>NC_043705.1:39097390-39305689 GCF_006229205.1 Suricata suricatta | reverse complement strand
TTCACCCCGCCCGCTCATGCGCATACACGCCTACACGTGACCCTGGGATCCACCCCAGTAGACCTAGCAGCGCCATCTAGTGGAGAAGGCATCTGTTACACTAAACCCGGCCTAACCCAGCCAAGAGCACTCTTGACAAACACAAGTCTCTCAGCCTGTTTAGTTTACAGATGATAAAGTGCTTCATAGCTTGGTTTCTACAGGAAACCAGGTGTACTTACAATCATACTTTATTCTGCTCGCTGGTCCTTTCATCATTTTTTTTCTCTTTCTGTTCTTTTCTTATTCTTATTCCATTTTAAAAAAATTTTAGTGTTTTATTGATTTTTGAGAGAGAGAGAGAGAGAGAGACAGCATGAGCAGGGGAGGGACAGAGAGAGAGGGAGATGCAGACTCTGAAGGCAGCCTCCAAGCTCTGAGATAGCTGTCAGCACAGAGCCTGACACAGGGCTCGAACCCACAAAACACGAGATCATGACCTGAACTAAAGCTGGATGCTCAACTGACTGAACCACCCAAACGCCCCTTATTCCATTTTTTTTAAAGATTTTTCTTGAGTCTGTTTCTACTATAGTTTTTACTTTTTTGTAAATATTTTAAGTTCTATTTTACTTTCATCATTTCATTTTATTCTACTTTATTTTTTCATTTTTTCAAATTTTCAAACATTTTTTACCTTTATTTTTTCATTTTTATGCTTCATTTTTTCTTTTCTTATGTTTCCTTTTTTTCTCTAATCTATCATGCTTCTTTCAACAACCAGACCTAAACATACCTAGGATCTAGCATCCTTTAATTGGTTTGTGTTATTATAATTTTTTTTATTTTAAGTGGGGATTTTTTACTTTATTAATTCCTTTTCTTCCTTCAAAATGACAAAACGAAGGAATTCATCCCAAAAGAAAGAACGGGAAGAAATGACAGCCAGGCACTTAGTCAACAAAGATAAGAGCAAGGTGTCTAAACCATAATTTAGAATCACAATAATAAGAATACTAGCTGGGGTGGAAAATAGATTAGAATCCCTTTCTTCAGAGATTTAAAAAAAGTAAAAGCCAGTCAGGATGAAATAAAAAATGCTATAAAAATGCTATAACTGAGATGCAATGTCATATGGGTGCCCTGGTGGCAAGGATGGGTGAGGCAGAACAGCAAATCAGCAATACAGAGGACAATCTGATGGAGAATAGTGAACCAGAAAAAAGAGAGAGACTGAGGCAAAAGAGCATGAAATGAAAATTAGAGAACTCAGTGACTCATTAAAAAGGAATAACATCAGAATTGTAGGGATTCCAGAACATGAAGAGACAGAAAAAGGGTTATGTGAGCAAATTATAGCAGAAAACTTTCCTAACCCGGGGGAAAACACAGGAAGCACAAACGACTCCCGTTAGATTCTACAAAATCCAACCAACAAGAAGACATATCATAGTCAAAGTCACAAAATACTCAGGCAAGGAAATAATCATGAAAGCAGCAAGGGGAAAAACGTCCTTAACCTAAAAGGGAAGACAGATCAGGTTTGCAGCAGACCTATCCACAGAAACCTGGCAGGCCAGAAAGGAGTGGCAAGATTTACCCAATGTGCTGAATTGGGAAAATATGCAGCCAAGAATTCTTTATCCAGCAAGGCTGCCTTCAAGATAGAAGGAGAGATTAAAAGTTTCCCAGACAAGCAAAAATTAAAGGAGTTTGTGACCACTAAATGATCCCTGCAAGAAATTTTAAAGGGGATGCCCCAGGGGGAGAAAAGATGAAGATGAAAAAAAAAAAAAAAAAGAAAGACCAAAAGCAACAAATACTAGAAAGACCCAGAGAACACCACCAGAAACTCCAACTCTACAGGCGACATAATGGCAGTAAATTCATATCTTTCCAGTACTCACTCTAAATGTCAATGGACTAAATGCTCCAACCAAAAGACATAGGGTAAGAGAATGGATAAGAAAACAACATGCATCTATTGCTGTTTACAATAGACCCATTTTATTTTATTTCATTTTTATTTTTTAACATCTATTTATTTTTGTGAGACAGAGAGAGACAGATCATGAGCAGGGGAGGGGCAGAGAGAGAGAGAGGAACACACAGAATCAGAAGCAGACTCCAGGCTCTGAGCTACCAGCACAGAGCTTGATACGGGCCTCAAACCCACAGACTGTGAGATCATGACCTGAGCCAAAGTCAGACACTCAACAGATTGCCATGCAAGCGCCCCTACAATAGACCCATTTTAGACCTAAAGACACCTTCATATTGAAAATAAGAGGATGGAGAACCATCTATCATGCTAACAGCCACCAAAAGAAAGCCAGAGTAGCCATACTTAGATCAGACAATGTAGACTTTCAAACAAAGACTGTAATAAGAAATGAAGAAGAACATTATATCACAAATAAGGGTTCTACCCACCAAGAAGACCTAACTGCTATAAACATTTATTCTCCAAATGTGAGGAACACCCAAATATATAAATCAATTAATCACAAACATAAAGAAATTCATTGATAATAATACCACAATTGTAGGGTACTTCAACACCCCACTCACAGCAATGGACAGATCAACTAATAAGAAAATCAACAAGGAAACAATGGCTTTGAATGACACACTGGACAACAGGGACTTAACAGATACATTCAGAATATTTTATCTTAAAGCAGCAGAATACACATTCTTTTTTAGTGAACATGGAACATTCTCTAGAATAGACCATATACTGGGACACAAATCAGCCCTCAACAAGTACAAAAAGATCAAGATCATACCATGAGTATTTTCAGAGCACAACACTATGAAACTCAAAATCAAACACAAGAAAAAATTTGGAAAGATAACAAATACTTGGAGACTAAAGAACATTTTACTAAAGAATGAATGGGCTAACCAAGAAGTTTAAGAAGAAATAAAAAAAGTGCATGGAAGCCAATGAAAATGATAACACCACAGCCCAAAACCTATGGGACACAGCAAAGGCAATCATAAGAGGGAAGTATATAGCAATCCAGGCCTTCCTAAACAAGGAAGAAAAGTCTCAGATACACAACCTAACCTTGCACCTTAAAGAGCTGGAAAAAGAACAGCAAATAAAACTGAGAAACAACAGAAGACAGGAAATAATAAAGATTAGAGCATCAATGCTATCAAAAAAAACAACAACAACAACAACAGTAGAACAGACCAGTGAATCCAGAAATTGGTTCTTAGAATTAACAGAATTGATAAACCCCTAGCAAATTTGATCAAAAAGAAAAAAGAAAAAGACCCAAATAAAAATATCAAGAATGAAAGAGGAAAAATCACAACCAACACACCAGAAATACAAATAATAATAAGAGAATATTATGAGCAATTATATGCCAATAAAATGGGCAATCTGGAAGAAATAGGCAAACCTAGAAACAAAGAAACTACCAAAATTGCAACAGGAAGATACAGAAAATTTGAACAGACCCACAACCAGTAAAGAAATCGAATTAATCAAAAATCTCCCAAAAAACAAGAGTCCAAGGCCAAATGGCTTTCCAGGAGAGTTCTACCAAACATTTAAAGAAGAATTAATACTTATTCTCTTGAAGCTGTTCCAAAAAACAGAAATGGAAAGAAGACTTCCAAACTCTTTCTATAAAGCTAGCATTACCTTGATTCCAAAACCAAAGATCCTACTAAAAGGAGAACTGTAGATCAAGTTCCTGATGAACATGGAGGTAAAAATCCTCAGCAAGATACTAGATCCAACAAATTCAACAATACATTGAAAAAAATTCACCATGAACAAGTGGGATTTATACCTGGGATGAAGTGCTGGTTCAATATCCACAAAACAATCAATGTGACTCATCACATCAATAAAAGAAAGGAAAAGAATCACATGATCCTCTAAATAGATACAAAGAAAGCATTTGACAAAATTCAGCATTCTTTCTGGGTAAAAACCTTCAAGAAAGTAGGGATAGAAGGATCATACCTCAAGATCATAAAAGCATATATGAAAGACCCACCACTAATATCAACCACAATGGGGGAAAACTGGGAGCTTCCCCCTAAGGTCAGGAACACAACAGGGGTGTCCACTTTCGCCAATGTTATTCAACAGAGTATTGGAAGTCTTAGCCTGAACAATCAGACAACACAAAGGAATAAAAGGCATCCAAATAAGTCAGAAGGAGGTGACTTTCACTCTTCACAAATGACATGATATTCTACATGGAAAACCCAAAAGATTACATACACAAACACACACACACACACACACACACACACACACACACACAAACTGATCCATGAATTCAGCAAAGTTGCAGGATATAAAATCAATGCACAGAAATCAGTTGTATTTCTATGCACCAACAATGAAGCAACAGAAAGAGAAATCAAGGAATCCATCCCATTTACAATTGCGCCAAAAACCATAAAATACCTAGGAATAAACCTAACCAAAGAGGTAAAAAATCTATACACTGAAAACCATAGAAAGCTTAGGAAAGAAGTTGAAGAAGACACAAAAAAATGGAAAAATATCCCATGCTCCTGGGAAGGAAGAACAAACATTGTTAAAACGTTAATACTACCCAAAGTAATCTACATATTCAATATAATCCTTATGAAAATAACACCAGCATTCTTCACAGAGCTAGAACAAACAATCCTAAAATTTGTATGGAACCAGAAAAGGCCCTGAATAGCCGAAGCAGTCTTGAAAAAGAAAACTGAAGCTGGAGGCATTACACTCCCAAACTTCAAGACATATTACAAAGCTGTAATCAGCAAGACAGTATGGTACTAGCATAATAACAGACACTCAGATCAATGGAACCAAATAGAGAACACAGCAGTGGACCCATAAATGTACGGCCAACTAATCTTTGACAAAGCAGGAAAGAATATCCAATGGAATAGAGACAGTCTCTTCAGCAAATGGTGCTGGGAAAACTGAACAGCGACATACAGAAAAATGAACCTGGACCACTTTCTTATACCATATACAAAAAAAACTCAAAATGAATGGAAGATCTAAATGTAAGACAGGAAGCCATCAAAATCTTCGAGGAGAAAGCAGGTAACAGCCTCCTTGACCTTGGCCACAGCACCTTCTTACTCAACACATCTCTGGAGGCAGGGGAAACAAAAGCAAAAATGAACTATTGGGACATCATCAAAATAAAAAGCTTCCACACAGCAAAGGAAACAACCAGCAAAACTAAAAGGCAACCAATGGGATGGGAGAAGATATTTGTAAATGACATATCAGACAAAGGGTTAGTATCCAAAATCTATAAACAACTTATCAAACTCAACACCCAAAAAACAAATAATCTAGTCAAGAAATGGGCAAAAGACATGAATAGACACTTCTCCAAAGGAGACATCCAGATGGCTAACAGACACATGAAAAGATGCTCAATATCACTCATCACCAGGGAAATACAAATCAAAACCACCATGAGATACCACCTCACATCTGTCAAAATGGCTAACATTAACAACTCAGGCAACAATAGATGTTGGTGAAGATGTGGAGAAAGAGGATCTCTTTTGCACTGCTGGTGAGAATGCAAATTGGTTCAGCCACTCTGGAAAACAGTATGGAGGTTCCTCAAAAAATTAAAAATACAACTACCCTATGACCCAGGAATTGCACTACAAGGTATTTATCCAAGCAATACTGGTATGCTGTTTGAAAGGGTCACATGCACCCCAATGTTTATAGCAGTGTTATCAACAATAGCCCAAGTATGGAAAGAGCCCAAATGTCCATCGACAGATGAATGGATAAAGAAGATGTGGTACATATACACAATGAAGTATTACTCGGCAATCAAAAAGAATGAAATCTTGCCATTTGCAACTACATGGATGGAACTGGAGTGTATTATGCAAAAGGAAATTAGTCAGAGAAAGACAACTATCATATGACTTCACTCATGAGGAGTTGAAGATACAAATCAGATGAACATAAAGGAAAAGAAGCAAAAATAATATCAAAATAAGGAGAAGGACAAAACATGGGAGACTCTTGACTTTGGAGAACAAACAGGGGGTTGCTGGAGGGGTTTAGGGATGGGGGATGGCCTAAATGGGTAAGAGGTTTTAAGGAGTGTACTCCTGAAATCATTATTGCGCCATATGCTAACTAATTTGGATATAAATTAAACAATAAATAAATTATTTTTTTAAAAAAGGAAAAGCTAAATGCATGCATTTGAATACCATTGACATAGTGGCAAATCACAAGACAAATCACTCTTTGTCCTGGTATTCCAGGCTCCTCTCCATCCCCTACTCTACACACCCACACCCACTCCTATTCCCCACCCCTTCTGCCCATACCACACACACACACACACACACACACACACACAGGCTCATGGATGGTGGACAAGGAACCAAGAAGCACATGATCATCTCCTGGACCCAGAGATCAGTGGAAGAAGGGTGATCCCTCACTCTCCAGGTGACACATGTGCAAAACCTCCTGCAAGGGCATCTTAGAGCTCTGCCCTCTGTTGGGTGGGGCCGCTTCCCGCGCCAAAGTCCAAGAGCCCTTTCTCCATCTTCAGTCAAGGACTTTAAGTTTGTAACCCACACCCACTTCTTTTAGCCAGAAGAGTGTGTTGCTTTGCACAGAAGTGTGTTGAACACAGGGAAGCCTGCGCCATGCTTTGCAGGGGAATCCATTTTACTATTTTAACATAAAAGTTTACATTTAAACCAAAACAGGAATTTGAACCCACATAGCTAGTAGAAACAATTGCTCTCCGTTTTCAGGATTACAAGCATCAGCCACAGCCAAAGTAAAACAAGAGTCCCTGGGTCTATTTGCAGTGTTTGGGCTTCCTGTGCACTCCAGCTAAGCATGCAGTCCTTAAAAATTATATCCTTTCCCCCCACGCTCTGCCTGGGTTGCAGTTCTGCATTCACAGAAATCTCAAGAAATCCTGAGATCTTAGCAAAAGCTGCATGCTAGCTCTTTAAAATGAAAACAATGAGCATTAACATCATTTCACATTGACTGCATCTGTGCCTGCCACGTAGGTTGGTAGTGAATCATCATTCAGAAATTATTTTGGTACAAAAGTGAAACATAAAGACTCCATCAAATAAACAGTTTTTATAAAAAGGTTTTATGCGACAACAGTCCCTTTCTTGGCATCAATTCCCGGAAATGATAAAATATGACTCATTAGTATAGAACAACGCAGATCCCACACAGAGTATAATTGCTCCCGCGGCACCCATACTTAACTCTCAGCCAAAAGGCCAGCCTGTGTGATGACACAGCATCTTTTGCCACGTTGTCCTTATCTGATCAGCTTTTGCTTCAAAACTGAGCTGGATCATTTCTGCTCAGTAAAGGTAATGGTTCAGCTTGATCCCCACTGCTTATGTGAAAGCCTACCAAATACTTGCACTCACAGAAACCTCCCTTGCAGGAGATCAAAGCACTTTTATGCCTTGTTAACTGCCTACTGTTATGCACTGTTTTTACAGTTAATGTCCTAAATCATTCTCTCTCCCTATAATTGAAACTCCCTTATTGTAAACTCTAATATAACAGGATTCATCATCTGGAAAATATCTTTTCTGATTTATGTGAATTATGTAAAATGGAAATTACTTGTGTTGATGAAAATTAGGAAAAGATGGGGAAAACCATAGAGAATAATAAACAGAAGTGAATGGGAGAGGAGGAATGGAAGTTCTATAAAGACCATAATCGCTAACAGTAATTTAGTGCTCACTATGTGTCACATACTATGCTGAGCAGCTCACATATATTGTCACTTAATCATCATAATCCCCACGAGGCATTTATTTCCCAAAAACCCATTACACAGAGAAGGATGTAGAGGTCTAGGACTCTTACAGAACCACCAACCAATCTATTTCTGGACTCACACCAAACTATGTTCTTGTAATGAGTGTAATGATTGGCCCATTTCCTTACCTCTTCCTATGACTACACCCTCTGCCGAGAGACTGCAATTCCTCCCACTAGGGGTATGTTCTATTTCCCTACCCTTTGACTTTGGGCTTAGTCATGTGACTTGCTTTGGCCACAATAAGCACATGTGATGCACTTGCCTGGTTGGTCTTCTCCTATAGTGGGTGGAATCATGTTTCCCCCAAAATCATGTCTACCTGGAACCTCAGAATGTGACCTTATTTGGAAAAGAGGGGCTTCACAGATATAATTAAGGTAAAGATTTAGATAAGATCATACTGAAGTAATGTGGACCGTAAATCCAATGAGAGGCAAAAAAGAACACAAACCTACAGAGAACACAGACCTAGACAATGGAGACAGAGTTTGGAGTTATGTTGCCATAAGCCAAGATACACCTGAAGCCACCATAAGCTGGAAGAAACAAGGAAGAATTCTTCTCTAGAGTCTTCAGATGGAGTATGGCCCTACTCATGTAATGATTTTGGATTTGTGGCCTCTAAAACTGTGAATGAACCAATTTCTGTTATTTTGAGTCACCCAGTTTGTGGTATTTTACTATGGCAGCCCTAGGAAATAAATAAACCTCGTCTGGTCCTGCCATCACCTTGAGGAGAACTTCCTTAAGGTACCTGCTGCCCTTTGAGCCTGAACTCCAAGGTGACCATGTGGGGAGTGGATCTGAGCACGTCACCCAGCCAAGCTCAGCCTAAATCAGCCAGGCTGCAGCCAACCTGAAAACCCATAACTGTGACAATAAATGCTTACCATCTTTTCAAAGTGAGTCAAAGTGATGAGACAACTCTAAGTTCTGGCCTTGAAACCGCCCTCCCCCCACATCCTTCTCCATGCTCCTTTCTCTTCTACAGAAGACTACAACCTGAAGAGGCGCCTGCACTCTCCCTCTGCTAAGTAATGAACACCTTTTGTATTTGTTGTTTGTTTGGTTGGTTTTTACTCTACTAAAAATAAGCTTCTACTGGATCAAGCCTGTGCTTTGAAAGTTTATTGGTTACATCCAGCATCCAGCATTGCTTTAACTAATAAAGGGAAGATGACTAATGTGTCCAAGGTCAAAGAGTGATTAAATGATAAAAACCAGTATTTGAACCTACATCTGTCTGACTGTAGTGTCCAGACAACTGCCCATTAAAACAGACTGCCTGCCTCCCACATTAACTGCAAAGCCTTGGGAAAGGTAAAGCAGGATGCCTTAAAAGTGGGCTCTTATGACAGTCAACCACGGAAAAGCTACTGAGACCTGTAGAAGAGCTGATGGAGGAGGTAGGTTGCAGAGGTGGGGGGTAGGGTAGCAGAGCCAGGGCCCAAAAGAAAAATCTGAGGCAGAAATTAGCAGCTCGCAAGTAACCCAGTAATAATCACTACTGTACACAGCACATACTTTGTGACAGGCACTGTTCAAAGGGCTTTCCTCATGTAGTCTGTTCCACTACCCTGTAAGTGGGTACTATTACTATCTTCACTATGATAAGGAAACTGAGGCACACAGGAGAGTTGCCTGACTTGCCCAAAAGCACATAGCTAGTCACTGACAGAGCGGGATAGAAATTAAGCCCAGGCAGTCGGGCTCCAAGAGATAGAAAGGAAATAATACAGCACCATTACTTTAAATATTCATTTATATATGGAAAATACCATTGATCTTATCTTTATTTAGTACCAAGCTATTGTTCTGGTTTAGAGCATAAAACCATATGCATAAAGGCTCTTGAGAGGCTATCCTTTTGGGCTGTAGCCTGGAGACACAGAGTGGCCTGCTGGCTGACTGATGGCAACTCTAATCCAGACTGTGTCATGTAAAGCTAAGTGACCTAAACAGTGACTTAACCTCTAGAAAATGCCTTTTCTTCATCAGTAATGTGCAGATAATAAAAGTCCCTACCATAAACAGTTGCCATGAAAATTAAATGAGAAAACCCACTTAGCACAGTGTGTGGCACATAAAAAGAGCACAATAATTATTTTCTATTCTTCTTTTTAAATATTGTCATGGAAATTAGTTACCAAATAACAGGGATTCTACCACTGAAGATTCCCTAAGCCTGAAACTTCTTTCTACTCCACTTTAGTTTAAACATTCTTCACCTCTCTCTGAGAACCATTTTAACAGCTTCCTGAATGATCTCTCCACCTCCCATCTCTACCTCCTCTGCCCCATTTTTGTGAATTGCTGCCAGTTCCCTGTTCTTAGCTACTCAGGTCACTCCACCATTTGACAACCTTCAATAGATCTCCAATGATTCCAAACATTCCACTCTCCTGCTACTCCTCTCTCCTCTCTTATATTCTTTTAAACTGGACATCCCATTTTCCCTTAAACATTCCCTTCTTCTATGTCTTTGCTCCCACAGTAACTCCAACCCTCTTCACCCAATTCATTTTCTATCCCTCAGCTCAAATTCACCTTCTTCAAGACTTTCACTTTCCCTTTCCCCTCAGTCACACTCAACTAAATGTATGACCTTCCTGCTCATTCCCAAGGCATTATCTTTGTGTCTTTTTCATGCCTTGTATCATAATATGCTTTTATTCAGAATTATTTTGGTTATTTAACTAATCCAGTCACACAATGCAAGCTGGTTGAAGACTGAGACTGTGTCTTCTCAACTTTTTAATTATGCTGCATGGGCAGTGGATTATAAATGAATGCTCACTGAACATGTAGATTTAGTGCATGTAAGTGTTATCTCTTGTATTAAACCCTTGAAGTTGGAAACCACATCTAACTTATTTCTACATCTGTAGCATCTAACCAGTGCCCTGTGCAGTAACAGGTATTCAATAAACACTTGTGAAATTAGTAAGGTGGGGAGATTGAATATAGGATAAATGGATAGATGGAAGGGTGGATAGATGGAGAGAATCTGTACATTTTTCCAAAGCTCTTTGGTTATTAGTTCTTCTAGTCATAAGCCCAGTCTCCAACTCACTTTTAAAGAATTAATACTCATCCATGACCATTGCTAAAAAACAGGGCATAGAATAAATTCCTAAACCACTTTTGACAAACTGAGAACACATATAAATCCAACCTTCCTTCCTTAAAAACCAATAAGCTAGGGGTGCCTGGGTGGCTCAGTCGGTTAAGTCTCCGACTTTGGCTCAGGTCAGATCTCACGTTCGTGGGTTCGAGCCCCACGTCAGGCTCTGTGCTGACAGCTAGCTCAGAGCTTGGAGCCTGCTTCCATTTCTGTGTCTCCTTCTCTGTCTGCCCCTCCCCTTCTCATGATCTGTCTCTCTCTGTATCAAAAATAAATAAAACATTAAAAAAATTTAAAAACCAATAAGCTATTTGGGAAGGGATGTCTCTCAGCAATGGGAATGTTTCTCTGCACCTGACAGCAGCGACTGACTGAGAGGTAGCGCGCGGGGGGGGGGGGGGCGCCTATTCAGCCACTGCCTAGAGCAGGCTCCAATGTTCCACTGTGAACAATTCTACTGGTTGCTTTTAAAGGTAAAATGCAGGACTGACTATAGAGAAAGCCAAAGAAGCAGTCACCTTGGCTAGGCAGGCCCTAAACAAAATCATAAAGGAAGTAAATATGGTTGCAGTGACCTCTATTTACCCTTTCTGCCCAGTCACCCACCTTTCTAAACTTCATTTCATTCCACAGTGATCCAATGTGCTTGTGCAGCCTTGGTCCCATCATGGAAGAAATCTAATAAACCAGATAAAAACTAATTCTCAATAACACACTGGTGCCGTCTCAGGGGGAATTATATTTTAAAACAGAATCACTGAGAAATGACAATGTAAATCCAATGAACTAATTCCCTAATTCTTGAATGTTTACCACTGTTACTATCTGTCTCCTCTAAACAACAGAGCTTAAAGTAGACCATAAACCCCGGTATATGTTTTAGAAATCCTAAATTCACACAGGCAGTTAATGAGAGAACTGTAGCCCATAGCCTGGCCAGAGTATACTGTCACACTGCTGGACCAGTATGAATTTTAAGTCCCAGAGCCTGGATTTAAAAGACTCTGCTTGCTGAGAGGGCAAAGGGTTGCATTATGTGCCCAAATCAGATATTTATGGATGCCAGATATAAAAGGCAGTTGATTCTGTACTATTTCAAAGTGGCAAACTTTCAACTTATCAAGGTTGGCCAAGCCAACAAACTGTGAAGGCATCTCCATGAAAAATAAAGGAAGCAATGGGACCCACATCCACTCAGGTAATATATATATATATATATATATATATATATATAATGTGTATCCTTATATACTGCTGATAATCCACCATAGGAGAAAATCAAGTAAAAACAACCTCCCAGGCATTATTCTCACCCATCCTTGAACATGGACTAGTCTCTGTGGTCTAGCCTTGCCCAGGAGTTACTGGAATCTGCTAAGCAAACTGCAAGAGATATTAGGTTTTAAAGACTATCATTAGAGCATCTATGAGGATCATAGAAAGAACAGGGTCCATTTTAAAAAACCGTATAGAAAAGTCCTTTTTTGCTCATCCTCAAAGGAGATTATCCTAGTCTCCCATATCTTCTAGAGTAAGTGGTGTGGAAATTTAGAATTATATGCCATGTCAAGGCAATCTGGGTGGCTCAGTCGGTTAAGTGTCCAACTCTTGATTTCAGTTCAGGTCATCATCTCATGATTCATGAGATTGAGCCCCATGTAGGGCTCTATGCTGACAGGGCAGAGTCTGCTTGGGATTCTTTCTCCCTCTCTTTCTGCCCCTCCTCCACTCATTCTCTCTCTATCTCTCTCATTCAAAATATATAAACATTTAAAATTTGTTTAAAAAAAGAATTACAAGCCATGTCAAAAACTTAACATGTCTTCAGAATAATCCAAAAATATCAAATTTTCAGTGGAATTTTTCTATTAATGTATTTTATGTTCAATTTTTTTAACATTGCCACCCTATATGTATAAACTATAAGTAACAAATCCCTAGAGCCCAAGTATTTATTAATCAGGAAGTTAAGTAATATTTACAAACATGTTTTTGTATTAACAAAATTGCTCTTAGGTATGTCATCCCAAATCCTCTAAACAGCCCTACAAGGTGAAGATTATTATTTTTATTACTATTAACACTATTATTACAGGTTTGGAAACTATGTTAATCAACATTCCTGAAGTCATAGCAGCTAGTAAATGATGGTTTCTAGGACTCAAATTCAGGTTTGGTCTTGTAACTCAATATTCCATATACTTGTCCCTGCGCTAAGATGCTTCAGCAAAATCTTTCAGCATTTTCCCGTTCTCTGCTGAGTTGGAAGTCCTGTGGATTCCTGCAATAAGTTCTCTGGTAGTGACAATTACCCTCAGTAGCCCCCAAATAACCATTAACATACTGATTAGTGTACACTGCTTAGCTCTGAGGCCCTCCATAAACACTTGTAACCCCAATAAATACTCTCTGAACTAGTGAATTCATCAGAATCTAGATCCTACAGGTTCACTTATATGGCTTTGATCACCTCCTAGGAAGGAGGAACATTTTATTAGAGTGTGCAGACACACATCCACATGTGTTGTGTATCTATATGTGTAAGAGCATGCACGTATGTGTGTATGCCGGTTCACCTCTCTCAATTAATTACTACCAAACCTCTCCAGGGGCTAATCAAGACCTAATTTGTGTGATGTGTCAAACTATAATTTAGGGATCTCTGATGTTCATATACCCCACAATTATTGTCAATGACGAAGTTGGAGGTGCTGACAGCCACATAAAATCTCTTATTCCATCAACATCTAAAATATGGTGGAAACTGCACCTGCAACTTGAATTCCTTAATCTACGTCGCTGCCTTTTTGAAAAGCACTAATAAATGTCAATGGAGTGAAAGGACAAGATTATAGGCTTCTTTCTTCTCATAGAAAAAAATCACTATGCACTGGCTGGAAACCAGCAGCATGTCATTAGCTGGGATTGTTAAGCCACGGCACTGCTGATCACTGTAAACAGAGGTGTTGGTAAGGGGCTAGCTGCTGAAATCCCTCCAGTCTCACGCCAAAGTTCACACACAAATAGCAGAATAATACTTTTAAATTGATGTCTGCATATAGGAACCCTTCTATATGTAAGTATACAAAACCAACCTATTGGCTCAATTACTAGGAATGTTGATGGGGGGATGATAACGGTTAGGGATAGGTATTCTATCCAAAAGAATTATAATGCAAACCACAGATAGGAGTCACATATGTGGTTTTTAATTTCCTTCTAAACACACTTAAAAGGGAAAAAGAAACAAATGAAATCAATTTTAACAATACATTTTATTTAACCCAATAGATCCAAAAGAGTATCACAGTAACATACAATCAGTATAAAAATTATTGAAGTGTTTTATACTTTTTTTAGTACTAAGTCTTTGAAATCCATTGTGTTCGCACTTTGATCTCAATTTGGACCAGTCAGATTTCAAATGGTCAAAACTATATGTCTACAGAGACACTCAAAAGGTCATTGGTTTACAGAAGTCACAGTAGAGGTAGAAATGAATAGGCAAACTACAAACTATTTTTAGGGCAGTGAAACTACTACATATGATACTACAATGGTGGAGACACGTCAGTATACATTTGTCCAAACCCACGGACTGAACTGTACCAAGACTGAACTATAATGTAAACTATGGACTCTGGGTGATGATAATGTGTCAGTATAGGTTCATTAACTGTAATAACTGTACTGCTCTGGTGGGGAATACTGATAATGGGGGAGGCTGTGCATGTGGAGGGGCAGGTGTAGGTGAGAAATCTCTGAACCTTTTGCTCAATTTTGCTAAGAACCTAAAACTGCTCCCAAAAAACTGAAGTGTATTTATAAAAAGTTACATGTGACTAGTAGCTATCAAATGGTACAGCACAGTTCTGGAAGAGCTGCATCCATCTATAACCCTGGTAAGGGCAGGATTGTGTGGAAACGTGGTTATGTTAGTCAGGATTCTGTGGGTTCCTCATATCAGAAATACATTTCAAATTAGCATAGGCAAGGAGGGGATGGGGACAGAGATACTGTTCACTTCAAAAACTGCCACCAGGTACCAGTATCTCTCTTATTTCTGCTTCCATGTGCCAGCTCTCTCCACAAGCTAGAACTATAACTTCTGGAAGCATGTGAACTCATACCATCTAGCATGGCCAGAACAGGGAGACTTCTTCTCCATCAATTTTGATGTAAAGACTCCCAGAGAAGCATTCTGATTGGCCAAGACTGAGCAGTAAGTCCACCTGTGTGGCACAGAGGGCAGGATACCGTATGTGGAATCCCTTACTGCACTCTGCACTATCCACTGTGGACCTGAGAGTTCCAGGGCGGAGTCTAGAACCTCATGGCTGGAGGAGAGAGGAGGCTTGCTTTCTAAAAAAGAGGTGATGCATGCACACCAGGCCAAGCATACCGTGTGACTGTCACAGAAATCAGGGACTAGGATCTCCCTAGAGGATGGGTTCTCATCTGAGAAGCCCTTCCCAGACACAATCAGAAAGTGCCAGCGACCATGAAAACCCCACTGGTCCTGCCCATCAAGACACAGCTGCAGAAAAATGGGACTTGGGCCCAGGTTCCGAAGCTCAGAATTTAGCCTTCCTTTCAACACAAAATGATTTTCAGTGAAAGTGGAAACCCACCCTACAAATATTTAAACCTTTACCAGGGCAGTTTTGATTGTCATAATGACCATGGGGTGCAACTGGCATTTAATGGGAAGGAACCAGAGATGCCTTAAGAAGATGTTGTGTTTCTCTAGCCCTTACTACACACTGTCAAATGTTTTTAATGACAACAATATCCAGTTAAATGATGTCTGTTTCCTTTCAAACTAAGCACATTCATTACCACTCCCTACAAGCATCTGTCTCTTTCAATAAGACTTATAGTATAGCTGTGCCTGAGCATCTGCATGTGTGCATTTTATTTGTTTAATGTTTATTAATAACATCATTTAATAATTAATTTAATGTTATTATTAATATATTTAATAATTAGTTAATAATAAAACATCATTTAATGTTTATTTATTATTGAGAGAGACAGAGACATAGAGTGAGCAGGGGAGGGGCAGAGAGAAAGAGGGAGACACAGAATCAGAAGCAGGCTCCAGGCTCTGAGCTGTCAGCACAGAGCCCGATGTGGAGCTTGAACTCATGAACTGTGAAACCATGACCTGAACTGAAGTTGTACGCTTAACCAACTGAACCACCCAGGCACCCCGCATCATTTTATTTTAAACCGATATCCTTTTTTTCTTTGTATTACAGTTAGAACCTCATATTGATTTTTTTAATTATGTGTTTTGTGCTTCAATGACCTATAAATTTAGTTTCAAGATAATAAAAGGAACATCACAAAGTATGTATTTAAAAGGTAGACATTGATGGGGTTGAGAATCTCTGAATTATACGAAGGACAGGCAGAAGGCCCTGGAGAGACATAAAGAAGGAACCACACAAGGATAATCAATGAGGGATGTTGACAGTGGGACAGAGGCAGAAAGAGAAAGTCAAAAAGAAGGAGAGGCAGGGCAAGTCTGAGAAAGGAAGACATCCTCCTCACCACCACCGCCCCACCACCTTGGCCCCTCTCCCACTTCATGAGAGCTCCTCTCTCTTATGCTCTACTCTCCTTTTTCTCTTGTTTCGGTCTTCCCCAGCCTGCCAGGGGTATGGCACGACCACTGACAGCACATCCCTGACAAGATCATCTACAAGCAATTATATTCAAGATCCTGAACCCCAAATTCCCATTGGCTCTGCCCTCTGTCATCTGTGAGATGACAATCATCAGAAAGAAAAATGGAAGTCGCTGGCAAGATGCAGGATGGAAAGGAAACCCCTGTTGAACTATTACATTGCAACTTTGAAAGTTACTTACAGAGACTAAGTAGAAATATCCACATATGTCAGGTGCATCTTAAGTCAAAGGCAGAATATTTCTTTTTATGTACCCTATATTATTACAATGTTTTTAAAACGGCATGATTGTAGATAGTAACTTGCCACGGCAGAGGCAGGATATTTCAAAAAGTAAAAAATAGGTGCTGTGATATTGGTATTGAATTGAAATTAACAATTTTTCTTTAACAGCTTCCATTACAGTTAAATATTTCCCTCCCCCCACCTTGCCCCAAAATCTGTCCATTTCACTCTTCCCCTACTTCCCTACTCAGAGCAGCTCTCCTTCCCAGTGATTCATTCCTGGACTTTTCCTACCTGGGAAATCAACTGAATCCTGTCTTCCAGTGATAGTCCTTCAACTTCCCTGAAAAAAAATGTATAAGCTTTACCGGAAGTTAGCAATTAGCATCAGTTGCATTGATATTTCAACCTAAAAACTGTTTTCCATACTCTCAGAATATTAACATCATTCACACCCTTCTGCCTCATGTTGAAATAAACTTCTTACTTTAGTAACAGGCTATAATTACTCTTTAACAAAATAAAAGCCTTCAGAACACATGCATCAGAAACATGTACTTTGATGGAGGGTATATTAAAGCAGAATTCTTTTAATGCAGAATTTGAATTTATTAATATTGATAATGGAAATTTTTAAAAACATTTTTTAACATTTGTAAGAATCATAGGAAAGTTTATTCAAGTTTGTGCAGAACAGCAAGCAATGGCTGATTCATATTATCTGCAGTCCCTTAATTCAAGAATAAACTAATTTGTAATTGTACTTTACTGACCATAGAAAATCAGACACACAGAACCCCATTCTCCATGACTTCTCTGCATCTGTCAAAACTGTTGACCATTCTCTCTTTAAAATCCTTCTTTTCACTTTCACAAAACTGGACTACCCTAGTTTGCCTCATCCGCCTCCTATAGGCAGGAACAATTTCTCCATTCAGAAGATGGAAGGGGCTGCTCCTCTCAGCAGAACTGTGCCAAAAAGAAATCCAATGAGCAAAGTAGAAGCTTGGGGTGGTCATCATAACAGTCAAAGAAGGGACTATTGAACAGGGTCAGTTACCTCAGACAAAAAGTAGTTACACCTCAAGGAATTCAGAAAAAAGATAGCTCATTTCCTGATCCAACAAACTCTAAAGGGTTTTTTAAAACTCACTTATTCATCGTTTCTCGGCCTTTTGGCTAAGCTTGAGTGCAGTATCTGTTCTCATCAGCGTAAAAACTCACTTCAGGGGGTGCCTGGATGGCTCAATCAGTTAAGTGGCTGACTTGGGCTCAGATCATGATCTCACAGTTTGTGAGTCCGAGCCCTGCATGGGGCTCTGTGGTGACAATTCAGAGCCTAGAGTCTGCTTTGGATTCTGTGTCTCCTTCTTTTTCTGTCCCTCCTCCACTCATATCCTCCCCCCTTCTCTCTCTCTCTTTCTCTCTCTCTCTCTCTCTCTCTCTCCCCCTCCCTCTCTCTCTCTCTCCAAAATATATAAAAAACATTTTTAAATTTTTAATAAAATAATAAAAATAAAAAATAAAAGCTCACTTCAGGTGGCACTTGCCTCTCATTTGTTATACGCATGGGGGCACCCCCAAAAGACTCCATGCACCTCCCATTCCCCTCACATCTTTCAAACTGTAAATCACCTGCCAATGACTCTCTCCATATCCAAGTTCTATCTTTCCTCAAAGCCTCTGGGAGATCTTTCTGTGTGAAGTATCCCCTGACTGTCTCAGCCTAGGCAACAGCTCCCTCCTCTGAATGTTCTCTCTGGATTCTTTATTTGGCTCTTAGTATATGCTAGCTTCATCTACTTCTTGTTTTTGCTCATGAGCCAAAGTTCCCAAACTGACCTGGAAGTTCTTCTAGGAAACAAACTACCTTTCCTCTCTTTATAATTCCCACAGTTCAAATTAATGGCCACTGAATGTCATAAACATAACAAAGATGCTTACTGTCACGTGCCAACTACCGTTCTCCCTCATGGTTATTTTGAGTAAGGAGACCTGAAACCTGGGCTCTGTTCTTGTCCATTCCCCAACTCCCCACTGAGTCACAGGAGCAACCCTGCTAAAATTCAGTTTCTCATTTGTTAGATGAGCCACAGAGACAACAAAGGTGTGGCTCACAGATGGCAGATGCCGCTTATTAATGTTATTCTTCAGCGGATGTTGTCTCCCTCCTGGCATGTTTTGTGGAAAAACAAACAGACTTCCTTAATTCTCTGTATAACTCCCTGACCCTTCTGGAGTTCACACTGGACTCCTTGCCCTTGACCAGCTATGCACATAGGACCGAAACTCATCCCTAGAGATGACTGTTTCACCTACCTCCTCTTCCTGCTGGAGACTTCTCAGGAAGAAGCAGAGAGCTAACCCAAAAGGGAGGGTGGGCCTCAGTATAAGACCTATTAAGCTACACCCTAAAAATTTCACATAATGGCAACTTCTAAATGAAACGAACATTCTAACTATAATTCATGGCCTAGAGCATCTTTTTCATCAAAGGCACCACCTGCAGACCCAGTAGGACACTCCAAATGTTGCAGAATCTGAGGGTCTGTGCCCACTAGGGCAGACTGGAACTTCTTAAACAAATTAAGAGAGGTAATATACAACTTGGAACTGTGACTTTCCTCTCCCCTTAAAACTTCCTTGGATAAATTTCTTAACCACCCTCCACTTCATTTCTTTGTTGAAAAAAAAAAAAAAGTCTGCTCTCTCATGAAAATGATGGCCGAAAAAAGTTTTTTAAATGCCTTCTTTTGTTAAAAACTTCAACAGATTTTCCTCCCATTTACAGTTCTAGCTGTTGGATTGGTAATTATGAAAGTTCATCAGACATGGGAATGATTTTCCCCGTTTATTTAATAGATTTTCAAGTAAACTAGTATAGAAATTTTTAAACTTTCAGACCTTTAAAAAATCTCAACAGATGATTTCACTTGAGGCATGGGTTCTGAGCTCTAATTGATTGTTTTCATTGTCTGTTTTAGTTTTCCAAGTGCTGTGTCCATGTCTGATTTTGGCTCTTCATTCATGGTGATACAAGGCCGCTATGTCCCATGCTGCTCTATAGTTCAACTGTTTAGGAGAGTTAATGGCTTATCGACACTAAATTAACATTAATGAATGTTACTGATAAATAGGTGAAAATGTCATATGAAATCATACTTAGTAAACATAATATTAATATCTTAAGGGATATTTTTATCTAATCATGCAGCAAATTTTATGGAACAGGTCCATATCTAGGAACTCACAGACTAATGTGAAAGACAAAAGTAAGCAAGTTTTGTACTAAAATGATAAAAGATATGACTGGCATAAGCAGTAAATGCTAAAAAACACAAAGTGCTCAAAAAACAAAACCAAAAAACCACCTAAGAGATTTGAGGAGAGGACTGGGGAGAGAGAAAACTCAGAGTAAGTCTTCCATAGCTTAGTCAGTCCGAGTTGAGCCTTTAAAACAAGTAATTGCATTAATAATAATAACAATAGCACAACTACAAACTAGGCATTGCACCTAGCATTTTTACAAGCATCATCTCATTTGTCTTTGTTCCAATTCAGATAGGATCTCTGTAACAGACGAGGAAACAAAGACCTTAAAAGATTACACAACAACTATGCAGTTGTTCCAAATTATTTTCATCACTAGTTGGAGAGGCAAGAATTGGGACACATTCAGATTTTCCTTAACTCATCTGCCAAGTCCAAGTGAAGTGAGCTAGTATTACTACCAACTTTTAGAAAGTCAAGAGGTGAAGGAGAAAAGGAAAGGAAAGGCCTCATCGTCACCAGCCTTCCCCACATCAACTCACCCCCCCCCCTACTCTGCCAGGACCTCAGGACAGAATATTTTTAGTCCGAACATCTTTTCTAGGACAGGTGTCTGAGAAGTTGGTCATGTTTCATTTATTCAAAAGAAAACATTCAAATCCATATAACACATCCAACATGTTAGCCTAAACTTTTTCAGAACAATTCTCACCCTACTTTTTCCACTTGGAATTCCCCTACGTGGTAGGATTTGAACCCAGGTCTGCTTAAATCTATTATAAAAGCATTGTTTTTATAACATCCCCGCCACCTTTTAATTTGCATATACATTAGCCCCATACCTTCACTTCTTAACCTCTTTTCACGGATCCTATCTCCCAAGACTTCCCTCCATTTGTGTCTCCTTTTCCTCCTACACTGGACACACAGCCCTTGATTCACCCGTCACAGAATTATTAGCAAACACAATTGCCAAGCATTACATTGAGAGTGGGAAAGCAAATTATATATGACCAGCTCTTGTTTGGTGAAATTTTTAAATACAAAACTGAATAATTTATTGTTTATGGAGAGTACAAATATGGAAAAATACTTTAAAAACCAATGGAATGATAAACACACAATTTGAGATAGTGGGTTCATGGAGGAGGGTGCATGTGGTAGAAAGGAAATGAGATTAAGAGAGAGATTTATATGGCAAGTGTTAAAATTTACACTATGTTCTAGTTTTTAAGGTGAATGGTAATTACATGGATGTTATTTAGCTATTGATAATATTAATACTAGCTTATATGCATGAGAAAATTTTTCATCATTTTTAAAGCAAGCCTGTAAGTTGCTCACTTCAAGAAAAATATCAATATTCATCCTTTATATGAAAGTATTTTTGCACATTAAAATTAACATGTCATCATCTTGAAGGGACATCTAACCACATGGACACTAGGTAAAATCTCCCTTAAAAAACCCACTGTGACTCTGAGTAGATAAAATCCAGTGAAAGTTTCTGCATCTAACTGAAACCAATACTAATTATTGCAAAAAGGTTGGCTAGTTATTTGGCCCATTTCCAAGGTGATAAAAGAAGAATAAGGCGTTTTAGAGGCTACTATCAACAAGAGGCCAAATGGGACCCTTAATTTTTGTTTTGTTTTGTTTTGTTCTGTTTACTAGACTCAGTCAGCCATCTGTGGAAAATTATTCTGGGAACACAGCCATTATTTTATTCAGCTTTTTGTTCTATGGCTTTAATACATTAATGAGGTGTTAACCAAATTTGCATGTGGTAGACTACAACAAATTCACAGGTCTAAGGATCTGGACCAGCCCTGGGGATCCCTATAATCTCTCCAGGTTCATCTTTCCTTCCTTTCCTGGAATGTATTGATGTGCAAAACTATATAAAGTCTATCAAATCATACAAATGCTAAAAGAAAACATTCTCTATGACTTGGAGACTAAGAGCGCCTCATTAAGGATATCAATAATTTTATCACCCTCACATAATAAATATGTCTTCTTTACCACAAGTTTCTAAGGAAGAATGATTTTAAAAGGAGGAGGCGAGGGAACAAGAGAAAATCAAGAATTCTAACCAAGAATCTACAGGAGAAAAAAGATGAGTTTAATTCCATCAAGATCCAGAAATCAGTGAACTAGCCTAATCATCTGTGGAGATTACATGAATTTACAAAACAAAACAAAACAAATACATGTTCTTTCTTGGCTAAAGCAATGTGATTTGGTCTGAGTGGAGAACAGAGCTCTCAAATCATGCCAGTCAATTTCTGTTTGGTTCTAACAAACTCTTCCACCCTCGTAAAGACTATATCCCTCCCTGATCCACAGCCCCCTCCAAGGGATAGACTCTTCCTCACATTGGAAAATAACTTTCTCACCAAATGCTCCCTCAATAATACACCATTAATTTCTTTCTTACTGTTCATGTGTTTATTTTAACACATACCCACTACTATCAAGACATGTCTTTTGCACCATACAGTGTGAACTTTTTTATAGATCAATTTGCATGGTAGAATTGCCCTCATAATCATTGTTAATATCAATAAAATCATCTCAAATCCTGTATGAGTTTCAAAAAGATATGATGAGAAAGAGAGAATACTTTGGTCAATGATTCAAAATTAAGCTTTCATCCATATCACAACTGCTCTTTAAAAAGTCAGGGTCACAAAATGAACATCCACCCAATAAATCAGCCATAAAGAATGTGTTAACACATATTCATAGGAATTCTGTAAATATAATGCCAGAAACATGCAGATAATCCATATGTCAGCGTAGTCCTCAATTTTCATGACCTCTAGCATTATTTGTATGGTGAATCCCTCCCACACTTTCCTTTTTTTTTTTTTAACATGTGTTTCATCAAATCCATGCTCTCCAGGTTTCTTCCTAGCTCAGACCTTTTTCTCCTCATCCACCCCACCATGTAGAGTTCAGTGATGCCCCCGGACTCCTCCCCAGCCTTCTCTCCAATTCGTGAAGATTCATTATCTACATGATCTCTGATCTCATTCAGTTCTATGCCATTACATGCCATCTACTCGGATGACGTCTACCCTTTCCCCTGAACTCTGAACTTATACATCCGCCAGCCTACTTATATATCCAGTCCATTTAATTTTTTTTTTTGGACATGTAACAGACAGCCTTAAATTTAATGACTCAAAATGACCTTCTGATTGTGTTCACTTAAACTGACACAAGGCTTCCCTCATTTCAGTTGATGACTCAGTCTAGATCCCATGCCAAATCCCAAATGAAGGAGAGTGTAATTACCAGAAAGGAGACTGAAAAGCCTGCAGGCCAAGCCAAATTAATCATTTCCATAGCCCACTACCTAACCCAGCCCTCAATGATCCTTACTACTCAGCAGAGGACTTAGCCTCCTATTTTACTTGGAAAATTAACAAATGCACCAAACTTTACTCCCGTCTTCTAGGTCAAAGTGAGCTCCCCATCTGTGCCCGTGGTCCTGTTCCTTCACTTTTCCTCATCTGTGGTGCTCTATTGCTAATTCTCTTCCCCTGTACTTGAGCCTTTTCCTCAGTAGGGCTTCTGTACCCACTTCCCGTTCCTCCCGGGGACTGCCTAAAATTTCATCCTGGAATAGCTGAGAAATATTGGTCTAGTTTTCTCATGAATGAGCTTAGAAAACTAAATAACCCTTAATTTTTTAAGTTTTGCAGTAAATATTAGAAACATTTAACTCAAATAGAGTAGAACAGGTAGACATAATCAACTCAAAATAATAACAAAGTAAAAAATGTACTAGGAAAACTTGTAACAGATTTTTTAAAATTTTTTTACTTGGGTGTAGTTGACACACAATATTATATTAGTTTTAGATGTACAACATAGTGATTCAACTTCTCTCTGTGTTGTATTATGCTCACCACAAGTGTAGCTACCATCTGTCATCATATATCACTTTTACAATATCATTGATTATATTCTCTATGCTGTACCTTTTATTTCCATTTATGGAAACCTTAACAGATTTTTTAAACCTGATTTAAGAATTACATTTGCCATAAATTAAAAATTATCCCATGAAAAATAATCAAAATCATACGAAACTAGCCACAACTAAAATCTGACATGGTAAAAATTAAATGTGACAGACAAATCAACCCTTCTTGACTAAATGTGAATCTGTACTATTTCACTGAGTAAATTAGGCTTGGTTGACATAGTTACCACAAAATATAATATAACAACTATAAAACTATAAGCGGGCAAACTGTCCTGGTGAATTTTCTATGAAAAAGAATTACTCTTAAAGAAAATAATTTTGGTAAAATAATAACAAAAATGGAAAATAATGGATTACTTTAGGTATCCTGAAAATTGATGGAGGCATTGAGTTGGCTTTATGGAATTAGCTCCATACAATATGCCGTCAATTTTATCAAAGTGGGGATGAGACTATTTTAAATGTTACATTCACAAATATAAAGAGGGAGCATCTACAGAGTCAAGTTAGCAGGGTAAAACCATCCATTTTATCAGAACTACAGGACTGAAATATAGAAGGTGAGCTGCTCTTGTTTTTATTCTTCGGGGAAGTGGGTAGATGAGGAATTGTTGAGATTGCAGGGTGGCAGACATTCCTGTGTGGTTGAATCACCAATCCTTCTCAGTCCTTCTTCTCTTACCCATTTCACTAGAAAGGCAAGAAAAGCTGTTTGCTCTTGCAGTCAACCCTGCAGCAACTGATGGTCATACACACAGCTCTACCTAAGAGACATCAGTGAGATTTTATGGAACAATTGTTTGGGATGCTTCCACTTTCCCTATAAAAGGGACAGTTGCACATGTCACTGGTCACCCCTCTTACTCTTGCTTGGAACATGAGATGTCTGCCACTGTAGCAGGAGTTTATCACTCATAAGGTAAATGTAAGTTAAAAATAAGTAAATTATTTTTTAAAAGACCATCACAGTGTTATGCTGGCCTCATTAACTGAGTTGGAAAGCTTTAAACACATAATAAATAAATAAATACACTTTATAAAAAAGACACTGACAAAAGAGAAATATGGGTCACTTGTGTTGCAGGGAGTATGAAGTGGCTAGCCCTTCACTTCTAGATATGGGACAATCAAAACTATTTCTAAATTCTGTTCAGTTGCCCTTTGTTGGTTCTGAGAGAAGAGTGGAGCAAATACACATGGCATTGATCCTGAACAACAGGAAAAGCTAAGACCATCAGATGGGAGCTAGTGGATCACAGCATCCAGAACATCTTCATGACTGTCACTGAATGGCACAGTGGCACTGTTGTTATGTGGCATATTCTGATCACAGAAGTAGAATGTGTACAGATTCATCATTCACCATGTTGTCTACAATCTGTCAGGTAAACTTAGCAAAACACTAATCCAGGCACACAGTATGAATATTCATCAGCCAAGTCAGAATGGAAGACTGATGAGCTGAACATACTGGAACCAGCGAGAATAGCCCCCTCCCTCCTATAAAGTCCTACCCATCAGTGACTCCTATCAACATTGTTGTTCTTGCTGCAAAGGAGAATGCTTAAAGGGTCTAGGTCCTTTATCTCAGAGCAAGTAACGAAGGATTGTGATGGAATTAAGAGGTAAGTAATAATAACAGACACAAATGCTCTTCAGAAGTTTGTAGAATTTGAACCTCTTGTTTTTCTGTTGTTACTGCTACTGTTATTATTGTTTTAATGAAAACCACTCTTTGCCTACAATGATTGTGGTTGCCAAACATTTTTTTCTTGGCACATTTCACAACCCCAAAATAGTAGCATCATCTCTAGCTCTAGAAATTTCACTGTATTTCATCCTGAGGTATGTAGATTCCAATCACTTCCTAACACTTCTGCCACTGCTACCCTGGTGCAAGCCCTGAATTACTGTGGTAGCCTCCTAACTGATCTTCTTGCTTCTATCTTTAAGCATTTGTCTCTACAAACTATCCTCACACAACACCCATGGGATTCCCTAAATATCTAAATCAGTTTGGAGCTCCAGGGTGCTCAGTTGGTTAATTGTCAGACTCTTGGTTTTAGCTCAGGTCATGATCTCATGGCTTGTGGGTTCAAGCCCCACAGTGGGCTCTTTGCTGGCAGCACAAAGTCTGCTTGAGATGCTCTGTCTCCCTCTCTCTGAGCACCTCTCCTACTTGAGCTCTCTTTCTCACTCTCTCCCAAAGTAAATAAATAAACATTTTTAAAGTCTAAATCAATTTAAGTCGCTCATCTCAAAATCCTTCCATGGCTCCCAATACTGCTCAGAGTAAAATCTCAAGTCTCACAAAGGCCTTCTATGACCCTACAATGATCTCCCCTGACTCCACTAGAATGTATCTCTGAGAGGATAGGGATTTCTGTCAGTTTTATTTATTGTCCTATTACTAACACCTAGAACAATGCCCGGCTCACAGAAGTTGTATTTGTTGAATGAATGAGTGTCTCACCCCTAGAACTACCTCAACTCTGAACTTGGTTTTTGTGACATAATACATTTCTTCATTGATAGAAACAAGCTTGAACAAGGATTTCATGTTATTTGTAGCCAACCAATTCCTAATTGGTAAAATACACTACTCTATCTAATCCCAAGAAACCAACCCAGTAGAACTTAGTAGATACCACTGCTTTCTGGAAGAAAGAAAAGAAGAAAGGGAAGGAGGGAGAGGGTAAGAAAAGAAAAACCGTTAAGTTGATCCAAATGTCTATCAAAAATTTGGCCAATGGACACTTTATTTTCCAATAAAAGGTGTTTTCTGTAGTCCTGGGCTATTCATGAGGAGTTCAGAGTCCCAAAGCAAGACGAGGAAGGAAGAACTAAGGGAACAGAATGTCAAGTATTCAGACAACGAATTTCTTTCCTTTTCTTTTCATTCAAACATGCACTCCTACTTCATCTGAAACATTTTTATTAAACTTATATGATGTTTCCATTATAAATAAAAGACAATAGGTATTAATTCTATTGTCTTGATTCATCTCCACAAATAAACAGTATTCTCAGTTCTGCTCATGTATCCATTCCACTCACCACTGTACAATATGCATAAAACCAATTTATCACACTTAACAAATACTAATAAGAATGAATGCCTGAGAGTCATAATTTTCCTTTGTGCAACTACTAGTTCAAGCCAATTAAAAGTCTAGGAATGGAGGGGCATCTAGGAGGCTCAGTCGGTTTAGCTTCCGGATCTTGATTTCGGCCCAGGTCATGAAATTGTGGTTCATGGGATCTTGTGGTGAAAGCATGGAGCCTGCTTGGGATTCTGTCCTTCACCCTCTCTCTCTGCCTCTCCCTTGCTTGCACTCTCTCTTTCTCTCAAAAATAAATAATCTTTAAAAAATAAAGTAAAAGTCTTGGAATGGAGACAGAAATGGAGACTTACTACTTTCTAGAGGGGTGGTAGGAAAAGAATATTAGCCTATTTGAACTCATTCATTCATTCAGTTAATAATTATTGAATACTTACAATGGGCTCTAATGTAGAAGACAAACATAATCCCTGCCCTTGTGGAGCTTGTAGTCCAGAGAGGGTCACCAAAATGTTTCTTTAAGGAGCCAGATAGTAAATATTTTAGATTTTCAGCAAATGAGGTCACATACTCTGCCACTCTAGCATGAAGGCATCCACAGAGAGCAAATAAATGGACAACTGTGACAATATCTGCAGGTTGTACAAAACAGGTGCAGGCCCAGACACGGGCTGTGGTGATAGCCTGCAGATCTGTGGTCTACTAGACCAGAAACATTAATCAAATAATCCCTTAAACAGGTATAGAATCGGATAGCTGGTATAGAATTGCGAGCCCAAGGATACATCCCACTGTAATAAACACTACAGAGACCATTGCAAGGCCAGCAGCCTAACAAGGAAACCTAGCCTACTCTGAGGAGGCGAACATAGATATCCCTGCAGAGATAAGACTTAACTGAGGTGAAGCTGTCAGCCAGGGGAAGAAAGAGGATCCGGGCAGACTGAGCAACATGTGCAAAGGTCCTGAAGCAGACAGTAGTCCGACCTGTTCAAGAAAGGTAAAAGTGGCTTTTCCCCAGTGCTCAAGGGTGAGGGGAGGAGTGGGAGCTAAAGCCAGAGAGATTGTAAGGGCCAGAGTCCACAGGACCTGGTGGGCCATGCTATGGATCTATTCCTTAACCTGAGAGCGATGGGCAGGCACTGACAAGGAGTGAGGCCATTCACTGAACAGTCAGATGCTTCCCATGGGTCTGGCACTCACCTATAATAAATACAAAGCTCCTGCCTCACATTCCAGGAGGCAGCCAGAAATCAAGCAAAAAAGTGTACAGTATAATGTCAAGTGACTTACTTGTCAAGAATGTCAAGTAGGGGCGCCTGGGTGGCTCAGTCAGTTAAGCCTCTGACTTCGGCTCAGGTCAGATCTCACGTTCGTAGGTTCTAGCCCCGTGTCAGGCTCTGTGCTGACAGCTAGCTCAGAGCCTGGAGCCTGCTTCCGGTTCTGTGTCTCCCTCTCTCTCTGCCCCTCTCCCTCTCATACTCTGTCTCTCTCTGTATCAAAAATAAATAAAACATTTTAAAAAAATTTTAAAGAATGTCAAGTAAAATAAATGCTGAGAACAATATACTGGAATAAAAAGAAAGGGGTGGATGGTGCTCTCACCAAATTTCTGTTTTAATTATTTTGTTTGACATGGAGAGAATATTTTGGAGAGGGAGCGTGGTGGATCAGAAAAACAATTAAGGGGACTACTGACATGGCCCATGTTATTAAAAAATATATATATAGTCTGAATTAGGGATGTGGTGGTAAAGGTGAGAGAAATCGATAGGATGGAGAAATTTTTAAAGTTAAGTTTACTGGCGTTGGTGACAGATTCAGTATGAGGTTTAAAGGAGAAGGTGGTGTCAAGATGAAGGATGATGTTCAGGTTTCTTGTTTCGTACAACTGGAAAGATAGAGGTGCCTTCTGCTAAGAAATGAAACCTGAAAGAGGTCATCTTGGGAGGGAAGATGAAAGCTCACCTTCGGACATGTGAGTTACAGGCTTTGTAGGAGAGTCAGACAAAGATGTAGAGTACATAGAGTAGGCAAGGATCATTGGTGGATTTGTGCGCTCACAAATAGCGATCTGGCCAAGCAAAGTTCTCCCCAAGAGACAAGAATTGCCCTGTCCTAGGACTGGTTAGAAGAGTCCACCACACAGACTGAGTCACAAGCCCAAGGATATGGCCCTATACCCAGGGATTGTGGTAATGTTTAATGATAAATGCTATGGTTCCATATTTCATGAGTATCATGACAGCTAAAATTTACTGAGTACTAATATGTGTCAGGTACATGGCTTGACTCATTTAATCCTGACACAAACTTATAAAGTATGAAGCATTATTCTCCCTATTTCAGAAATGAGGAACCTGAGTCTGAGCCTTTAACCAATGTAGGGTCACAGACAGTGAGCAACAGGGCCAGGACCCACTCCTAGTTGGTCCAAGCTTCAGAAGTGAGCTTTTACAGACTGATAGCAACCTGCTGGTGATAGACTCACAAGAAAATGCTAGTAATGTGGGCTAGGGCTAAAGTACAGCCCAGCACAGGGAGAGTTGGACCATAAGTGAGGAAACCAACAGCAAGAGAAAATCAGAGCTGGAAGCCTATCAACAGTGACAGCTTCAGGGAGATGTTTGGGACATTTGGGAAGATTAGGCCTTTCCAGGGCTGCTAGTGATGTTGTGACACAAATTCCTTCATTTTAGCATACTTGGGATATTGGTATCTGGAGAAACACCTGGAGATACATAGGCAGAGCCTAAGGATTACTGGGAAATGAGTGTCACCCCCAAGCTAGTGGTTATTAAACTTTTATAAGCTTAAGACTGCATAGGGAAGTTGTTAAAAATTTAGATGGAATAACCCCACCGCTAGAGATTGATTCAGTGTCTCTGGTATCTGCATTTTTATAAGCACTGGTCTGGATGAAACTAAGATCATAGCCTGAGAACCTTTCCTGAGAAGATTTCTCTTCTTGGCTTCTCATCAAAAGCAGTTCCAGCTAATTCTCATTAAGTTTTACCTTAGTTTTATCTATCAGTGAATAAGAAGAAAGCGTACAACAAAGTGCACCAAAACTCACAGGAGTAGGCAACTGGGTCTCATGATCTTTTGCCTTGTCCAAGTGACCCAGGCCTACAACAAATCATCACAAAGACTTTCTTCTCGACAGAGCAAAAAGGTCTCTGGCATCCACTGATGGGTTAATAATGCTCAGAAATGATCAATAGTATTTGAGGAAATTTTTTCACTGACTTAAGAGAAAGAAACTTCAATTGAGGATTTCAGTTTTTCAAAGAAATAACTAATTTTCCTCAAAACAGATTTCAGAATGTCAATTAAATGATAGGTTCCCTCGGATGCCTGGGTGGCTCAGTCAGTTGAGTGTCTGACTTCAGCTCAGGTCATGACCTTGTGGTTCATGGGTTTGAGCCTCACATTGGGCTCTGTGCTGACAGCTCAGAGCCTGAAGTCTGCTTCAGATTCTGTACCTCCCTCCCTCCCTCCCTCCCTCCCTCTCTCTCTCTCTCTCTCTCTCTGTCTCTCTGCCCCTCTCCTGCTTGTGATCTTTCTCTCTCTCAAAAATAAATAAACGTTAACAAAAATTTTTAATCAAATATTTAAATGAAAGGTTCTCTCCTAGTAGGTGGCAACAAGGCGATTTGGGATGGAAGACGAGTACACGGCAGGCTGATCCTTCCAAGCTCTCACGTGAATGGATGGCTGGGTGTCTCTCTTCCATGTGTTGATTCTCAGGCTTCTCCACTGCTATTTGTCTACTTTTTTTCCCCCAGCTGACACATATTGATTTTTTTTTCCTGGCATAGCATCATAAGGGTGAAAATTGTATGCTCAGACAACACTGGCAACCTTATTTCATCTTTGGAACATGGATACCTATTCTGGGAAGTTCAGATACATGTCCCCCCCCCCCCCCAAACTCCACCACCACCCCCAAAAAAGAAAAGAAAAGATAAAAATGGGACCACACACAAGAAACATACTTTCATCAAACAAATAAGAAAATGAATGCAGGGAGAGGAGGCAAGATGGCAGAAAAGAAGGGAGCTCTGTAAACTTCATCCGCCCCATCTATCAAACTGAGAAGGACATTACTCTCATCTGCAAGAGTGGAAGGAGAAAATACAGACTCCAGAAAGAAGACAACCTCAAAGATGCATGAGTGAGTAAGTGCGAACTGGGGAGATTGGGAAACAGGACAGCCCGAGAAGGGCAGGGTAGGTGGGAGCCCCAGCCCAACACAGGGAAAGCACGGAGCCCCTGAGACACAAAGGGAAGAGAAAGAGAAACTGAACACGCTCATAGTACTGACTCTAAAGAAGAGATAAAGAACGTTTAACCCCACTGGAGAGAAAAACTCTCACTCCATATATAACTGCTGAGCTCGGAGAGAGAAACCTATCCTGTATAACTGGAGAATTCTTCCTTAGGCTCGGCGGCATTGGCATAGACCCAGGACAGCACCGGGGGGGGGGGGGGGAAGCCCCTTCCCCCTGCACGATCCCAGCTGGGAGGCAGGCGGTGGCCCCCGGAAGCGTACTTCCCCTCCAGCAACGACAGTGTGAATCCCATGTGGCAACAGGAAGAACAGCCCCCACCACTACACGATTCCAGCAGGGAGCTGGTGCCAGCAGCTGCAGGAGAGCAGCTCCCTCCCCCTACGAGATCCCGGCTAAGAAGCCAGCTGCAAAACTGAGTGCATCTCATCTGTGGTAGCATAAAGAGCATGGACTAGGATTTTCAAGCAAGGCAGGCCTGGGACTCACCCACGGCAAAAGGAGATCAGACTCATTACAGTGGCCTGCAGCACTTAGTTTGAGCAGAGCTTGGGGTGCTGCCAATCTACTCTCCACAACCACCAAGGCAGGGCTTCAGAGAGCGGCCCCCAGACCTACCTACACCAAACCATGCCTATCTGCGAGGGGGAGCTACTGCTTTTTTTGTACTTATTTTTATTATTATTAACTTTTTTACTCTTTTTTTTTCTTTTTTCCTTTCTCCCACTTTTCTTTTTCTCTTGCCATTCGGATATAGTCTCCCTTATCTCATTCTTATTTCTCCCTTCGACTGGTTATACACTTTTAGACTGTCCATTGTCCTTTCTTGTCTCTGCCTCCCCCCTTTATTTTCTTCTTCTTTTCTTTTCTTCTCTTTTCTCTCCCTTCCTTTTCTTTTCTTCCTTTCCTCCTTTTACTTTGTTTGTTTGTTTGTTTGTTTGATTTGTCTGTGCATTTGCATGCTTTTGTTCCCTGTGTGTTTGTCTGTATGTTTTCCTTTTCAGGGCTACCCCAAGAAACAAGCCAAAGTACACATAACGGAGAGTCCCAAATATCGCTGAGTAGGGAAATAAAATAATCAAAGGCACAACAAGAGAAACTGAGAGACACCATTAAAAGAACATTTCCTGAAACGACAGGCCCTGGACAGTCAAGAAGCCTCCTTTAACAGAGCAATACTAACAGGTGCACAATGCACAACGAGCTTTGAAAACTAACAAGAAACAGAAAACTAGCCAAAATGACAAAACGAAAGAATTCTCCCATAAAGAAACTCCAGGAAGAAGTCACAGCCACAGAAATGCTCAAAACAGATCTAAGCAACATAACTGAACAAGAATTTAGAACAACTGTCATAAAATTAATCGCTGGGCTTGAAAAAACCATCAGATAAGCTATAGATACAATGAATAGGGACTTTCAAAATAGGTGTGACAAGTTTTAAAAGGCTATAAATGAGGTGAATAATAAAATGGAGGTGGCCACCTCACGGATTAAAGAGGCAGAGAGAATAGGTGAATTAGAAGACACAGTTATAGCAAAAGAGGAAGCTGAGAAAAAAAAAGAGAGAAATTGATCCAGGAGCAGGAAAGGAGAATTGAGACCTGAGTGATACAATCAAATGGAACAACATCCATATTATAGGAATTCCTGAAGAGGAAGAAAGAGAGAGAGGTCCAGAAGGGTACTAGATAAAATTATAACTGAGAATTTCCTAAATCTGGGGGAAAAAATAGACATTCAAATTCAAGAGGCACAAAGAACCCCCTTAATAGGTAACTTGAATCGACCTTCGGCACAACATGTCATAGTAAAACTGGCAAACTACAAAGATAAAGAGAGAATTCTGAAAGCAGCTAGGGATAAAAGAGCCCTAACATACAAAGGGAAACCTATCAGAGTGGTTACAGACCTATCTAATGAAACTTGGCAGGCCAGAAAGGAATGGCAGAAAATCTTCAATGTGATGAAAGAAAAAATATGCAGCCAAGAATCCTTTATCCAGCAAGCCTGTCATTCAAAATGGAAGGAGAGATAAAGGTGTTCCCAAATAAACAAAAATTGAGAGAATTCATCACCACCAAACCAGCCCTACAAGAAATCCTAAGAGGGACTCTATGAGGAAAATGTTGCAAAGAATGCAAGGTACCAGAAACATCACTACAAACATGAATTCTACAGAGAACACAAGGAATCTAAACCCACATTTTTTCAATAATAACACTGAATGTAAATGGACTGAATGCTCCAACAAAATGACACAGGGTAGCAGAATGGATAGAAAAATTATAATAATTCATCTATTTGCTGTCTACAAGAGACTCATTTTAAACCTGAAGACATCTTCAGATTGAAAGTAAAGGGATGGAGAAATATCTATCATGCGACTGGAAGCCAAAAGAAAGCTGGAGTCGCCATACTTATATCAGACAAACTGGACTTTAAAGTAAAGGCAGTAACAAAAGATGAAGGACATTATATAATAATTACAAGGTCATTCCATCAGGAAGAACTAACGATTACAAACATCTATGCACCAATTCAGGAGCACCCAAATATATAAAACAATTAATCACAAACAGAAACAACCTTATTGATAAGAATGTGCTAATTGCACGGGACTTTAATACTCCACTGACAGCATTGGATAGATCAACCAGACAGAAAATCATTAAAGAAACAATGGACCTAAATGAAACATTGGAACAGAAGGAATTGATAGATATATTTAGAACTCTGCATCCTGAAGTTAGAAAATTCACCTTCTTCTCGAGTGCACATAGCACATTCTCCAAGATAGATCACATTCTGGGACATAAAGCAGCCCTCCATAAATATAAACGAATTGAAATCAAACCATGCACACTTCAGATCACAATACTATGAAACTTGAAATTAACCACAGGAAAAAGTCTGGAAATCCTCCAAAACCGTGAATGTTTAAAACCACCCTACTAAAGAATGAATGGGACAATCAGGCAATTAGAGAAGGAATTAAAAAATATATGGAAACAAATGGAGAAAATACAACAATCCAATCTCTCTGGGACGCAGCAAAGGCAGTCCTAAGAGGAAAGTATATTGCAATCCAGGCCTATTTCAACAAACTAGAAAAATTCAAATCTAAGAGAGCGCCTAATGGAACTAGAAGAGGAGAAGCAAGAGCACCCTAAACCAAGCAGAAGAAAAGAATTACTAAAGATCAGGGTAGAAATAAATAATATAGAATCCAAAAAAAATAGTTGAGCAGATCAATGAAACCAAGAGTTGGGTTTTTGGGAAAAAAATTGATAAACCTCCAGCCAGGCTTCTTAGAAAGAAAAGAGAGAACACCCAAATAGACAAAATCATGAATGAAAATGGATCTATTACAACCAATCCCTTAGAAAAATATAAGCAATCATTAGAGATTACTATGAAAAACTATATGCCAACAAACTGGACAACCGAGAAGAAATGGACAAATTCCTAAACATATATGCACTACCAAAATTCAAATGAGAAGAGATAGAAGGCATGAATAGACTGATAACCAGTGAAGAAATTGAATCTGTTATCAAAAATCTCCCAATGAATAAGCTTCCCAGGGGAATTCTACCAGACTCTTAAAGCAGAGCTAATACCCATTCTTCTCAAACTATTCCAAAAAATAGAAATAGAAGGAAAACTTCCAAACTCATTCTACGAAGCCAGCATCACCTTGATACCCAAACCAGACAGAGACCCAACAAAAAAAGAGAAGTACAGGCCAATATCTTTAATGAATACAGATGCAAAAGTAATCAACAAGATACTGGCAAATCGAATTTAAAAGCATATAAAAAAATTATCCATCATGATCAAGTGGAATTCGTTCCTGGTTTGCAGGGCTGGTTCAATATTCACAAATCCATCAATGTGATATTTCACATTAACAAAAGAAAAGATAAAAACCATATGATCCTGTCGATAGATGCAGGAAAAGCACTTGACAAAATATAGCACCCTTTCTTAAGTCGGAATAGAAGGAACTTACCTAAACATTATAAAAGCAGTTTATGTAAAGCCCGCAACTAATATCATCCTCAATGGGGAAAAACTGAGAACTTTCCTCCTGAGATCAGTAACATGACAGGGGTGTCCACTCTCACCACTGTTGTTTAACATAGTGCTGGAAGTCCTAGCATCCGCAATCAGACAACAAAAGGAAATAAAAGGCATCAGAATTGGCAAAGAAGTCAAACTTTAACTTTTCTCAGATGACACAATACTCTACATGGAAAACCCAATCAACTCCACCAGAAGCCTTCTAGAACTGATCCATGAATTCAGCAGAGTCGCGAGGTACAAAATCAATGTACAGAAATTGGTTGCATTCCTATGCACCGATAACGAAGCAACAGAAAGAGAAATCAAGAAACTGACCCCATTCACAAATGCACGAAAAACCATAAAATACCTAGGAATAAACCTAACCAAGGATGTAAAAGACCTATATGATGAAAACTATAGAAAACTTATGAAAGAAACTGAAGAAGACACCAAGAAATGGAAAAACATTCCATGCTCATGGATCAGAAAAATAAACATTGCTAGAATGTTATTATTATCTAAAGCAATCTACACATTCAATGCAATCCCCATCAGAATTGCACCAGCGTTCTTCTCAAAGCTAGAACAAGCTATCCTAAAATTTGTATGGAACCACAAAAAAAACCCAAATAGCCAAAGTAATATTGAAGAAGAAAACCAAAATGGGAGGCATCACAATCTCAGACTTTAGCCTCTACTACAAGGCTGTCATCAAGACAGTATTGTATTGGCACAAAAACAGACACAGAGACCAATGGAATCGAATAGAGAACCCAGAACTGGGCCCACAAATGTACAGCCAATTAACTTTTGACAAAGCAGGAAAGAGTATCCAATGGAAAAAAAGACTGCCTCTTTAGCAGGTGGTGCTGGGAGAACGGGACAGCAACATGCAGAAGAATGAAACTAGACCACTTTCTTACACCATACACAAAAATTAACTCCAAATGGCTGAAGGACCTGAATGTGAGACAGGAAACCATCAAAACCCTCGAGGAGAAAGTAGGAAAAACCTCCTATACCTCCACCGCAACAATTTCCTACTCGACACATCCCTAAAGGCAAGGGAATGAAAGCAAAAATGAACTCTTGGGACCTCACCAAGATTAAAAGCTTCTGCACTGCAAAGAAAACAATCAAGAAAACTCATAGGCAACTGACAGAATGGGAAAAGATAGTTGCAAATGACATATCAGATAAAGGGCTAATATCGAAAATATACAAAGAACTCCCCAAACTCCACACCCAAAAAATGAATAACCCAGTGAAGAAATGGGCAGAAGACATGAACAGACACTTCTCCAAAGAGGACATCCAGATGGCCTACAGGCACATGAAATGATGCTCAGCATCACTCATCATCAGGGAAATACAAATCAAAACCACACTGAGATACCACCTCACGCCAGTCAGAGTGGCTAACATGAACAAATCAAGAGACTGTAGATGCTGGCGAGGGTGTGGAGAGACGGGCACCCTCCTACACTGTTGGTGGGATTGTAAACTGGTGCAACGGCTCAAGAAAACAGTATGGAGGATCCTCAAAAAATTATCAATAGAACTCCCCTATGACCCAGCAATAGCACTGCTAGGGATTTACCCAAGGGATACAGAAGTGCTAACACAAAGGGACACATGTACCCCAATGTTCATAGCAGCAATGTCAACAATAGCCAAATCATGGAAAGAGCCTAAATGTCCATCACCTGATGAATGGATCAAGAAGATGTAGTATATATATACACAATGGACTATTACAGGGCATTGAGAGAAAGTGAAATATGTCCATTTATAGCAAAGTGGATAGACCTCGAGGGTGTCATGCTAAGTGAAATAAGTCAAACAGAGAAGGACAGATACCATAGGTTTGCACTCAGAGGAGAAACTTAACAGAGGACCATAGGGAGGGGAAGGGGGAAAGAGAATTGGGGTGAGAGAGGAACACAAAACCTGAGAGACTATTGAATACTGAAAATGAACAGAGGGCTGAAGGGTGGGGGGAGAGAGGAGGGTGGTGGTATTGGAGGAGGGCACTTGTGGGGAAGAGCACTTGGTGTTATATGGAAACCAATTTGACAATAAACTAAAAAATTTAAAAAATAAAAGCTTTGTCAAAGAGAAACAAAACTTGGTCTTGAATAACCGAAAAAAAAAAAATGCTGGCTTTTTTTAGCAGCTGAGAGCTAGTACTCATTTGCTTGACTAAGCAGTTCACAGCATCTTGATCAAAGTATCCATACTACTGCTGGTCCCAAACTTGTTGATTTGCAAAGAGAATCAGCACCTAGAAACTCCAAAGCAGCTTGACAATAGGATGGCATCCAGGTCCACCGTTTGTGGACTCACCTCATTGAATACGGTGCAGAACAGTTCAGGTGAGGAACTCATCTAGTGAATTTCATCTGGAGTGAACTGAACATTAGCATCAGTGTGCAACAGATTAGGAAAAACCAGCCTTGCCCTTCACCTCAGAGAATTTGAGAACAAGATTATAAACAATAGACTCTATCAGGAGAGCTGATGCATTGTTCCACTGCAGAGTAGTGAAGCCTTTTTAGAGAAGGCAACTCTAAGACTCGGAATGGAAGGACCCAAAATTCTGTTACATTAGGTGGCTTTCTCCAATTGCCATTTCTCAGGTCCCAGCTAGGTGACTTCAAGTTCTAGAAAACACTGTCAAACACTTTTAAGAAATCTCTTAGAGCCCTAGTTTCAAGATTATAAAGGAAGATGGGAAATCACCTTATGAACCAGAAAGGAAATTCCAGATCCTCAAGTGTAATTTTAGGCAGGAGAAGAGAAAGACTTCAGCTAGAAAGCAAAAGCAAACCCAGACTAAGTGACAACCTTCACAACAAAAGTAAGCCAGGAGTGAAAATGGCAAGCTATACAAATATTCCTGCTTCCTAAATGGAATATTTCCTGGAAGCTATTTAATCTGCAAGAATTATTTTCTTCACACTGATAGAAAGGGTTAAGAATGTGAGCTTTGGGGTCAGGGTTTGAATCCCTGTTCAAGTATTTACTATATGTGTGTTCTTGGGCAAACTACTTCACCTTTCTGAGACTCAGTTTTCTCAGCTATAAAAACAGACGATAATAGCACCTTTATCATAGTACCGTGAGATGAAATATTATACAAAAAGTACTTAGACTGTAATTGGCATTTAGTAAGTCTCTTAATAACTATTATTATTATTATTATTATTATTATTGCTACTATCATTTGAGGAAAATTTTTCAGAGTAAGAACTTAACTAAAATGTGTCTCAATTACTTTCAAGATCTACAGTGCAAAGCTACTGTCTTTCATATTTGTAAAGCTAAAATGAACAATTCAGACCCCTCAAAAGGTAAGCTACAAAGATCAGCTATATTTCTCATAAACTACAAGTAAGATCATTTCCTAACTTCTCCAGGAAAACTTCCCTAGAGTGTTCCTTATTTTTTAAGTCCATGGAGAAAAGGGGAAGATATACAGTTACACTTATAAATGCATAGACTATCACCAAAGGAACACAAAAGAATCAGGGCATGGCGATTGCATCCAGAAAGGGTCAATACAAGGCTAAGTGAGTGGAAAAAAGTAAGAGGACTACTTTTCATTCCATATCTATTATACTTTTCTGAATTTTAAATCATGGATACATATTATATAAGCATTAAGGCTTCATTAAAATTTTTTAAGAAGATGATGAATGTTCAAGATGATACAGTGTAATATAAAAAATACTAGACTGAGACCCAGGAGACCTGGACTCTATCACTTATATGCTATGAGATCATGGCGGGACATTTAATATCTTCTTGGATTTCACAGCTGTAAAATAAAGAAAATAATCCCTTCCAAACCACCTCATTGGGTTTATATGAGGGTCACATAAGATTATAGAGGCAAAGCTGCTTACCAAGGTACAAAGCATTATGCAAATGTAAGATATCCTTATTGTTACTGGAATTCATCTTCCTTGATTGTTTTGGCTCTTAGAATCACAAAAAAAATGGAAAAAATTGGCTTCAAGAATCAGGAGTCATTTATTAGTGGGATAGATGGTGGCCCTTTTTAAGTCAAACCCTTCTCTACTCTATAACATCCTTCACCTCCCATTCCCCAATTCTATAACGATAGAAAACAATGTTCAGGAGACGTGACCAGCAGAACGAGAGCAGCAAGCCAGCAAACCATAGTCCAATGCAAAGGTGACCCTCCATGGGGGCCTCGCCCAATGGTTTTATCTTATTTTTCTTTTTGGACCTCACAACATTGTGTTTGAGGGCTTCTATCCACTGGGGATACCCCCATATCTTGATAGGAAGGACCACACTTTGGTCTAAATATCACCTCCCCAATATCCAGCATCAATAGATGAGATGAATTCCAAATCAGGAGAAAGGTGAATGAATCCAGCTCTAACAATGTGACTTCTCCAATCACAAAAAGAGTCTGCAAAGCAAAGAGAAATACCTCTTCGCCAGATGACCCTGTCAATAGATAGGAAAACTCAAGATGTTAGAGAGGAAAGCACAATCCAGGAACAGTTTTTGACCCATCTAAGTCTTTCAGACTTCTACCCCTGGAGCTGAATTCTATCTGCAGCCAGCCTCAACTCAAACTGAACAGCCCTCTTTTTATTTTTCTTTTATAGTTTATTGTCAAGTTGGTTTCCATATAACACCCAGTGCTCATCCCCACAAGTGCCCTCCTCCACGCCTATCACCCCCTTCCTCTTCCCCCCTCCCCCATCAGCCTTCAGTTTGATCTCAGTATTTAAGAGTCTCTCAAGGTTTGCCTCCCTCCCTCTCCCCAACTACTTTTCCCCTTCCCCTCCCCCATGGTCCTCTGTTAAGTTTCTCCTGTTCCACATGAATGAAAACATATGTTATCTGTCCTCTGCCTGACTTATTTCACTTAGCATGACACCTTCGAGTTTAATCCATGTTGCTACAAATGGCCAGATTTCATTCTTCTCATTGCCATGTAGTACTCCATTGTATAGATAAACCACATCCTCTTGATCCATTCATCAGGTGATGGACATTTAGGCTCTTTCCATGATTTGGCTATTGTAGAAAGTCCCACTATGAACATTGGGGTACATGTGCTCCTATGCATTAGCACTTCTGTATCCCTTGGATAAGAATCCCTAGCAGTGCTATTGCTGGGTCATAGGGGGGTTCTATGAATAGTTTTTTGAGGAACCTCCACACTATTTTCCAGAGCGGCTGCACCAGTTTTCACCTCCTTATACCAGTGAAGGAGGGTGTCTGAATGGCCCTCTTAAGCTTCTCAGTTCTTGCATGAAGACGTTTCTAAACTGACACCCGAGAGGCTCGCCTTTCTAAAAATTTATATATAACAGCATTATAAGAAGCTATTTCACTTTTATGGGCTTTGCCATAAGAGTAAACCAATATTTACCAAGCATTTATTGTGTGTCAGGCTCTTTCAAATATGTAATTTTCTTTATCCATTGAAATCTACATAATAACCACTGTTAATCTTGTTTTACAGTTATGAAACCTGAGGTTTTGAGAGTCCTAAAAGGAACCTGTTCATAAATGTCCAGCCACGTTTTGAATCCAGGTCTCTAAATACTAGATCCACTGTTTCTTCCCCTCATCCTGGTGCTCCTCAAATTGAATTTACCATTGAACATTACCATTCTCAAACAGTGAAACATCTTAAGTGTAATATTTAGTATCCTACATAAAGAGCTAAAAATAAAAGCACAATTCATACCACAAATTGCATATTTGAAATTAAGGCATAAACTTAAATTGCATAAGGGCCAAAGGCAATAGTTCAGCTCCACCTGAATTCTGTCACATCAGCACTAAAGGTAATTACGGCCTCTCCTTGGGCTACTGCACAGCAGCAGGTGTGCAGGTTGTACACTGCATAATAGGGTGTATGAGTAGGGCCCCTTACAGGTATCAGTACACATCCTCAACAACTGTCCACAGAAGCCCTACTGCCCCTTGGGTATCCCTTGCAATTGTAATGCCAAAATACTAAAGTTTAATTCTCTTTAGAAAAACTAATTCACCGAACTCTATATTCAACAAGTTTTTACTATTATTCAAGCTCCACTGTGGTGAAACAAACAAAAAAAATTAGCTTTCCATTATAATTTTCAGGCTTGAACTTGTCTCTGATTTTGCTATTCTGAGAAGGGTTGGAGAAGCTAAAGAGTAAGAGACATGGAAATGGTCATCACTAAACTATCTTATTTAGATGAACACTAAAGCCAACACATCACTTCCCAAATGTATCACCCACTCTGTCTCAGACTTATAGTTCCAAACCCCCAAAATCAATGGTCTAAACTCATCCAAACTTCTAAACACCCAGAAGGGGTCAGGGAATTATATTACCAAGGTCAGGTCTTTGCATTTATCTCCTCAAATTCAGGGCCAATGAAGTAAACCAGAATAATTCCAATTTCTCACTTTCAAGTGTTGTAGAGGACGTTCCCCCTGGAAATGGAAGTATCTGGACCTGTCGCTGAAGGGACAATAAAAATTCAGTAAAATAGAATTGCAGCCTGATTTCTTCCTAGAGTCATATTCTAAGGCCTATTCTCAGCTATTCCATCAAGACATGTAGATATAAAATGTCGAACTACCCCAGCTAAGAAGAATTGTCCCTCCGGGTAGCAAACTCCTCTCCAAGAACTTGGGGAGCCTATGAACCTCTCCAGAGGTTTGATAACTCATCAAACGTCAGTATCAAAACGTTTGTGAAATACAGGATCAGAGGCTGGAAGCAGGGAGTTGAGAAACATATCTTCCACCAGTCTGAAGATAACTAGTAAACTTTATTTGTTTCTCTGTAAATCTGCCAGAAAGATGGGACTGGAGCAATACACAGGCTAGAAATCAGGAAATGGCATTCTAGGAAATACGGTATTTCAGTGACTCTAAGATCCCAACAATTTATAAGACACACATTCGTTTATGTACCACTAAAAGAAAAAGGACTGCCAATCAGTGACACCAACTCCTTGATTCTTTGAAATTTCTTTCATTTATTCTAAGGGATTTCAGAATTCCTACCATCCTCTGGTTGGTCACTTCTCCTATTATAGGCAGAACTTTTGCATGCAACTCAGTAATAAATGGAACAGGGCTCCAACTAGCTGTGGATGACTGCCTTTCCTAAGGACCCAAGGTCCTTTAAAAATACTGGATTGTCTCCATTCTGCGAAGATGGATATTTGCTTCAGTAACATCAGAATTACGCCTCACTGCTCTATTTGTGCCTTTGTGTACACAGCTATGCCATTCCAAAGCTGAATCATAATGTTAATATTTTAAACAACACTAAGTAGTTCCAACAGTGAACACAACTCATTCAAAATGAGGACTCAGTGACCAGCAATGACCAAGTTCACATGTGCACTGGAAAACACCAACAGATAAGTCACTGATAGCAAGAGTAGAAACTTACATTTACAAGTCATCCTAATTTTGAAGATGCTGGCATGTATGTGCAGGGGGAGGTACATCTACCATCACTGAAATAGAACATATATTTAAATACACCTACATTCAACTGGCTAGTTAGTATTCTATAATAAGGACACATGTTGAAAATGTTTTATCTTAGAGGGTATATGGGTAGGGTCCTAGCAGGAAACAGATGGTGCACACTAAAAAGGGTGATTAACAAGAATTTATTGGAGTTGTTTTTTATCAAGATATGGGCAGCGTTAAGGAAAGCAAGCAAGCATCTCTGGATAGCAAGAAGAGGAAATTGCTACAACCTCTGTGCCTAAAGATATCAAAAAAGAGGGGGTTTACCTGAATCCAGAGAAACCCACAGTGTAGCTGGGGCTACCCCAGCAGGTCTGGGCCTTGGGTAGAGAGGAGGGCTGCTTTCAGGCAACTGGACAGGGAGGAACAGGAGGAATAAATATCTGGGCCCTTATGCCTGTCTCCCCTCTAGCTCCCACATTTGCCCACACCATCAACCAGTCAGAGGGGATGTGGCACACACAGAGAAAGCCTCCCAGGGCGACAGCAGGACGGACAATGGAACGAGGGTGAAAAAGAATATCCAAGGGTGCCTGGGTGGCTCAGTCGGTTAAGCCTCCGACTTCGGCTCAGGTCAGGTCTCACGTTCGTGGGTTCGAGCCCCACGTCAGGCTCTGTGCTGACAGCTAGCTCAGGGCCTGGAGCCTGCTTCCAGTTCTGTGTCTCCTTCTCTCTCTGCTCCTCCCCCTCTCATGCTCTGTCTCTCTCTTTATCAAAAATAAATAAAATATTAAAAAATAAAAGAATATCCAACATTGAAGGTTCACCAGAAAACCGAAAGATTTTAGTTTAAAGTTGGGTATCCTGTGGTTGCCCTATGCCCCAGGTAGACCTTTCATAGTCATAGATGAAATTATTACAGTCAGGGGATTTGGAACTTCACTGCTCATTTGTCCGAATGTCAGAGCAGGTCCAAATTTGCATTCTGAGGGAAGTGTTAATTTCAAACACAACACTCTGGCTACCCCATCTATATATAAAGATGATAGGTAGAAAGAGAGACATAGTCTACCCTCACCTTGTCCCTAAGGCGTGGGTATGAAAGTAACCAAGGCTAGAATACAATGAGTTTAGCAGCTCCAAAACCCAGGTTTGCACAGAGAGTACTAATAATAGTAGATAATGTGCCTCTAGAGCTCCAACATCCCTCTCTCCCTCCTCAGGGCTTTTGTGTAGGCTGTGAATGTTCTCCCACTGTTACAGGGCAAGTGCTCGCTCATCTTTTATTGCCTCAGGTGTTACCTACTTAGAGACCACCTCTGACTTCAATGAAAACCACCTAAAGTAGATTCATCCACCCACATGTTGCTGCCTTTCTTCTTTCCTTTTCTCTCCCAGGTCCTTCTTTATGTCTTTTATAAATTTTCATGGTTTGTGTAGGGGTGCGGGGGGAGACCCCCACTAGGACATGAGTCCCATGACTGTAGGAACAGTATCTGACTTGATTCTCTTCCTCACCTTCCCCAACACCAGTCTCTCAGCCTCTGCATTTCCTTTGGAATATGTATTATAATTTTCATTTATTTTCTCTGTGCCTGTTCTTAGACCTGTTAGACCTCTATTAGAATCAAAGTCCCTCTGTTTAGACTCTATCTTCAGCATCCAGAACTCTCCTTGGCATGCACATGGTGTAATTTTCCCAAGGACCTGGGGTCACCAAATGGGCAAGCTTTGCACTCAGGGAGTCTTTGTCCAGATCTCTCCCTCTTCACTCACAGGACTGCCTCTGAGATGGTCCTCCTCTCCCAGAGAAGCAACAGAACACAAACTTCATGCAGTCTGCCCATGTGTTCTGCCTCCATGGTTGGGAAGAGAGCGGATGTTGGCTTTCTGTCTCCTGTGTCCCCCACCCAAATTGGCTACACTAATTGAAAAGGCACAAGCCCCTGAGCCACTAAGAAAATTCTGCACCTTATCTCTGATCCCAGCTGTTCAGGCTGCATGGAAACTGAGTTCTGCTTCTCCACTTGGCAGGAGAGGCCGCTCTCACTGGCAGTTGGAAAACAAGGACAAAGGCAGCATCATGACACCAAGGTATCAGGCTCTGGATTTCCATCAGCTTTCCCACCCTCCCCACCTTATTCATTTCTTTCAGGTGAATCACAAAAAGAAACAGAATATGCAAAGGCACAAATAGCATCATTTCCTTCTCCTGGGGAACATATCGCCATTCCTTTTGTATGAACTACTGAAGCTTTGATATCTTTCTTCCCTCTGGTGCTGCTTTCTGCTTTTCTCTGCCTTTCTAACTCCTCTACTTTCTCTCTCCCAGGGAATTGTTCAGCTTGAGCACTTGTGCACGTGTCTTTTAAACACAGCTCTGGCCGTATTCCCAGCAAAGGAGGAAGGAGCCTTTGTGGCCCAACTAATTCAATAAGCTTCAATTATTCATGGAATATTTATTAGGTGGGAAGTAAGCAATGATTCTACCACTTGCTATTAGTCCACAATCTATCAGAGGATTAAATTAACTTCCTGTCACCACAGAAGTCACTTTATTCTTAAATGCAGGAGTGGCTAATGCCCAATTTGGAAGATGTTTCACAAAGGGATCATGGACACACATCACTTACACCGCATGGTACAAACAAAACAGGGTTGACAGTGGCGGGCTAAGAGATGACAAGCAGAGAAGTAGTGGAGGGTGCAGTCACCTGAGCTCTCTCCCAAGAACTTTAGCCAGGCAGGTATGAACCCAAAGCCCCAAGGTCAGCTGTTTTATCTTCTTTTATGAGATGATAAGTCAGGTCCAGCCACAATAGGAAACACAAGAGAAGCTCAAGAAGACAAAATCGATTACACTCCCAGGTCCTAGAGATGAGTAGGACCACATGGAAAAACATCAGCATGGCCAGAAAGCAGAAGACAGGAGCAAAGAGAGCAACTAGGTCACAGCCTTTATTGGGGTACCCCCAAGGGCAAGGTAAATAGTTTGGGATCAGCTAGTGTGACTCATTCTGGTGAGCTTGGGCTATAGGGGTAGTCCCTAGTTGCCTAATACATGGCCCCAGGGTGATTAAGTCAGAGACTACTGCTTCCTGGGAGGAGGAGCCAGATGGAGGAGATTGCCTCTAGACTGGGTGGGTTACCTATCAAAAGCAGGTTCCTGCTGAGCTCCTGCTATCTCTAAGTATGTGCTAGTTTCCAGAGGGGCAGTCTCTCCCCAGCTAGTAAGACTTGCCAAGATGTCAAAAAATCAATATCAAGAAAATGTAATAATATACACATCAATGCTCTTGTAGAGCAGAGTCCTCCACCATTAACTCTAAGAGGGAATATCTATGTGACTATAACACTGGATGCTCTCTTATCAAGGAAGTGGCCTTGTTTCAAGATCTGAAAGTTGGTAAAAGTGTAGATCTTTAAAGTTCTTATCACACACACACAGACACACACACATACACACAATCCAATATGGTAATGGATGTTAACTAGACTCATAGTAGTGAACATCTTGAAATACATACAAATATCATATCATTGCATGGTAAACCTGAAACTAATATAATATGGTATGTCAATTATGCCTCAATAAAAAGTAAGCTAATAAAATGTAGGGTTTCTTGTTTTTCAGGTATGGTAAGACCTACAGATCAGATCAGAAAATGATTGCCAGGGAAAGACAGTTCTTATACTCAGATCCCAAAGGGCTGGCATGCCTGGCCAAGGGGGGTCATGCAGGGATGTTGGGAGGGTGAATATGGGTGGGTGGCTCAGTCGACTGAGCATCCGGCTTCAGCTCAGGTCATGATCCCATGGGTCGTGGGTTTGGTCCCCACATCAGGCTTTGTGCTGACAGCTAGCTCAGAGCCTGGAGCCTGTCTTCAGATTCTGTGTTGCCCTCTCTCTGGCCCTCCCCTGCTCACGCTATCTCTCTCTCATAAATAAATAAATAAATAAATAAGGGGTCTATCTGCCAAGAAGATCTAACTGTTGTAAACATTTATGCTCCAAACTTGAGAAGCACCAAATATATAAATCAATTAATTTCAAACATAAAGAAACTCAATGATAACAATACCATAATAGTAGGGGATTTCAACACCCCACTCACAGCAATGGACAGATCATCTAATCAGAAAATCAACAAGAAAACAATTGCTCTGAATGACACACTGGACCAGATCTTATGTTTGGAAACTTAACAAATACTTGGAGACTAAAGAACAAAGAATGGGATAACCAAGAAGTTAAAGAAGAAACTAAAAAGTGCATGGAAGACAATGAAAATGATAACACCACAGCCCAAAACTTCTGGGACGCAGCAAAGGCAGTCATAAGAGGGAAGTATATAGCAATCCAGGCCTTCCTAAAGAAGGAAGAAAAGTCTCAGATACACAACCTAACTTTGCACCGTAAAGAGTGGGGGAAAAGAACATCAAATAAAACCCAAAAACAGCAGAAGACAGGAAAAAATAAAGATTAGAGCAAAAATCAATGCTATTGAAACAACAACAAAAAAGTATAACAGATCAATTAATCTAGAAGCTGGTTCTTTGAAAGAATTAACATAATTAATAATCCCCTAGCCAGTATGATCAAAAAGAAAAGACCCAAATAAAAAAATCAAGAATGAAAGAGGAGAAATCACAACCAACACACCAGAAATACAAACAATAATAAGAGAATATTATGAGCAATTATACACCAATAAGGGCAATCTGGAAGAAATGGACAAATTCCTGGAAACATAAGCTACCAAAACCAAAACAGTAAGATACAGAAAATTTGAACAGACCCATAACCAGTAAAGAAATCAAATTAGTAATCAAAAATCTCCCCAAAAAACAAGAGTCCAGGACTAGATAGCTTTCCAGGGGAATTCTACCAAACATTTAAAGAAGAGTTAACAACTATTTTCTTGAAGTTGTTCCAAAAATAAAAATAGAAGGAAAACTCCCAAACTCTTTATATGAAGCCAGCATTACCTTGATTCCAAAAGCAAACAAAGACCCCACTAAAAAGGAGAACTATAGACCAATTTCCATGATGAACATAGATGCAAAAATCCTCAACAAGATATTAGCCAACCAGATCCAGTAATACATTAAAAAAAATTATTCACCATATACCTGAGATGCAGCACTGGTTCAATATCTGCAAAACAATCAATGTGATTCATCACATCAATAAAAGAAAGGAGAAGAACCACATGATCTTCTCAATAGATGCAGAGAAAGTATTTGACAAAATACAGCTTTCTGTCTTGATAAAAACCCTCAAGAAAGAAGGGATAGAAGGATGATACCTCAAGATCCTAAAGGCTATTTATGAAAGGCCCAATGCCAATATCATCCTTAATTGGGAAAAACTGATATCTTTCCCTAAGGTCAGGAACATGACAGGGATGTCCACTCTTGCTACTGTTATTCAACAGAGGATTGGGAGTCTTAGCCTTAGCAATCAAACAACACAAAGAAATAAAAAGCATCCACATTGGCCAGGAGGAGGTCAAACTTTCACTCTTCACAGATGACATGATATTCTATATGGAAAACCCAAAAGATTCCACACACAAAAAACTGATCCATGAATTCAGCAAAGTTGCAGGATATAAAATCAATGCACAGAAATCAATTGCATTCCTATACACCAACAATGAAGCAACAGAAAGAGAAATCAAGGAATCCGTCCCATTTACAATTGCACCAAAAACCATAAAATACCAAGGAATAAACCTAACCAAAGAAGTAAAAAATCTATACACTGAAAACTATAGAAAGCTTAGGAAAGAAATTGAAGAAGACACAAAGGAAAAATATTCCATGCTCCTGGATAGAAAGAACAAACATTGTTAAAATGTTAATACTACCCAAAGCAATCTACATATTCAATGCAATCCTTAGGAAAATAACACCAGCATTCTTCGCAGAGCTAGAAAAAACAATCCTAAAATTTGTATGGAACCAGAAAAGACCCCAAATAGCCAAAGCAATCTTGAAAAAGAAAACCAAAGCTGGAAGCATCACTATCCCGGACTTCAAGACGCATTACAAAGCTGTAATCATCAAGACAGTGTGGTACTGGCACAAAAATAGACACGCAGATAAATGGAACAGAATAGAGAACCCAGAAATGGACCCACGAACGTATGGCCAACTAATCTTTGACAAAGCAGGAGAGAATATCCAATGGAATAAAGACAGTCTCCTCAGCAAGCTGTGCTGGGAAAACTGGAGAGACATGAAGAAAAATGAACCTGGACCACTTTCTTACATCATACACAAAAATAAACTCAACATGGATGAAAAACCTAAATATAAGACAAGAAGCCATGAAAATCCTCAAGAAGAAAGCAAGCAGAAACCTCTTTGACATTGGCCACAGCAACTTCTTGCTCAACATGTCTCAGAGGCAAGGGAAATAAAAAGCTTCTGCACAGCAAAGGAAACAATCAGCAAAACTAAAAGGCAACTGATGGAATGGGAGAAGATATTTATAAATGACATATCAGATAAAGGGTTAGTATCCAAAATCTATAAACAACTTATCAAACGGAACACCCAAAAAACAAATAATCTAGTCAAGAAATGGGCAAAAGACATGAATAGACACTTTGCCAAAGAAGATATCTAAATGGCAAACAGACATATGAAAAAATGCTCAACATCACTCATCCTCAGGGAAAAAGAAATCAAAACCACCATGAGATCCCACCTCACCTGTCAGAATAGCTAACTGTAACAAGTCAGGCAACAACAGATGTTTGCCAGGATGTGGAGAAAGAGGATCTCTTTTGTACTGATGGTGGGACTGCAAACTGGTGCAGCCACTCTGGAAAACAATATGGAGGTTCCTCAAGAGATAAAAAACAGAACTACTCTATGACCTAGGAATTGCCCTACTAGGTATTTAACCAAGGGATACACGTGTGCTGTTTCAAAGGGGCACATACACTCTGATGTTTACAGCAGCCCTATCAACAAGAGCCAAAGCATGGAAAGAACCCAAATGTCCATTGATGGATGAATGGATAAAGAAGATGTGGTATATATATATATATATATGTACAATGCAGTATTACTCGGCAATCAAAAAGAATGAAATCTTGCCATTTGCAACTACGTGGATGGAACTGGAGGGTATTATGCTAAGTGAAATTAGTCAGTCAGAGAAAGACAAATATCAGATGACTTTACTCATATGATAGAACACAGATGAACATAAGGGAACAGAAGCAAAAATAATATAAAAACAGGGAGGGGGAGGAAACATAAGTGACTCTTAAATATAGAGAACAAACACAGAGTTGCTGGAGGGATTGTGGGAGGGGGGATGGGCTAAATGGGTCAGGGACACTAAGAAATCTACTTCTGAAATCACTGTTACACTATATGCTAACTATCTTGGATGTAAATTAAAAAATAAATTAATTAAAATGATATTAAAGAGAAAAAATTTTTAAATAACTAATGTAACAGTTTATTAAAGGGGAGGCATTTTATTATTCTTTTTGGCATAGGAGATTGTCATCAAAGGCATATTCATCTACTTTTCCTGTTTTGGAGCTAAGTGTTTTATTCTTTTTTTTCTTTTTAATTTTTGTTTTAGATTTGCATCCAAGTTAGTTATATAGTGAAACAATGATTTAAGGAGTAGATTCCTTAATGCCCCTTACCCATTTAGCCCAACCTTCTCCCACAACCCCTCCAGCCAACCCTCCATTTGTTCTCCATATTCAAAGAATCTCCCATGTTTTTATATTATTTTTACACCAGGTATCGAGCTGCGGAGTTTCAGACTCTGTGCTTCCCCTGTTTATAGAGTCTTAATGGAATTTAAACCTTCTACTAGGACAGATACCATGTGTTTGCACTCATAGGTCTAACAGGAGAACAGGAGAAACCTGATGGAGAACCAGGGGGAGGGGAAGGGGGAAAGAGAGTTGGGGAGAGAGAGGGACGCAAAACCTGAGACTATTGAAATGCTTAAAACGAACTGAGGGTTGAAGGGGGTGGGTTGAAGGGGGAGGGGGGGAAAGAGGTGGTGGTGATGGAGGAGGGCGCTTGTGGGGAAGAGCACTGGGTGTTGTATGGAAACCAATTTGACAATAAACTATTTTTAAAAATTTGTAAAAAAAATAAATAAATAAAATGAACCCTCTCCTTTCTCCTTTCTCCCTTTTTGTTCAATCTCTGCTCCTGCTCCTGTTTCCACGTTTTCACTTTCTCTCCAGCTGCTTTTGGGCAGGGGGGAGTGGTGCTTTTCCCATACCCCCAGCCACCCACCATCTCCATCCTTTCTCCACAAGCAAAAACAGCTCCCTTCCCTCCCAGCTTCTCTCTCCCCCATTCACCTCTCTGCACCACATACCTGCTGAGTTCTGTGGTTCGGGTTGTGCAGATTGCTGTGTTAATCCTCAAATCCGTTTTCTAGATGTGCAGGATGATTTAGTGTTTATCTGGCTGCATTACAGGGACAGGAGATGCAAAAAAACTTCCATTCTGTTCCACCATCTTGGCTCCTCCCAAGCTACATTATTTAAAGAAATCCCAAAATGCCAGGATCTTACAGGCTTGTGATCCAGAGGTCAAGAGAGTCGCCCGCAGAGACACCTGGTAACAATATTACTCATGATGCAGCTCCTAGAACTACTTAATCAGAAATTAGCCAGAGTGCCTCTTATTAAACTCAGATGTCTGCCACCTGTTACGTGGAACAGACTAGCTGAATCTAAAAGTCTACATTTTAACAAGCTCTATAGGGCATTCTTACGAACAGCAGATGTAAGAACCACTGACAGATACACTCTGACCACCACCACCTCATCTCTACTTAAAAACTCTGCTACAGAATTAGACTTGGACGGCCATAGAGAACCTTCTTTAAATCCTCACACTCAAGCCACAGTCTAGGCACCAGCAGCATGGCAGCACTTAGGAGCAGAATTCCAGGCCCTAGACACTGCCTCAGAATGCATTTTTCTATTAGAGTTTAGAAAGGGTACTTTATTCCAAGGAACCTAGGATACCCCTAAGATCGTGTACACGTCTTCAGGATTTGCCTTGAAGTTCCTACTGTCAAGATTTGAAAATCAAATTCAGCTACTCAGAAAAACCCAGAGAAAAATCAAGGAGAGTGTTAAGGGGCTCCCATTTGAGAGTTGCCTGCTATTGGTGGGAATCTCATTGTGGACAATTAGAGGAAAAGATAATGCATTCATGGCCCAGGTGACAAGCTTTGCATTAAAGGCCCCTGGTACCCATTTTTCCCCTTATAGCAGAGACCACAAGCTGCCCCCTTCTAACCATTCTCCTCTGGTTTCATTTAATAGAACCCCAGGTGTTTAGTTGGTATTTGATTGGCCAAGATAGAAACCACACTGGGGCACCTGGGTGGCTCAGTCAGTTAAGCGATGGGTTTCAGCTCAGGTCATGATCTCACAGTTCATGGGTTCAAGCCCCACATCAGGCTCTATGCTGACAACTCAGAGCCTGGAGCCTGCTTCCAGATTCTGTGTCTTCCTCTCACTCTGCCCTATCCCCCACCCCCACCCCCCACTTGCAGTCTACCTCTCTTTCTCTCTCAAAAAAATAATAAACATTAAAAATTTTAAGAAAGAAAGAAACCACATTAATCAGCCTCTCTAAAGTTAGGGTATGTGCATGGAAGTTCTGACGAGTGAGATGTAAGCAAAAGAGTCTTTTGCAACTTCTGGAAAGTGTCCTTATAGGAGAGGATCATGTCCTTATTCATCCTTTTTTCCCTCCTGGGTAGAATGTAGACACGGTGGCAGAATAGTGGTTCCTGATGATGTCATGAACTAAAATTCTTAAAAGTCTATTTTGTTTCTGCCATTTTGTTCGGAGTTCTCTTCTACTCTCAGATGAGCCGATTCCTGAGTGAGATGAACCCCTTTTACACTATTACATGCTTCCAGCAACATGAGCTGCGTGACCTTGTGTCCTCAAAAAAACAGAGTATCTCAACTATAAGGAAAAAAAACCTATCACTCAGGGGAATTTAGTACTATTCTGGGCATGGTTGGGTCTCCTAGCAGAGAATAAATGGAGGGGGAAGGGGAAGTAAGGAACAGAACATCAAGGTCCTACCCTTTCTTCTGTAGGGGACTGTGCTTGGCCTTTCTGTTGCCATAAATACATCCAGAAAGAACTTCATTAACCCTCTTAAGCTCTTACCAATACATCTTTCTGCTTGCAGCTGGGAATTCTAACCTGTATTTCTCTTATTGCAATTCAGACAGGTCTCTCTTCTTCATGTGTAGTGAAACAAAACATACAGATACCACCTGCTACAGACAACCCTTCAGCATAAAATCTTCTATACATCCATCAGGCAAAAATCTTATTTGAAGGCATTTTATGTGCAAGTAGCTATGGTAGGCTTGGGACAGAATAAAATCTTCCTGAAAGCTCTTTTTGGTCAGTGTATTTGTCTTTAAAAGCCAAACCACTGACTCCAGGCAACAGGCCAGTTATTTCAAAGAAAAGCTTGGGCCTTGATCTTGAAAACAGTATTCAAGGAATTGAACCTTCTGAAAATCAGAAAAATGGTTTGGTTACTACATGATTACCTCCCTTATGCTTCCCCTCAGACTCTTAAATGACTTTTCACCACACTCATGTAAATAACCCTTTTTCAATGATATGGGAGAAGTTCTCCACTGGACCTAATCTTTTTCTCTCCTTGTCTCTGTCTCTCTCTCTCTGCCCACTTTTCCCTCCCTCCCTCGCTGCATCTCAGTCTCTTTTCTCTGTAAGGAGGCATGATGAAGAACCACTTGGATTTCCTAGCACATAAACAAGTCTTCCCTAAATCTGACTTCTTCAGTTTTATGCTTTATGTTCTGTATTCTACCTCTGGCACCATACCATGTAACAAATATTTGTATTTGCAGAAATCATGACTAAAATTGTCATCTACATTTCTAATATTACTACCAATCACCAACTATACACATTTGTCTTCCGGAGGTTTGTCTAGAAGCACCGTAGTCAACATACAAAGCAATCAGACAATGTATGTTTATCATTAGGATGTGTCCCAGTGGCTATGTTTGCATGTGAAAGTGCCTCTTCTGAACTGTCCTAAGAAACTGCTATGACTGAGTCAGACAGAAAAGGCATGAGGATCTGCACCAGAAGCGACTAGAAGGCTGGCTGGCTTCCCCAAGGCTGTGGTTTGGGTTGAAAGGAAGAAATCAGACTGACACCCTGTTAATGGGGTGTGAAACTGGGATGCTTGCGCTAACCAGGAGGCAAGCTCCTTCCCGGACACAAGCAAACGCAACTGCCTCTTTCACAGCTCGCCTCACTAATTCCCTGGCAGCTAATGAAATCGTGTAATTTAAAAGGGCTTTTCCAGAACCGCTAGATGAAGCTGCCTCGGAGCTTTGTTCACATGATAGTAGGAAATAACCCTCACCAAGGGGGGCATCGAGCATTCAGAGAACAAGGAGTCCAAATCATCCCAGAGCCAAGTCGTTTTTGGAGTGCCCGGGCTGGGGCAGAGCAACGTTTGTACCTTAAACTTGACCCATTCACCCTACTTTACAGCCTGGGGCAGACCCAAGCCAGTAGAAGAAGTCACTGTGTGAAGCCTGAAGGCAGAACTTCAGGACACATCCCAGTAACTAAAAGGAAACAACCAGGGTTAATTTCTAATGGCTGGCCTCTGTATAAACACTTCAGACACACTTAACGGCATGTTCACTGAGAAGAAATTTTCTTACTCGTTTTTCACAATTCTGAAGTTACAGGCGTAGAAAGAAACAGGGCTTTTTCCATTCATCTGGTTTGATGTACTATTTTTTCTTAGCCATTTCTCTCAACATCCTGCTGAGCCTACGCTGCTAAGAAAGCCTCCTACATATTTGGGGTTTGTGAAGAAAGCAGGACACGGAGAAAGGAGGATGTAGGGAAGCTCTTGATGAATTTGAACAGGAAATGTCTTTAACAAATGAAGCCTCTCTTCCCTTGCCTAATTCTGAAATGCCTCTGGCTTAAACGCTCCCCATATGCTCGTTATTTATGTATACCACGCAAATTCTAAACAAAGAGCTCCATTCTTGGTCCCCCCTCAAACCCTCAAGCAGCAAGGAAATTTTCCACCAGAGAGATATAGGGGTATCCGGAACATAATGAAACCAAGAGTCACTGCACAAAACGTCATTGGCAAAAGCCACATCTAGGGTTGCATGGACAATGCGAAGCCAATTATCCCTGCAGTGATGAATTTGTGTGTTTGCTTTTGGGAAGCCCAAACCTTCAAGTGGTCCCTGAATTTGTTTGTTTTCCAGAGCTGCTATGACAAAGTATCACGGATTGGGGGACTTTAACAACCGGAATGTACTGTCTCGGTTATGAAGGCTGGCAATCCGAGATCAAGGTGCCGGCAAGTTTCATTCCTTTTAAGGCCTATGAGGGAGTTCTGTGCCCCTCATCGTGTTCCTGGTGACTTGCTGGCAATCTTTTGGACTTCTTGCTTATAGAAGGATTACACTGATCTCTGCCTTCTTGTTCACAAGGCATTCTCCCTGTTGTCTGTGTGTGTCCCCAAATATCCCCTTTTTAAAAGATTTTTTAATGTTTATTATTTTGAAGATAGACAGAGTGTGGGTGGGGGAGGGGCAGAAAGAGAGGGAGACACAGAATCTGAAAGCAGACTCCAGCCTCTGAGCTGTCAGCACAGAGCCTGACACGGGGCTTGAACTCATGAGTTGCAAGATTATGACCTGAGTCAAAGTCGGACATTTAACTGACTGAGCCACCCAGGTGCCCCCAAATATCCCCTTTTTATAAAGACATGAGTCATACTGATGGGGCGCCTCAGTCAGTTACGCATCTGACTTCAGCTCAGGTCATGATCTCACAGTTCATGGGTTTGAGACCCACATTGGGCTCTGTGCTGACAGCCCAAAGCCTGGAGCCTGGTTCAGATTCTGTGTCTTCCTCTCTCTCTGCCCCTCACCCACTTGCACTCTGTCTCTCTCAAAAATAAATAAATACTTTAAAAAAATGTTTAATAATATATAAAGACATGAGTCATACCCACCCTAATGACCACATCCTAACGAATTATATTTACAAAGACCTTATGTCCAAATAGGCTCACTGTCACAGGTGCAGGAGATTTTGACATGAATTTTGGGAGACATAATTCAACCCGTAGCAAGGCCCGATATGAAGCATCCTAACAAAAAAGCTGAAAACTCAACCCTGGGAAAAGTTAGTAGGATGATTATGTTGTCAGCCTTGCAGAAAAACATGGCCTTCATGGGGTTTGGAGAACACTTTTATAGGCTCCAAATGTCCTTCAGGAAGAGCTAAACCTCTGAAAGTTTCTCTTTAAAAATGAGAAAGCAAGGGCACCTGGGTGGCTCAGTCAGTTAAGTGTCCGACTTTGGTTCAGGTCATGCATGATCTCACGGTTCGTGGGTTCGAGCACTGCCTTGGGCTCTATGCTGACAGCTAGCTCAGAGCCTGAGGCCTGTCTTTGGATTCTGTGTCTTCCTCTCTCTCTGACCCTCCTCTGTTCACACTGTCTCTCTCTCTCTCTCTCTCAAAAATAAAAATAAAACACTAAAAAAATTATTTTTTAAATAAAAAAGAAAAACGAGAAAGTGGACAATTCAAGAGAAGCACTTAGGTCTGAGCCCTCTGCTTTCAGAGGGCCAGTCCTTTCTCTCCTCAAGCAGATGGATAAAAATCAAACTAAATCTGAGAGAGCAGTGGGTGTGCTAGGTGCAGGGTTTCCCCTACTCAGAACCAGCCTTCCTCCTCCCAAATCCAAGGCAGATGGGGAGTAATCACCAGCCTTTGGTTACCAGTCTTTCCATTCTGCGCCCCTCCAAATAATTCCTTCCCACATCCTTCCCTACTCTCTTCAACCCTAAATACCAAAAATATTATCCATAGGAAATTCAAAGGAAAAACGCAAAGTGGGAAGTAACAATTTTACAGGCAGCAACATGGATGATATTTACCAGTCTCTCTCTTTGGGATTCCGAAGCCCACGGAGCCATGTCCATGCTGGCCCGCACACAGATACTTGGAACTTGTGAATGTTTTCATGCCGTGATTTGGTTGAACTTTCTCAGGACTCAAGAGAGTGGGCAAGCTATTTGTGTATAACTGTTTTCTGAGTCATTTCGTTTGTTTGTTTCCTTCAAAGCCATCTGTGCCTTCCCTGTTACACAGGGGAAGAGGAGGGCTCTAGAGAAAGAAGGTGCCAGAGAACCAGGCTGGGATGGAAGTGCTGGCCTGCTCCTTGCTATGCAATGCCTGGGCTCAGGTGGCCTTGGTTCAAGCAGTCACAGACCAGCCTTCGCTCTATGGCGAGAGCACTAAAACAGAAGCGCCAGTGCACCGACACAGCTGGCCAATCGATGAGCTTCACTGTAGGGTAGTCAGGCAGAACTTTATTGCTTCATCGAGGGACCCCCAAATCCCATATCTATAGACGACTGGTCTTCGGCCCCTCCTCCTGGGGTATGTGAGCCTGAGATGAAGGGTTCCAGGGGCCCAGCAGAGGAAGAGGCTACAGCCCTCACTGTTGAGCAGGTAGTGACAGGAGAAGTGGGCTTTACAACTCCACTGGGGCACCTGGGTGGGTAAGTTGCTTAAGTGTCTGACTTTTGATTTTGGTTCAGGTCATGATCTTGTGATTCATAGTTCAAGCCCCAAGTGTCACTGCGGACCCTGCTTGGGTCTGTCTCTCTCTCTCTCTCTCTCTCTCTCTCAAAATAAATAAATAAACTTGGGGGTGGGGGGAACTCTTCCCTAGAGGCAACAAATGCCCCCTTCCCAGTACCCTTTTTCTCTCACCTGGTGTGGTCTCTCTCATCACAGCTGACTGTGAGGACAGCCATGTTCAGGAGCTGGTGCGAGCTGCTCATTCTGCCCCCTTGACCCAGGCCCTGTCACCTCCTGCCTGAATTGCTGTAAACAGCTCCATGCCAGAGGTTCTACAGAGTTTGTCCTCTGATCTTCAGCTCCCAGCTTCACCCAATTTGCAGCTAGTGCAACATCACACCCGCCCAGGGGATGGAAAGGCAGATAATCTGTCCCTTGCTGACCTGATAAAAACCACCTCATACTTTTTCCAGGGTGTCTGGCATCCTCAGCATGGCAGGCATGAGAGGGTGGACCCTCTACAATCAGACCTGCAGAAGTGGGCTATTTGGTAAATTCAGGTTAGCTTTTAGGATACCTATACCCCATTACAATTTAGCTCCAGACTCCAAGTCTGCTAACTTAACAATCTAATGCTTGAATTGAGAGCTTCCAGTTTAAGATGTCAAACATCATTTTATTTACTTAGTAAGTACAGTCTTCACCATTTGCCTAGAGCTGTTCTGTGCGCTTTACAAACAGTGTCATGTAAATCAGCATAACCACATGAAGTAGGTACAGGGATTTTCGAACTTACTTTGCAAGGGCGGAAAATGATGTGCAAAAGTGCACTCAGCTAGTAGTAGCACAGCCAGGATTCAAACCTGCAGATTCTAATCTACTGCCTGAATTCCTAACCACTGCACTGAGGACCAACCATAACTTTAATATGTCAAATGAAGCAAAAGACAGGAGGAAATAATAGAAAAGGTATAGCTGAAATGACCCTGGACATGAACTCACTTGTGTCTCCCTAGAAGGCATTTACCAACCACACTGGAATTTGAGTTTTCTCTAGTTCAACCAGGTTGGCCAGAGTTAGATCAAAGGCCATCCATTTTGCACGGAAATAGAGTTAAAACAAAAAGAGATGCCTCTGCTCTTCAGTAGGTACTGGACCTCCAAGGGATGCTGAGCTACGTGCATTTCTTCCCAGTACTGAGAGTTTTTCCCCTGCTCTCCTCTATGTGGGAATTCCAATGTGGCAAACATGAAAACATCTTGTATGATTTTTATTAAATGGTATTTTCTCTACCTATGGGGAGAAAAAGAATACATAAACTCTTCATATTTCATTTTCAACTCTATCACTGACTCACTGATACCCAGCTTTAATGGGGACCAGCAGGGGTCATTTCCATTCCCCTCTCCCACCATCAGAGAAAAGCCACGACCCTTGATTCTTTCACTTTTAAATTGGCTCTTTGCGATCAGGGAGGGAGGCTGTTATCGATAAGTTCATCACTTGCTTGGGGGGCAAAGCCCTCCAAAGTGCTCCCCAGCATTTGGCAGATCCAGAGTACAGCATCTGTCAGATGTGCCCACACATTTGTTGCTTCTCAACAAATGGAAGAACCCTGGTGTTTACCGCTGCTGACTAAATTAAACTTAACAACCTCGTTTATTCTAGCAGGTTCCTGGTAAACAGCACTGCAGCTGAAAAGGCTTATCCTGTTTATGTTTGTGTGAAATAGTCTAGGTTGGGGCTCCCAGAACAGGGCAGAGGCTGTGTTCCCTGAATGTCAGCTGTTTGAAGGGCTTTGTGTTTAGACAAATAGTGTTTAGGTAAGAAAGCCTCTGTTGATGTGATCTTTTGTATCAACTTTGAGCATTTGACGTAGATGGACGTTGTTCTATTTCAGTATATGCCAGACCTTCTCAAAGAGGAGAATCATCAGTATGTGTAATGATTGGAAGTTCTCTGTTGACTGAACTTACAACTACAGTATGGCCTTCTTGAATTTCTGCCTCTGTGGTAGGGTTTCTCAACTTCACCCTTTTAACCTTTGGACTAGATACTTTGCGGGGGGGGGGGGGGCCGTGCATTGTAGGATGTTTAATAGCATCCCTAGCCTCTACCCACTAGATGCCAACAGCACATCACCACACCCCAAGTTGTGACAATCAAACATGCCTACAAGGGCGCCTCGGTGATTCAGTCAGTTGAGCATCCAACTCCGGCTCAGGTCATGAACTTGCAGTCCATGAGTTCTAGCCCCTCATCGGGTTCTGTGCTGACAGCTCAGAGCCTGGGGCCTGCTTTGGATGCTATGTCTCCCTCTCTCTCTGTCCCTCCCCAGCTCATGCTCCCTCTCTCTCTCTCAAAAATAAATAAACTTTTAAAAAAGTTTTTTTTAATGGAAACAATTTTGTAATGAAAAAAAATACCTGTACACAATGCTAAAGGTCCCATGGGGGAGGGCAGAATCATGCCCCACCTAAGCTGAGACCATCACTCAAAATTAAAAATAAAGTTTTTTTATGAAAGCCAGCAAGAGCAGAGACCATTTGTAGAACATTCAGGGACTCTCAGACCATCCTCAGATAGGTCTCCTCCGTCCATCATCCATGCTCACAGCGCATTCTTACTGGTTCTGCTTGTTGAAACGTGGGAACACAAATACTTAAAAGACTTTCAGAAACATAACCTGAAAAATAAAAATTATCCTGTGACTATTGAATAAGTGGCCTCTGTGTGCCTGGCCAATGCAGTCTACTCTCTAGATTCTTCAAAAACTATCTGTTCATTCATTTGTGAAAAAGGAAGGACATTCTGACTCCTATGACCACATGGATGACCCTTAAGGACATTATGCTAAATGAAATAAGTCAGATACAAAAGGACAAATACTATATGAGTCTGCTCATATAAGGTATCTAAAGCAGTCAAATTTACAGAGACAAAAAATAGAATGGTGGCTGCCAGGGGCTAAGAGAAAGAAGATGGGTGAGATTGTTTAATGGGTTCAGCATTTCAGTTTTGCAAGATGAACATTTCTAGCGCTTGGCTGTATGACAGTGTGAATATACTTTGTGCTACTGAGCTATACATTTAGAAATGGTGAAGAAGATAAATTTTGTATTATATGAATTTTACCACAATAAAAATTAAAATAGTAATAATGAAAAATAACAATAAAGAAGGGTGAAAAAATTTCTGTTGCTAACTATCAACTGTCTCCTAATAGGGCCAGAAGAGCTGCGCTAGAATTCTGTAGGCACTGAGGCATGGCATCCTTCACACTCCTAGGTCTGAACCAGACAACTGGCTCAAGTCAGCCAACATCCTAACATAGGATCTCTGAAAACTTCTCTTCATCACTTTTAACCTATTTGTCCAATGAATCTTTTTGGGATAGTTTAAAATATGTACATTTGAAACAATGCCCTTTCTGTATTTTGGCCAGGTTTCTGTAGAAAGTACTAATAAACCTTGGAACACCTAAAAGCCTGGAGGTTGAGGGAGCCAGAACTGATAGTTTCAAATTCCTAATCTGGTCCCAAAGAATCAGCATTTGAAGAAATGTGGGGCTATATTAAAACACACACACACACACACACACACACACACACACACACACACACACACACACACACCCCTGCCCTGCCCTCCAGGCATATTCCATCCAGCACAGTAACAGGGCAGATGGGTACCGTGGATTGGGAGGAATGGGGGTAGGGAGGGAGAGAGAAAGGGCAATGACTGAATTCAAGGCCATGGGAGACTGGCCTCTCCCAAAACTGCCCTTAATGGCCAAGAAAGCACTCTCAGACCTCAAAATTCATGACTGATGGCCATCGGCAGCTTCCTGTTCTCAGCTAAGCAAGAACAAATGTGGAAAATGACACACATTCAGATGCTCTTTTGTGATTTTCAAAACAACTGCCTAAATTTTACACTAATTTCCTTTTGGGGGAACATTCCCTAGGAGCAGAGAGCAGTTTGTTGTCAATCTGCTGATGGGGTCCTGATATGCTGTCAGCGCATATTTTTTATCTTATTGAGTATTGAAATATTTCGGTGAATATCTGCTGCCTTTAGCTTGCCTTCCTTACCACTTGAGTTTCCTTGGCTGGTGCCATTTTTATGACAGTTATTTTTCTGTTCAATGACATTCTATATTCCCTCTCAATTTACAGTAGTATTTCCAAACTATGTTCCAGATAAATAGTGTGTATGTGTGTGTGTGTGTGTGTGTGTGTGTGTGTTTGATAGAGCAATAGAGAGATATAGGAGGCAATATTTTTCTTCTAAATATACAAACATTAGAAAAATGCTAGGCACAGGTATATCGTTTTATTATTTCTCTGATTCTAAAATGAATAATTTTTTTCATACTTTCAAGTTTCTAGAATCAACACAATCTTAGTAATTGATCTGTGGCACATTTTTTTCCCTAAAAAGCTATTATTTTTCTTTGATGTTTATTTATTTATTTTGAGAGAGAGAGAGTTGCCAGCGTGCAAGTGCATGTGAGTAGAGAATGGGCAGAGAGAGAGGGAGGGAGAGAAAGAAAATCCCAAGCAAGTTCTGTTAGCACCGAGCCAAACACAGGACTTGATGCAGGGCTCAATCTCACCAACAGTGGAATCAAGACCTGGGGCAAAGCCAAGAGTCAGACCCTAAGTTGACTGAGTCACCCAGGTGCCCCCTAAAAAGCTATTATTAAATCAGCGGTGCAACCACTGGTGTGTCAAAGCAACGAAATAGTGTATCATATAACTGTGTGTGAGATCCCCTCACCTGACCTACAGACAACTAGGATGCTAGGTGCCAGGCACTTGTCTAAATGGTGAGCTTACAGAGCACTTCTTGGTGATGTGAGCAGGGCAAACCCTATCTCCAAGGAAGGTGGTCCACCAATAGTCATATCTTAAATGATGGCTGGTCTGGGATACAGGTGTTATATTTTTTATTTTATTCAGAACTGAATAAAATAAACATCTATACCCCACACACATACTCCCCACAATGCTATTTCTATAAGATATTTTGCATAAGAAGTGAAGAGGTTTGTAGCTCTCAAAGTGTATCTAAATCAAACATGCAAAATTTTGGAATTCTCCAAAGTAAAAATGAAAAATTTCTGTCTTGGATATCTAAGAAACCGAGAAAGAAGTTCTCCAAGAGAAAGCAATTAATGGATTTTAAAACAATCTAATTCATATTGACCTGAATTATAAAATGTATAGGTGATATTCATCTTCCTTCTGCCACAACATTCCTAATGCAAAATGAAATTTCCAAATTAGACTGTAATTTTTAAATGTATAAGAATTGGTGGCAGGGTAGGGGGTGGGGTTGCCTGGGTGGCTCAATAAATTGAATGTCCAGCTCTTGGTTTCAACTCAGATCATGAGCTAGTAGTTCAAGCCCTGCATCAGGCTCTGAACTCAGCGCAGAGCCCACTTGCAATTCGCTCTCACTCTCTCTCTTTCTGCCCCTCCCCTGCTCATGCTCTTGCTCTCTCAAAATGAATAAATAAATACACATTTAATTATATGTATTCATATATATAAGAATGGGCTCTCCACTGCTTTTTATGTGAGAGAATAATACCATCATAAAATTTAGCAGACATAGAAAAGTTATTAAAAACACTGGTTTCAGGGCTCTTGGGTGGCTCAGTTGGTTAGGTGTCCGACTTCAGCTCAGGTCATGATCTCACAGCTGGTGAGTTCAAGCCCCACGTCAGACTCTATGTTCTATGTCGACAGCTCAGAGCCTGGGGCCTGCTTCAGATTCTGTGTCTCCCTCTCTCTCTGCCCCTCCCCCACTTGCATTCTCTCTCTCTCTCTCTCTCTCTCTCTCCTAAATATAATTAACATTAAAAAAGTCTTTTAAACTCTGTTTTCATATAGTACAAACCCTATCAAAAATCCCTATCAAAATTCCAATGGCATTTTTCACAGACATAGAACAAATAATCCTGAAATTTGTATGGAACCACAAAGGATCCCAAATAGCCAAATCAATGTTGAGAAAGAAAAACATAGCCAAAGGCATCACACCCCCTGATACACTACCGAGCCAGAATCATTAAAACTGTATGGTATAGGCACAGACACATAGACTAATAGAACAGAATAGAGAGCCCAAAAATAAACTCACACTTATATGATCAATTGATTTACAACAAAGGAGCCAAGAATATACAATGGGGAAAAGACAATCTTCTCAATAAATGGTGTTGGGAAAACTAGACTACCACATGAAAAAGAATGAAACTAGACCACTTTCTTAACACCATACACAAAATTAATTAATTAATTCAAATGGATTAAAGACCTGAATATAAGACTTAAAACGATAAAATCCCTAGAAGAAAATACAGTAGGTAAGCTTCTTAATATAGGGTTTGGCCAAGATATTTTGATTTGACAGCACAATCAAAGGAACAAAATCAAAAGTAAACAAGGAACCACATCAAACTAAAAAGTTTATGCCAGCAAAAGAAATCATATACCAAATGAAAAATTCAACCCACTTTTATTTGGAGAGGGAGAGTGAGAGAGCATGCATATGAGCAGGGGGGAGGGGCAGAGGGAGAGGGAGGATCCCAAGCAAGCTCTATGCTGACAGGGCTTAATCTCATGAACTGTGAGATCATGGCCTGAGCTGAAATCAAGAGTCAGATGCTTCCCCTATTTTTTATTCTTAACAAAATTTTCATTTATCTAATTTTGTTCCATTAATGTTATAAAAAATTTTAATAAAATTTATTTCTTGCAGCAATTAGTTAATAGTGATGCCATATTTGCTATCTACTGTAATTCACATGCAAATTTTATTTATTAAGTTCTTTTGGTGCTTTTTCAATTCACTATAATTTGTAGAGTATCATTTGTTCAAATGAGTTCAGACACTATGCCTTATTTATTTTTGAGAGACAGAGCGAGCAGGGGAGGGTCAGTGAGTGAGAGAGATACAGAATCTGAAACAGGCTCCAGGCTCTGAGCTAGCTGTCAGCACAGAGTCCGATGCGGGGCTCGAATCCATGAACTGTGAGATCATGACCTGAGCTGAAGCCAGATGCTTAACTGACTGAGCCACAGAGGTGCCCCTAGACACTATGCCTTAATGTGAATTCAACAGTCTCCAATTGATAGTAGCAGCAATCTCAAAATTTACATTTATTTCCTAATACCAAAGCATAGGAAAAGGTCAGCCTGGTAGCAAGATGTTGGGAGCCCCCAAATCTATTTGAAGACTCTTCTGTGGTAAACAAGTAGAAGCTATATGATACCAGATACCAAAACCCTGAAAAGTTAAGTTAAAACCTTAACAAGAACATTTTTTAATAGAAGAGGAGTATCATATTACCATGTTGCTTTTCAAATTTTCATGACAGGTCAGTGGTTTATGATAGAATACGAAGTGTTCTGATGATGTTGAGTAGTAAGTTGAGGAGCATAATTGGAAAGGGGCTTGAGAAAGTCGTTATAATTCAGAAGGAGGATTCTCCCATATGAATTTGGGTCAAACTTTAATCCTTTCAGCTGATCCTATTCCCAGAATGCCAATAGCCATTATGAACTCCACAGATTATAAGACTTTGAGTTATGTACATCATCTTCTTCAATATTTTCACCAGGACCTGAGAGAGAGAGGTATATGTGCACTCATGTGAAAGAAGTGTTTGTGGTACAATAGCATCATCTTATGACATGTCATAATCTCTTTATAAGGAAAAGAAGCCAGATGGAGAAATGCAAGCTCAATGACTCTAAGAAAACATGGTTACCAAACAGTGATCCACAAACCCCTAGAAATTCCACAGAGGTCACCTGGGGGGTAAGGGCAGTCAGAGAAAAGGATGAGCTGGCAGTATTCTGGGTCAACCACACCCACTTAAAACAGAACCACTCCACTCCCATATGCTTTACGTATGACTTTGCACCTAGGATTTCACTTGAAGAAAGGATTTGGCTTCTAGAATTTGAAAACCAGAATTCTAGAACCCAGTTGGAAAAAGTCTGGTTTCCTTTATTGCTTAAACATTTTGTGATCCCATTAGAGTGAGTTCATTATTCATTTGATCATTTAGCCAGACAACCTCCCTAAAAATTGGGGGCTCCTAGATATAATCCCAGATATAGGCAAAGCACTAAGAAATAAAAATGAATAAGATGCAGCCTCTCTTCTCAAGAAACTCATCGTCTAATGGGTCCCAGCCACTGTTGCCAAGGAATGCAGTATAATGACTGGTCTTGTCAGGACCATGGGCGTCCTCCCGATACCCCTCCCCATTATCAAAGGGACTTAAACCAAGAAGGAAGGGAATGGGAAAGGCACTGAGCACAACAGGAGGCTTAAAACAATCCAGGCAAAGGAACCCCACAAGTGTGAAGGATGGCTCCCACTTTCTGGAGTTCAAGCCCCACAACGGGCACTGCACTGACAGCACAGAGCCTGCTTGGGATTCTCTGTCTCCCTCTCTCTCTGACCCACTCCCACGCTCTCTCTCAAAAATAAATAAATAAATTTTTTTAAATGTTATGGGAATGTGGCCTCTCTCTCTCCCTCTCAAAATATCTTATTTCACTGTATTCAGCCTCCTTATGATAATGTGAGATGATAAAATGCCTCTGTGATAAGGAGTGAGGTGAAGAATGCAGGCATTGTGACAAAATGTTAGGCTGCTACCAACCTGCCAATTAGTCAGAAGGATGACCACTGACCACCTGCTTCTTCCACGGTTAACCACAGGTAAATGAAGCCTCATAAAGCAAAACTGTAGATAAGAGGGTATTAGCTACTTACCACAAACTGGGCAGCTTTAAACAATGGAAATATGTTCTCTCCATTTTGGAGGCCAAAGTCCAAGATCAAGGTGTCCTCAGGGCCATCTTCTGTTTCCATGTACACTCTTCATGAGTGTCTATGTCTTCAAAAAGGCATCTTCTTATAAGGACACTAGTCATTTTGGATGTAGAGCCCAGCCTACTCTAGCATGACTTCATCTTAAGTAATTACATCTGCGATAACCCTATTTTTCAAATAAGGTCGCATTCTGAAGACTATGAGCCAGGACCTCAATGCAGCATTTTCAGGGAACACAATTCAACCCTTAATAACCATCTACGTAACCAGATGCTGGGCTCTTAATCTTTTTCTGAAATAAAAACCTTAAGTTTTTCCTACTGTTGGTATTACCAGAAAAATCTCAAGGAAAGACAGTAGACTGAAGTATAATCCAAAAAGGGAAACAAATAGAGCTCAACCCTCACCGGAATAAAAAATGTTAAAGATACATAATGCAAAAATCCTCTATAAACATGAAACTCCCAGTTAGAATTCATGGTCTGTGCCTACGAAATACACAGATTTGACAGCTCCATAAACATCAGTATTTTGCAATTTTCCTCATTATACAAGACCATACAGTAGTATATGGAAATATAAAATTGGTACTCAGTCATTAAGCCATATGTTTTAATAAGTAGCAGCTAATCAGGCAGAACATTTGCATGTCTGCTGTTTTGGGACTGTTTCAACATCTCCCAGGGATTGTAAATGTTCTTACTTGCAGCAAACTGTACCCAAAGTAGTGGCAAAATATAAGCCACAGCTATGCAATTATACTACTGTGAGAATGTGCTCTCAGCTGGTGAGAAAGCAAGCCCAGGCCAGGTGATCAGAAAAGAAACCTGACAATGAAGGAAAGACAAGGGGCAGAGGCCAGGTGAGGGAGTGACACACCCAGTAGATGTCATTTAGCTGTAATGCAAAGAATTTACCTTTGTCTAAATGTTAAGAGCTATATGATGAGATTAGTTATCTCCTGGCCTGGGACTGACCTCTTTACAACCTTGGCTTTACTTACTTTTTACTGAGTGAGAGAAAATGAGACAGAGGGAAATATGGGAAAGGTGGGGGAAGGGCTTCTCCCTGTTTTCAAGAGCTCTTAGTTTATCAATAACCTTTTATTTTTCTCCAATGAGAAACAAGGAATTATCAAGTGACTTTTGCTGCCCCTACAAATGATAAATGCTTATTAAGTAAAGAAGGTCTACCGTGGTCACCCAGAATAGTATCAGTTGAAAGCTTTCCTCCTGTGCACCTCCAGGGGCCAGAGCACCCTAAATTCCACCAGAAGAGTTATTTGAGGGAAACAACTTCTCCTCTTACTTCTTTAAAATACCAAAGCTTGGGTGCCTGGGTGGCTCGGTCAGATAAATGGCCAACTTCTGCTCAGGTCATGTTCTCACTGTTCGGACGTTCGGGCCCCATGTTGGACTCTGTGCTGACAGCTCAGAGCTTGGAGCCTGCTTCAGATTCTGTGTCCCTCTCTCTCTGCCCCTCCCATGCTCATGCTCGCTCTCGCTCTCTCTCTCTCTCTCTCTCTCTCTCTCTCTCTCTCTTTCTCTCTCAAAAAAATATTTTAAAAAATTGAATGCAAAAGCTCAATTCAAAGGGGCACATGCACCCCAATGTTCATAGCAGCACTCTCAACAATAGCCAAATTATGGAAAAGCCCAAATGTCTATCAACTGACAAATGGATAAAGAAGATGTGGTATATATATAATATACATATATATAATGGAAAATTACTAGGCGATCAAAAAGAATGAAATCTTGCCATTTGTAACAACATGGATGAAACTAGAATGTGTTATGCTAAGCGAAATAAGTCAGAGAAAGACAAGTATCAAATGATTTCGTTCATATGTGGAATTTAAGAAACACAACAGATGAAATGAGAGGAAGGCAAACTGTAAGACACTCTTAAATACAGAGAACAAAGTGAGGGCAGCAGGAGGGGTGTTGGATCAGGGGATGGGCTAAATGAGTGATGGGCATTAAGGAGGACACTTGTTGGGATGAGCCCTGGGTATTACATATAAGTGATGAATCACTAAATTCTACTCCTGAAACCGTTATTACACTATGTGTTAACTAACTCAGATTTAAATAAAATTTTTTTTAAATTACATAAAACAAAAGAAAAGAAAATAAGATAAAATAAAATGCAAAAGCTCAGGCTGTAAGACACTAAACAAGCACAATCTCCACAAAGGAACTTTTTGGAATTCTAGTCCAATCACCCACGGGCTAGGTTGGACTGAAGAAACCCTTCTCCTCACTCCGAGAGACCCTGATAGGATACGGTGAACTCCTTCACATTGTTCCACTGTGGGGTGTTTTTACTGTCTCCTTTCATGGGGTGCCTGAGTGGCTCATTCGGTTAAGAATTTGACTTCAGCTCATGTCATGTTCTCACGGTCCGTGAGTTCTAGCCCCACTTCAGGCTCTGTGCTGACAGCTCAGAACCTGGCGCCTACTTTGGATTCTGTATATCGCTCTCTCTGCCCCTGCCCCATCACACTGTGTCGCTCAAAAATGAATAAACATTTAAAAATATTTTTTTTAATTTAGTATCTCCTTTCAGTCTCTAAAGTGTCCCAGAGTGGATGAAGAAATGCCCGGTCAGCTGAGCCCACTCTTGCCTGCTGCCCGCCCCTGTCACAGGGCCTTGCGTCTTCCACTAGAATGCAAGGAGAGGCAGAGTGGCATTTCCTTCTTTACTTCCCGTGGCTAGAGATACCTGGCATCTGGCAGGTAATCAATAATTTGTGGAACTTAACTAAACGACATGAAAACGCCCTTCAGTCACTAAGACTCTAATGTCCCGTCACCTGCCAGCTCACCAGAGAGGAGGGACCCCTAACATCACGAGAACACTGGGCCACAGAGGGTAGAAGAGCCCTCAGAGAAGACCACCAAGTGCCTGAGGAAAGCTTAGCTTCTCTCACCACCTACCTACCTGGCAGGCCTTCTCTACCTGCCAGTCGGGGACAGTCAACACCAAGGCCAATCTGCCGGGATCCTTCTCCAGACACACTCAGCTGGTGATCAAAGACTGTACGTGAGCCACCTACCTCAGATTCTGAAGGTTTTTTCTTCCTCTCTTTCTTGACTGTTTATCTCAACGATTATTTTGCTTCTCTTTCTGGGTTCATGTTCTTTTTGTCCTTGTGCTTAGATTGAATTTAACCTGCCCTGATTTCTAGCAAGTAGGGCCTGTCACTAGCAGCATTTGTACGTGAGAAAGAGTATGCTCATTTCTCGAAGCAACAGGTGAAGAGATGCCCTCCAGGAAAGTGCTTTAACAGCAGTTACTGGCCCAGAAGACTTTTTTCTCTACAACCAGAACAGGGGAAACATATAGTTCAAGCGTCCTAGTGAGTGTTACCATAGACAGCAGAGCTACCATGAAACCCAACACACACAACAACCTCTGAATGTATTTAGTCAATGAATATTATATAAGCAGGTTCTGTGTGGGTCCTATTACTGAACTCAGTGGAGAGAGACCAAGGAGGAATTACAGTCCCCATCATTAAGAGATTTATAATCTAGTTAAAGAATGGAGTAAACTCGGGATTCTCAAAGTGAGGTCCCAAAAACAGCAGCACCAGCTGGAAACTTGTGAGAAATGCAAATTCTCAGGCTCCAGCACTAGTGAATCAGAAACTCTAGGAAGGCGGGTGATGACAGCAACTTGTAACAAGCGCTCCAATAATTCTAGTGCATGCAGAAGTTTGAAAGCCAGGCAGGCCGACGCATACAAGAAGTTACGGATGATCATACAAGTACACCGTCCACAGTAGAAGGCGGTGTGGGAGTAGATGCTAACTTGGCCGCACACTCCAGCTCGGGTCTCGAGAGGCAGTTTTGCTGCCTCCTGTCGGACACCAGGCCCTTTCCTCACATTTCACAGCCTCCACACTGAAAGTATAAGAGTGTACTCTCAAGTCAGCCCCGGCCCAGGTAGTATGATTAAGGATGGTAAAGGGGGAAAGAGAACGCAAAACCTGAGAGACTACTGAATACTGAAAACGGACCGAGGATTGAAGGGGGAGGGGCAGGGGGAGGGGGAAGGGAGATGGTGGTGATGGAGGAGGGCACTTGTGGGAAAGAGCACTGGGTGCTATATGGAAACCAATTTGACAATAAATAAAATGGAATAGGAAAAAAAAAAGGATGACAAGACTGGAGGTTCCCAGATGAGGTGCTGCCTTTGTTGCTGTGGGGGGCGCCAGTGAGCACACACATGACTTCTGATGGCATTGCCTCAGAGAACAAGCAGCAGGGGGTTTCTCTCCTTGAAGACAGACACACACTCCAGCCTTTACAGAACTGTTTCCAAATTCTATGTCCATTAAAGACAGACCAGGTCATTCAAATGAACTGTTCTGCTAAGACAACTTTTTAAAACTAGGTGAATTATACCAAAATATTTTCATAAAGGGAATAACTAACAAGAGAGGGAAGAATTACATGGCCATAGTCTAGTTAAAAAATGGAAATTCAGAGACATGGGCCCTGCTTCTGGGGCTGCCTTTGCCCTGAATAGGTAATTAAAAATCCAAGGAGGACTTTCAGTAGCTCATGAGGATAGAAGACCAAAAGACAGAGTCCAGAACCTGCCACCAAGGGGCTCCAGTAAGGTGCTCACTGGTGGGGTTGGCATTCTGAGAGCTGTACTCTAGAAATCAGAACAAACTGCACTTGAACCTGCTCTCAGCTGCAGCCAGATTGAAAGTTGTTTGGTGGGGAAGACAGTATGAACAACAATAGCACAATAACAATAGGAATGAACACACAGGTAGTCCCAATAATAAAATCCCAGATAAAGACTATAAAATTACTATGATCAATGTGATCAAAAAGAAAAAAAAAAAACCTGAACAATTTTGGCATAAAATTGGAAAAGAGAGAAGGTAATGTTGTAGATCTGGAAAAGAAATCAGTTGAAATTCAAAACTTAAAAATACAATAACCAAACTTTAAAAAAAAATGTACCAATTTACCAGGTTAGAGGAAGCTGAAGAAAAACTAGTGAACTGAAACTTATGTCACAAGAAACAATGAAGTGGAATAAACAGAATGGAATATAGAAAGGAGTGGGGAAAAGATGTAAAGGCCATAGAGAGAAAATCCAATATGTTTAATTGGACACCCAGAGAAGAGGAGAGAAAGTGGACCCCGGACCTATCAGGCAGAGAGGTCCCTCTCATGAGGCCTCTGGAAGTGATCCTACACTCTACCACTTAGTGACATTGTGCCTTGGGAGTAGGGGATGTGGATGGAGCGGCAGAGTGTTAATAGAGGGACCATAACATTTATCCATTTCAAATACCTACTTTTTAAAAATATTTGAGAGAGAGAGTGCAAGCAGGAGTGTGAGCAGAGGAGGGGCAGAGAGAGAAAGAGAGAGAGAGAGAGAATCCCAAGAAGGCTCCACACTGTCAGCACAGAGCCTGATTCAGGGCTCAATCTCAGGAACCTTGAGATCATGACCTAAGCCGAAATCAAGAGTCAGATGCTTAACTGAATTCAACAAATATGGTGGATGTGCCTCAATTTTTTCTATCACTCTCTCATTCTGGCTTCCTTCAAAGAATAAATTCACCAGGGGTCAGTTACATTCTCCAAAAAGGAATACTCTAATTTGAGAGAAAGGTTCTAAAGGTGTTGGTTCGAATGGAGGGTGGCAGCTGCATGAGTACCATCTAAGGCATTAGGTAGGTGCACCTCAGCGGCAAGAGGCCAACAACACGTCTGTCCTCCAGCCCCTGAGGGAGACACCGAGGACCCAGCGCTGGACCCAGCCACAGAGGGCCCTTCCGCAGCAGGTGCTCCGGCACACACAGGCTGGCAGAGAGCTCAGAACCCCGTGTGGCCCTCTCAAGCTCATCAAGGAACGTTAACTTGGCATTTGCTCAGTCAGGACTTCAGGGAATAGAGGAGCCGGTGGCTCAGAAACAGCAAACAAAGAACCCTTGTAGGGGCGGCAGGGTGGTGACCGTTGTGAAACAGGTGTCCTCCTGTGTCTGTGGTGGTCACGCAACCCTGAGAACTGTGATTGGTGCCATTCACTTGGCTCCTTTAGAAGTTGTAGGCAGGTGGGGCTGGCCACACACAGGTGAAATACTCCAGAATCACCGCCCCCCCCCAAAAAAAAGGAACACCCTGTGAATTATCTTGGTGTAGCTTATTCACTGTAGTTTATTCCTTTGTAGGTGTACAGAGAGCTGAACATCGTCTGTTCCTCTGACCAAATTTCCCCCTCGGATTGAATGGGACTTTTCAACACAGAAATATCACACACCCTTTATTTTCTGCTCAAATCACAACACTTGCTGTGAAAAGGCAACTTTTAAACAAAACAGAAGCCAGTGAAGCAATACGATTCCCAAGGTAAACAGAAATTTCTCACCCAGTTTTTCATTGTATTTTAGGAAAAATACAATGTAAACATGAGGCCAAGTTCTGATGGAATACAGAGAAATGGTCCTTCTTAAAGTGTTTATGCTATACATGTCAGCTTTAAGCTGATGACTTGATAAGAAGGATTAAGTTGTGTAAAACATCTTACTGACATTTTCTGCTTTTAGGACATGTCAAAATGTAAGATGTCACCAGAAATAAGATGATCTATACTAATTAAGAGAAATGGTGCTCTTCATCTAAGAAAAAAATTTAGGATCTCTAAAGGAAAAGGTGACTGTATTAAATGAGTCCTTCTTGTATCTTAGTTTTGACAAAGAAGTTTACTTTAGATCTAAACATCCCCCTGACGTACTGTGAGCTTAGAATTTTCTGTATATTTTAACTAGAAAGAGAAACTAACCAGAAATAAAGAAGATAAACACAATGACTCAATAGATTCTTATTTTCAAAGCAAAACTACAGGCAAACCGTAAAAAGAAAAAAAGCAGAAAAAGCAAAAGGCATGAAAGGTTTGCAGTTCCAACTCCCTTAAATGAGTACTGGTGTGAGAAGGGAAGTTTTGCCATCTACTCAGATGAGCAGGGGCTGGTGGCTCAAAGTTCTGCCCTGATTTCCAGCTTGGCTACCATTCCAGGAACACAAACACCTTCAACGTAAAAAGCTGATTGTCAGTTGGGACTGAGAGCCTTTGGCTCACATCTTAATAATAGCAAAGTTGTGTTCTAAGAGGTCGGTGTGGAATAACCCACTTCATCTTCACAACAATTTCATTAGGTGCACACCTGCCCTATTCTATCTGCAGGTGAAGGGACTGAAGCATGGAGATTGCAACTGCCAGAGCCCTGCAGTGGTGGCCCCTGGACTGGAGAGTGCGGGTTTTCACAGTCCTCCAGAGCTGTGCTTCCCAAAGCACCTGCCATACATCTATCCCAGGAGGAGAACTGTTACAGAACCTCTTCAGGTAGCAATTGAAAGTCAGTCTTCTAAGGACACCTGTGTGGCTTAGTCAGTTGAGCATCTGACTTCAGCTCAGGTCATAATTTCACAGTTGGTAAGTTCGAGCCCTGTACTAGGTTCTGTGTAGACAACTCAGAGCCTGGAGCCTGCTTCGGATTCTGTGTCTCTTTCTCTCTGCCCCTCCCCTGCTCATGCCCTGTCTCTCTCTGTCTCAAAAATAAACATTAAAAAAATTTTAGGAAAGGAAGTCTTCTGAAACATTTATAGAAATTTGACAGGCTCGTGTTATATCTGTCAAAACTGTGATGGACAGGGAACTTTTTTAAGCTGTCCCTCCTCTACAGAGGGTGTGAAGAGCATTGATCTGAAGCTCAAGAAACCACTCCAAGTTCAGTGCTGATAAGAAGGACCCTGACTCCCCATCTGTCTTTATCCTGGAATCACTGTAAGTGGCAGAGCATGTGTTCTGGGAAGGAGCCATGTGCCCACTGAGAGTGACCACTGAGAAGACATAGGGCCAGGGGAGCTGGGAGGGTAGGGGTATAGCCCTGGCCATCTCCTGAGTTCTCTTCGGTGAGCCCAGAACTTTCCCCCTAAGGTATGTAAAATTAGGAAGAAACTGCATGTCTTCTGCACTTTGCAGAGACTTCATTACAAAATTAGCATTACGAGTGATCTTGAATAAGGTCACCTAATGCCTCCCTTTTCCTTTGGGGAGAAACTATAAGGGGACAGGTTACCATGTTCCCTAGGAACAACAGCAGTTGCTGTGGCATCTCCACACCCGTTTCTTTGGTCTATCTGACTCCAAAATGCCTCTCCCGATAAACAATATGTTCCTTCCCCCTTGTAAAACAAACGCACCCACCCCTCTTCTCATTCTAGAAATGAAGAAAAAGCATGAAAAAAAAACCACCTCAATATTTGAGGCAGGAAAGGGTTAACTTGCAGCCCAAGCCAAGGATCTGAAAGTCCCCTGTGCCTGAAGGGAGGGATGAGGAGGACAGTGCAGGACACACTGGTCAGCTTTTCTGAGCCTCTCTCAGCTTCGTTTCCTCAGGAAGCTCATCCCAAGTAAACCAACATGGAGATTTTGTCTCTCCAAGGCCACAGTTCAGCACAAAGCCTAACATTTACAGGGAAACTAAACCATATGATAGAAAAGGCTTCGGCTGAGGTACTTTGGATAACAGGGCACAATTTTTGGTGGAGGAGATGGACACCATATGAAGGGAACTTCGGAGAGGAGTTGGCTGAGGCGAGCACATGAAGATGCACTGCTGTGGTTCGTGGAAAGTAAAAGAGAGAAAATACAGAGAGATCACTCACCGTGTGCAAACTAAGAACCCACTTAGTCTACTGCTGTCCTTAAGAGACGCAGGTTGAGAGGAAAATTCCCACCACTCCTACTTGATAGAAGATGGGATGGCCCAGAAGACAAGATTACTCATAAGGCCTGTGGCTTTTATTGTTTACAAAGTGTGTTTGCACACGTGATCTCATTTAATCCTAGTCTTCATCCCAGGCGATAAAGGGTAGTTTTTATAATCCCCAGTGGAAAGGAATAAGAAAGATGAGGAAACTCAAGACCATTTGCCCAGATCACACTATCATTATGCTGCCTGGTGCCATCTGGCAGCGGAACCTCAGATTCTCTTTCCAGAGCTTCTCATGCAGCGGCTACTTCATTCAGTGTCACTTATTTCTTGGTTCCTATCTCCCAGGGGGTTTCATTTCATCAGCTACTAACAGGTCACTGAGATTTAGAAAATAAATAATGAAATCAATGTTACCTGACCAAGTACCCACTACTATATTTACTGAAACAGTGCGTGTGTGTGTTTGGCATGCTCCATATAATCTTTGTGGCAGTTTTTTAGTGGATCTGAATTCCAAATGGACTCATAAATACCTTTCCATTGGCATATTTTTGCTTAATTTTTGGTGAATTGATGAGTGAGTGAATGTCAGTGAGAAGGAATATTTGCAATATTCTAGACTGAATGTTCATCCGTCGAAAGCTAACCAGAACCACTTGGAGCGGGCTGTCCCAGTCTCCCTGCCCCCACTGGCCACTTGCACATGGCAGAGGCCCACCTGTGGAGACTGATCATGTGGGAGAGTATGTAGCTTGTAGATCTACGTGCTTCAAACCAGACCCACAGGAGTTCACTTCTGATTAAGAGCCACTTTCTAGGCTAACTTCTTCCTTCTACAAATGAGAAAATAGAGGTTCTGTGACATGTTCAAGGTCATGAAGCTCATGGAAGAGAACACCATAACCCCCACAAACACCCCAGGCTCTAGCAGAGTCTCCACTAGGAGCATTTACCAGAAGACATCATATGGCACCAAGGCCCTATGAATACCTGCTGAGAAGCTTCATCCTCTCACCAAAAACCACTGTATCAGGCAACTTAAACAATAAAAATGCAGCACATCTCCACCCACCCCCCTCACTTGGATGGACTATGGAAAGTTCTAGTTAAGAAGATAACCTGGGTAATAACTTCCAGAGTTGGCAGAGGAAATAGACGTAAGTGATGTAGAATAAAATACCTCCTCATACACCATTTAGCCTTTGGCTATCCAGAATGTCCCTCAGCATAGCCCAGGGCCTCGGGGTCGTCCCTCAGCACACGCCCACCTGATCTGGTCATCTGGTCTCCCTGAGTGCTATCATCTGTGTGAGGGCTTTGGTCAGCTCTGCACTGAAAGGACTCCACTTCCTCATCCCTCAAGATGCAGGCAATGAACTACTCAAGCTGCTTCTTTCCAGAAGAGGTGGTGTGTCCCTGGATGATCGGTGTGAGGAGTCTCTGGGAAAGGAACTAGGAGGGGTCCCTATGAGGGCCCCAGTGTGTGCAAACACTCAAGTGTCAAGTATCACATTCAAATGTGCATCTTGAGAAGGTACGAGGATAACAGGATAATGTGGAGGGAAACATTGAAAGGACTGAAACTACCATTCAGGGAAGAGTGGCTTTGACATCTGGGCCACCTTTTAAAGAAGACATTTAACAAACACATCACATTTTTAAGGAAACTATCTTTGCCCTACTTAATTTTGTGCAGAACCTCCTCTGAGCAGTGGTTTGCTGCCCCCTTGTGTTCATTTTCTATCAGAAAACTTTAACAAGTTCTTATAATAGTTCTTATTAACTTTTCATTTTCTTTTTCCTCCCAGTCTTTCTAAGGAGAACTAACCCTTGAGTGTCACTGAAATAACCAAATTAAATCACAACTAAGTTAAATTAAAGACAATACTCTTCTGGAACACCTGGTGGCTCAGTCAGTTAAGTGTCTGACTTTGGCTCAGGTCATTATATTGTGGTTTGTGGGTTCAAGCCCCAACTGGGACCCTGTGCTAACATCTCAGAGCCTGGAGCCTGCCTCAGATTCTGTGTCTCCCTCTCTCTGTGTCCCTCCCCTGCTTGTGCTCTGGCGTTCTTTCTCCCAAAAATAAATAAACATTAAAAATTAAAAACAACAACAACAAGGTCTTCTTACCAGATACATGACAGTTGCTTAGAACAGAAACACAACTTCTGCTTCTCCTCCCAGTTGTCGCTCACCAACCAGTGCTATCAATGGGCGGGGGGGGGCAGGAGGGGGCGGTAGGAGGGACTCCAAAGGACCACATGACAAAGCCATAACCACAAAAGTCACCATCATGTCACTTCAAATGGTCTCTTTAAGGAGAAGGTAATTGTCTACCTAAGAAAAGCCATTAGCTACCCCAGCACTTCCCAAATCAGGCCAGGCATCTGTGGAGCAGAGTTTAGACTACTGGGCCCCCACCCTCACCCCAGGCCTTATGAATAAGTAGAGATGGGACACTTATTTTTTAAAACTCCCCAAGCAATTCCACTATACTTTCAGATTCGAGAACCACACACAAGGACAGATGTGTGTATACAACACCTAAAAAACAGAATTTCAAAAATATTTTTAATGTTTATTTACTTTTGAGTGACAGAGAGAGAGGGAAAGAGAAAGAATAAGCAGAGGAAGGGCAGATAGAGAGGGAGACACCAAATCTGAAGGAGGCTCCAGGCTCTGAGCTGTCAGTACAGAGCCTGACACAGGGCTTGAACTCAAAGACCACAAGATCATGACCTGAGCCGAAGTCGGATGCTTAACCAACTGGGCCATCCAGATGCCCCAAGACAAAAAAAAAAAAAAACAAAGAAAAGAAAAGAAAGAAAAAAGAAAAGAAAAAAGAAACATTCAAGTTCTGATGGCACAGAAGAGCAGGGAAGCACACTGGAGTCCAGGGTTTTGTCTGGGGCCCGAAGCGACCCACCAGGGTGATCCTGGGATCTGGGAGCTGGCACCCAAGGTGAAAGAGCCCCATTATGGGAGGGGTGGAGGCAGTAGAGAAAGAAGCGGGGCCAGGCCCAAGGCTCACACCATCACTAGCAGTCTTTCTGATCCTCTTCTCCATAGCCAGGCAGCCACATCCTGCTTTCCTGTCAATCTCTCTGAAATGCAGCCCTTCTGTGTCTACAGTGTCCATTTTAATTCTGGTATTGAGGAGGGGCAAGGTCAAAAGAGAAGGGGACCTTTTCTAAATGGTTCCCCTTACAAAATCATTTACTTAAAGATACTCTGCTGGTTCTACATTTTGTGTTTTTAAGGATGTTTTCCAATGATTCCCAGGGGGCCCCTCTTTCAGGAATCCTCCAACAAGCAAAGGGACAGAAACACGTGGTTTACTGTGGCCAAATAAGCACCCATATTACCTCCTCAATCTTGTCAATACTTCGCTAATGTAATAGAACCAGAGGGACAATTTTACAGGGGAGGATACAACAGCAGATGACCTGCTGGACAGAAGAAAGTAAAGAAATATAGGGAAAGAATTGAAAAGTCCTCCTCAATGCCTATAAGAATGAAGTAAGACCTACACAAAGTAATATCGTCACAAAATTCCATGAGCCTAGGAACAAAGAAAAAAGCAGGTCAATACAAAGGATCAGGAATCAGCATTCCATCAAACTTCTCAACCAGAGACACTGAAAGGCCATGGAGAAATTCCACAGGAAAAAGATTACCAACCTGGACATATACATTTCAAGCCAAAGTATGTATCAAGAAATAAAACATGTTCAGACTTGCAAGGAATTCGAATTCTTAAATATACACTCTCTCTTGGGAAAGTCCTGAGAGATATGCCCCAGCAAATAAGGGAATCAACTCAGAAAATGAAATGTATTAAAAGATAAACTGATGGGAGTCCGTTAAGTGTCCAAGTTGGGCTCAGGTCATGATATCGCGGTTAGTTGTTTTGAGCCTGGCACTGGACTCTGTGCTGACGATTCAGAGCCTGAAGCTTGCTTCATATTCTGTGTCTCCCTCTCTCTCTGCCCCTCCCATGCTCAAGCTCGGTCTCTCTCTCTCTTAAAGGTGAACGAAACATTAAAAAATTAAAAAGAAAAAAAAAGATATACTAAGGCACATTAAAACTTTTCAGAGTTAAAGCCAAAACTGATTCAGGCAGCATCAAATCAGAGGTGGGTAGGAGGGCTTCCCCAACAGGAGCAGGGGAAAACTTATATAAAGAAGGTTTGGAGGCAAAGAAAGGAAATCATATAACTGATTATAGCTTAAAGTCTAGTTGGCCTTCTGTGACTGGATCTTTAGCATTTCAATTTTGTAACCTTGAGGCATTTATGGGCTTAGATTTTGGTTTGCTTGCATAAGCCATCATTCATTAGAACCTCTTCACCTTAGTGGCCTCCTTGTTTAATTAATTTAACACATGGGACCCAGACAAAAGGAGATCCAACAGGGTGAAGGGGTGTAGGCAAGTTGGAGGACAGGAGCTCTGTCCAGGGTCAGAGCACAAGAAGTTCAGCCTATGCAAGAAGCAAGAAGACAAAGAAGGGGAAAAGATATGTTTGCTAATTTGGGAAATATCATTGGCATTTGACAAATCTGATGATATGCAGGCAAAATCAAGGCCAAATGCATAAAAAGTGAGGCCAATGAAAAAGTGAAGCAATTACTGCGAGGTTAACCAAATATTGTATAAGAAAGGAAAAAATACTCCAATATTAAGCTCAGCAGTGAAGAAAATGGTCTACAAAATGATGCCATTGTTATGTCTGTATAAGGATACTGCATAAGGGAAAGAGGATGGCGAGTACCAGAAGCCACCCATCTACCAAAATATAAAGATAGCAGCTAAAGTCTCAGATTGATAAATTCAGAAATATGACTTAATATGTTGCCTCTGAGAGACAGAGGTGAGAGGGAGACTGTTCTCTGAATTCCTATTGGAGGCTCTTGAATTTTGAACCATATGCATATACTGCGTTTCTGCAATTACTTTGTCAAAGACGCATCAGATGGGTTCCTCTGGCAGGAGAGTCAGTGAAACTGCTCACACTGGCTGCCACTAGTGAAGGGAAGTAGGAAGATGGGGAAGCAAGTGGGAGAGAAAAATATTTTTCACCGTGCTTCCTTCTGTATTTTTAAAATCTGTATTTTGATGTTGTATTATGAAAAAGAAACATGATTTTTTTTCCAAGGCTAAAGAAACAGGAGTTGAAAATGATTGCCCCTGGACAGTAGAATTAGGGAGAATGAAGGGGTGGAGAGTGTAGAGATATTTTGTATCATTTTCTATTTTTATATACAAAAAGATTTTTTGCATTTTTAGCATTATATTTTAGTATTATATTTTAACAATATGCATGTTATTCCATGAATAAATTTTTTAAAATGTTAATGAAAGCTATGGCATTCTTTCTCGGACACCAAAGTTTAAACACTGTATAGGCTGCACCATTAGACTGGCAAAGGTGATTCTGACCCAAATTCTGCAGCCAGGAAGTTTCCCTATCATGGAAAGTTCTTCAGCCCCCTCTGCTGGTTAAATGATGCACTTCTCAACAAGTATGAAAGTACTACTTGGATCTCTTCCCTAAGAACCTCGTATAAGCTAACAAATTCATTAGTTGAGTCGTTTCATTTTTTTTAATGTTTTTTTAAATTTATTTTTTTGAGAGACAGAGAAATAGCACGAGCAGGGGAGGGTCAGAGAGAAAGGGAGACACAGAATCTGAAGCAGGGCTCCAGACTCTGAGCTGTCAGCACAGAGCCCAATTCAGGGCTCAAACCCATGAACTGTGAGATCATGACCTGAGCTGAAGCGGGACGCTTAACCAACTGAGCCACCTAGGTGCCCCAAGTAGTTTCATCTCTATTAAAAATGCCATTAAATTATCTGAGTATGCTCTAAATTAACTGGTGAAGTCAGAACAAACATTTCCATTTCACATTTTTCTATGAATTCCAAAGAACTTTTCCCCCTCAGCCATTATTTTCACATACTCAAAATCTTGGGGCACCTGGCAAGCTCAGTTGGTAGGGCATGTGACTCTTGATATCTGGATTATGGATTTGAGCCCCATGTTGAAGGCAGACTTGACTTTAAAAGAAAAAGAAACTAAATAAATCAATAAAATCTTCTGGTACTCAAAGATGCTTTTCTTTCATGCTGAAACTATAATAGAATACCAAATGGTAAATGTAAAGATTTTTTTTGCCTTGCAGTTAAGTTCCAGATGCCATATGGTCAGAAATAAGTTCTCTGAATATTCATTAGTCTTTGCTGTCTGAGTGGACTTTCTCTACCTCCTGCCTCAAACGGTAGGCATCCCTAGAGAAAGCCCACACAGGTACAAATCCACCTAATCTTATCCACGTATCTAGAGAGAGTTAGCAAATACTTTTATGGATTCCCTTTATTTTTTATTATCTGGAATACATGCTGCCTTTAAAAAATTTAGACCCTTTTTTAAAGTATCATAGCATCCTTTAAAGGAAATTCCACAAAATCCTTTTTGAAACTGCCTTTTTTTTTTTTTAGTTTATTTATTTTGAGAGAGAGAGAGAGAACAAGCGGGAGAGGGACAGAGAGAGAATCCCAAACAGGCTCCACACTGTACTGTCAGAGTGGAGCCTGATTCAGGACTCAAACCCACCAACCATCAGATCATGACCTGATCCACAATCAAGAGTCAGGCACTCACCAGACTTAGCCACCCAGGTGCCCTGAAACTGTTGTTGTTTTTTAATTGCATTCACTATGACCCAGCAATTTCACTGCTTAGTGACTCTCCCAGAAAAACAGGAACATGTATACATATACAAGGCTACAAGGGTGGAGACCACAACAATGTTTGTAATATCTAAGAAATGAGAACAATCTAACTACTCATCAGCAAGGGAAGAGCCAAATAGATGGTTGATTATCTATGCTATGGTTGATTACTTAAGCTATTCAGCATTTCATAAGAATAAGGTAGTTTACATGTGCTAACATGGATATAATCCAAAAAACACAATAAAGGAAAAAATATATATTTAAGAAAGATCCTTATGACATCGTGTCATGTACTGTTTTAATATTATATTGTCTCCATATGCATAAATAACCATGTAAATACACAGAAAATATCAGGAAGGCCACATACTAAACAGATAACAAAGAGAAGGGAAGAGGGCTGGGTGGTATTCAAAGGCTCCAGGTTACAAGCATATGGATTCATTAATTATGTGAATAATTAAAAATGTAAAGATAATCTCTCCATCCCCATCCAATTGCAACTCCACAGACGTAATCAATCCCTCCCCTACTCACACTGTCTCTCTGTCTCTCAAAAATAAATAAACCTTAAAAAAATTTTTTGAATAGGATCAGACTATACACAATATTCTATAATTTCCTTTTTTCACTTAATATTTCAAAGATATCTCTTCAGATAATAGATATATTTCATTCTTCCTAATAGTTTCACAATAATCCAGAGAATGGATATATGATAATTTATTCAAAATTCCCTTATTTATGAATATTTCAGTTGTTTCTAGGGACTTTTTGCTACTATATTATATAGGTATATGACATATATTCCTATCATTTACATATATATATAATATTATATATATATTATTCCACATATATAATATGGTGGAAAAACACAGGCATATATGAGGAAATATATACTCATATGAAAGTGCAGAAAGAAAGAAACAGAACGTGTCTTTACATCTTGACATTTATTTCTGAGGAGCGATGGATCAAAGGGCATACAAATTTATGGTTTTTTTATATAATGAGGGCTATTTGTTTGACATGACGGATCCAAATTATTTGTTTGAATTATGCAAGATAATTTGAGGTGAGGTGGAAGAAAAGATTTACTAATACACAGAAGTAGCAACCTACACTCAGACTGGGTTTAAGGATTAAACAATAATATACTGCTTTGCAATATTATGCCACCTGAGGGCACCAAAGTGTTAAAAATATTTTCACGTTTTCTGAAATAGAAAGCTCCTGAAATTTCTTCAATGAACATTTATTAAGCATTTTTCATTTTTTATGAACAAGGAGATGTACCAAGGATATAAATACAAATAAAGTATGATCAGTGATCAGTGCCCTTGGTGAGCGAGTTCAAGGTCTGGTGGGAGTGGTCTTAGCGATGCAGAGGAAAATGTCATGTTTTCAATTACTGGCATTTGGTATAAGTATATTCCAGCTATCCTTGAGCCTGGTTCTCTAACTAGGGTCCAGATTCCTGAGACTCTCTGAGACTCAGGGTTGGTTCATTTCACACTATTTTTGCTATAATATCAACATGTTTTTACTTTGGTCACTTTCTTTTTCTCATGCGTGTATAGTGTTTTCCAGAGACTTTAAGATATACTAATGTTATTGCTCTGCTGACTAATGAAATGTGTTTGTAAATTGTGTTTTTAAAGAAATTTCTAACATAGCAGGTCGCTTGAGTGGCTCAGTCAGTTAAGTATCTGACTTCAGCTCAGGTCATGATCTTGCAGTTTGTGGTTTGAGCCCCACATCGGGCTCTGTGCTGACAGCTCAGAGCCTGGAGCCTGTTTCAGATTCTGTGTCTTCCTCTCCCTCTGCACCTCCTCGGCTCATGCTCTGTCTCTTTCTCTCTCAAAAATCAATAATCATTAAAACATTTTGAAAAACAAGAAAATAAATCTCTAAGGTAGCAAGAGGATTCACATCCTCCTTCGCCCCAGGAGTCCCCCTTCTGGTCGGACAGCAGGCAGCACAACAGGGTTTGCAAGCGTCTCTGAATACACAAACAAGCAAGATCTGTGCCCCAAGGTCCTCCAGCCCACCCCGTGGCAGATTCCAAGCCCCTCTCAGCCTCTGGCTAGTGGACATTCTGCATCAACTTTTCATGCACCTGAAAGGGAAGTCTCCTGTGCTGAGGTTATATTGTCTGGTGTTTCTGATCTGCTTCAGTGCCTCCACACCAGGATACTCCTCTCTGACAGTAATGATAATCCTTGCTACTCTCTCCTTTGTCATCTACATGTGTGACCTGCACACCAAGAGACAAATCATCAACTGGCCTAGGAGTGATTTCCTCTGAACCCTCAGAGCTTTCATCCTCTACCTGATCATCTCTATTTTTCTCCTTGTTGGCAGAAGAAACCACTCCAAAATCATTGCAGGAGTGTGGGCCTAATCAGTACGTGCCTCTGCGGCTATGATGCCCATACATCACCTTCCACTTGAGGCAGCAAAGACATACAGCAGCCCCTAATGAACCTGGAGATGGCCAGGTGTTGGTGAACTCCCTTCATTTCTCTAGGCAACCTGCAAATAAACACTTGTATTTAAATAACTCCTCCCCACCACTACAGCAGTCCCAGCCAACTCGCAGCCATTGAAGTAAAAGTGTCTTCATCAAGAATCTGCCATCCCTCTAGGATGTGCCTATACTCCCTTTCCTTCTGCACTATCCAAAAGAAGACCTTAACATCCAGGGAAGGGTGCATAGCCCAGGCAGAAAATAAACAGGTAAACTGCTGGTACTTCACTATGAATCAAGGTGGTGACACCAAATAGTATTAGTAATCATTCTTTTCTTTTTTCACTCTCAGATACTAATAGTAAGGGGAGGGGGGAAAACAGTCACTTAAGAATGTTCTCCTTGGGGTGCCTGGGTGGCTCTATCAATTAAGTGACTGACTTCGGCTCAGGTCATGATATCAAGGTCTGGGAGTCTGAGGCCTGCATATGACAGCCTGAGCCTGCTTTGGCTTTTAGGTCTCCCTCTCTCTCTGATCCTCCACTGCTCACACTGTCTCTTTCTCCCTTAAAAATAAACATTAAAAAAATTCCTTATGTTTTACTTATTTTTGAAAGCAAGAGAGACAGAGCATGAGCAGAGGAGGGGCAGAGAGAGGGGGAGACACAGAATCTGAAGCAGGCTCCAGGCTTAGAGCTGTCAGCACAGAGCCTGATGCGGGGCTTGAACCCACGAACTGTGAGATCATGACCTGAGCCGAAGTGGGATGTTTAACCAATAAATTTTTAAAGAATGTTCTGCTAAAGGGGCACCTGGGAGGCTCAGTCGGTTTAGGTGTCCAACTCTTGATTTTGGCTCAGATCATGATATCAGTTTGTGGGTGTGAGCCCTGCATTTGGCTCTGCATTAGCAGCATAGAGCCTGCTTGGGATTCTCTCTCTCCCTCTGATCTCTCTCACACAAAATAAACATTTAAAAAAGAAGAATTTTCTGCTAAAATAGTAAATATTAGTAATTTTACTAGATTTCAACACTTGAGCACATGTCTTTTTAATAGTCTGTGTGATGCACTGGAACATACACATAAGGCTAAATATTCCAGGTCATGTTACTCACATTTTGCTATCAGAAAGAATAATGCAAATAAGTTACACAAAACATCTAAGTGAAAGCAGCTTACATTTCTTACAACTTTGGGATGAATCACAATGAAAAATAACAAACTTTATAAGTATGAATTTAATTTCCTTAAGACCATAATAGTGATCAACAGCAAGATTTTCCCAGATGCAAGAATCCTTCACAGTATCTATGAAAACCAGTCACCAAGGCTCTTGCTTGAATACCACCACTACTCACTCCCTCGTCACAAGCAAACCATTTTGTAAGGACTCTGGTAAAATGTTTTTCATTCAGTGACTGAACTCTACATCCCTCCAACATCTTTGGATTGGCCCTCATTGCTTCATTAAGGTTGCCTGATACAGTAGAAACCACACTGATTTAGGAAATTAGAAGCCTTCATTCAAGTTCCAGTGCACTCACATACTAGCAGGAAGACTTTGGGCAGATTGCTAACGTTCTTGAGTTTCAATTTGTAAAAATGAGGAGTACTAAGGCTACCCATTACACTCCAGCAATTGGTGTAAGGTTGAATGAGGACCATGTTTAGGTGCACCTGGATGGCTCACTCAGTTGAGCATCCAACTCTTGATTTGGGCTCAGGTCATGATCTCATGGTTCATGAGACCGAGCCCAGCATTGGGCTCTGTGCTGACAGTGCAGAGCCTGCTTGAAATTCTCTCTCTCCCTGCCTCTCTCACTCTGTTCCTCCCCAACTCACGCACTTGTGCTCTTTCAAAAATATTTTTCAAAATAATGTTTAAAACTTCTTCATAAACATGTTTATCCATGAAATACACATTTATTTAGAAAATTACCTTGCCAAAAAGGGAGGGGGAGGGAGGGAGACAGTGAGATGGGGGAGATAGGTGCCTGGGTGGCTCAGTCAATTAAGTGCCTAACTTTGGCTCAGGTCATGATCTCACAGTTCATGGGTTCAAGCCCTGTGTCAGCTCAGAGCCAGAAGCTTGCTTTGGATTGTCTCTCTCTCTGTCCCTTTTCTGCTCATGCTCTCACTCTCTCTCTCAAAATAAATAAATTTAAAAGTACATTTAAAAATTTTTTAAAAAGAAAATTACTTTGCTAGGTTTCTTTCCATAGAGATACACAGGAAAAAAACAAACAAACACAATAAAAGCTAATATTGCTGAGCATGGACTACATGCCAAGCTTTCAAAACCCATTACATGTATTTTCTTGAGAGTGCCCCAAATAAGATCCAATTTGACACTTAAGGAGATTGAGGCACAAACAAGTTAGGTAATTGAACCAACACCACACAAAAACTACCCAATTAATCTTTTTTCCTAATAGTACTTGAAATACTTGAAGACAGCTTTCCCACCTGCTCTCTACTTCCCTTAGTTTTTCAGCACTCTTGCACAAAATAGCCTGGCCAGAAAGCTGACCCAGAATCCTGGAGTAGAACCAACTGATGAGTGGAACTTCTGAGACTCAAGAATGCCTATGCTAATTAGGTACAGTAAGCCAAATAACCTGTAAAGAGCCACCCGGCTTGCAATTAGAGACAGTTTAGAAGAATCTAACCTTTCTTCATAATTATCTCTAAGTCAAAATGAACAGCTTGAAAATCTGTCAGCAACTTTAAGAACTCTTGTCTACCAAATAAATAGCTAAAATTCAAGGCAAACAAACTTCCTCTCAAATTGTTTCACTAAAGTCACATTTGAGAAAGAAAAATAATGTTTTCATTTATCTTTGAGAGAGAGAGAGTGTGTGAGCAGGGGAGAGAGAGAAAGATGAGAGGACAGAGGATCTGAAGTGGGCTCCAAGCTGACAGCAGAGAGCCAATGTGGGGCTACAACTTTCGAGCCAGATCATGACCTGAGCCAAAGTCGGATAGTTAACTGACTGAGCCACCTAGGTGCCCTAAGAAAAGTGATTTTTGTTTTTTAGCAGACAGACACATTGGAACTGGACGACTGTTCCCTTCAGAATAGTCAGAATGGTACTCTGCACTTAACACACAGGACACGGCTAGGCACTGAGAAGGTAGGCGCTCAATATATGAATAATTTTGGTGATGTCATTGCTTAAGGCATTTTTAGAATACTTTTGGTTATGTCCACCAAAGTCAAGACACAAGTTTATTTTAATTATCTTTAACAATAATTCTTAGCCTTAGAGGTCACTGCTTTAAGTTGTGTAATTCCTTCTTCCCAATTGTGTAACAAACCATAGAAAAGTACATAAAACATAGTTTGCATACATTTTAAATGTAAATTCAGTATATACTTAGAAATGCTAAAACCACAAATCAAATAGAAGATTAAAAAAAAAACCTTCCCTGGGATATGGATACACATCTATCAGTTAAAAAGATCATGTTTCTCAAGACAGGGACACACACACCTTTCTATCTTTGGGTTTCCTCATTCACTAACACTGCATATTATGTTTATAGTAATTGCCCCAAATTATCCAATTATTTGATTTTTGGTACTTACACTTTTAGATTTAGTTTGGACAGGGAAGAGAGAAAAGGCTTACTTACTAAAAGAGAAAAACTACTTCTTCAAACCTCATTTTTCTGAAGGCATTATAGACGGTATTAATGATGGACTGCCTTCAGGAATTTCTCTAACACAGGCCAATCTTTGTTCCACTTTCTCCCAACATGCCAGAAATAGTGTACCTCTTTCGCTGCTAACATATACACATTCACCTAGAGGACTCTTTACCTAAAGTCACACCTCGAATGAGGCATTCACAAGTTAATGTGGGGCTTGAACTCACACCTTCTGATCAAGAGTCACATAACTCTGAGCCAGCCAGGTGCCCCTGTCCCTGTAGTTTTAAGGAATCATACATATGGAGTTTCATGTTAAAGAATTTTTAAAGCTAAAGAGAAGGAATGTGGAGCCTGACACTCCAATTTTAATGCCTTTGATGGTTCCTCACCACTTGCAGGATAAAATCAAAGTTTGGTCAACACAGTACACAAGGTTCTTGATGGTCTGGCCCCTGCAGCCCTACCTCCTGCTCTTGCACTCAAACAGCCCGTATTCTGGGTCCTGAACCCAGCTGGCTGTGTCATGCCCTTGCACAAGCCAGTCTCTGTCTAAAATTTCCTTCTCCCCTCTGTGCATTCATTACAACCAAGCTATGATGTCCTCCGGAAAGCCTTCCCTCCAATCTTCTTCCCCTGCCTTATGCTAACCCTTTGCACTACACACTCCTGAAAACTAAACATTTGCAATGTTTATCCTACAATGCTGATCAATTTCAGCACAGGGGTTATCTTTACTCTTCATACTTTCAGCAGAGAGCCTGGCCTAGCATGCCCTAATTTAGGATTTGCTTTAAGTTGACAAGCTGCAGATACAATAAATATTTACTACTGATCATATTTAAAATGTAAACCAGTGTAGACTTTATATGTGCACTTACTCTTCATCTTTTTTAATTTTAATGTTTTTTATTTATTTTTGAGAGATGGAGAGAGACAGCGTGAGCAGAGGAGGGTCAGAGAGAGAGGGAGATACAGAATCTGAAGACAGGCTCCAAGGTCTGAGCTAGATATCAGCATAGAGTGCGATGTGGGGCTTGAACCCACAAACCGTGAGATCATGACCTAGGCCAAAGTCAGACGCTTAACTGACTGAGCCACCCAGGTGCCCCTTACACTTCATGTTTAATCAGAACCCTTCTTATCCAGGTTGGATACAGCAAGTGATTTTAACTTCACATCAGTTAGAAGATGTTCAAACCTGGGACACCTGGGGGGCTCAGTCAATTGAGCATCTGACTTCAGCTCAGGTTGTGATCTTGCGTTCAGGAGTTTGAGCCCTGCATTGAGCTCACCACTGTCAGCGTGAAGTCCACATCAGACCCTCAGTCCCCATCTCTCTCTGCCCCACCTCCGTGAGAAAAAAAAAATTTTTTTTACGTTGTCCCTCACTAGATATGGTAGAGTTTTCAGTCCTTACCACAGCAACTTGTTCCTTATTCTATGGAGCTAGAGCTTATGTGGTACCTCTGGTATGGCTTGCCCCCATCATCATCTTGCAGCTTTACTAGCTGAGGAAAGTGTTCCTGGACGTCCAGTTCCTGGTCTCAGATTCATTACACTGATTTTACTTCTTTCCCCTATAAGACATGAGATCTTTCCATCACCTCTACTCCAGAAAAAAATTCTACTGTACTCTTCTATGTGCCTAGTTGTTAGCCTGAATCATGCACTACTGAGACTTCATCATCTCAGTTACCGGAGTTATCACCTGGGCCTTATCTAACCAGCATCCACCAGACTTCAATGCAGGCATCAAAATTCTGATGGGAACCTGAGGCCTTGGAATAGCAACTTCCAATACCCAATCTTGGACCCTCACTTACTTGAAAGCTCATTCCATTTTATGTCCTATTGCTGGTAAAGAGGTGCTTCTGTTTCTCAATTCATGTTCAGAACAAAGAGATGGCATAGTCCTTACCAAATACTTAATCCATCACTTTAGAGAAAAGCTCTAATTTCCAACGGAAGGAAGGCAGTCTCTTTCTTTAAAATAGGGAGTCCTTATCATTAGGGGCACAATCCATATAAGGAAAAGACAAAATTTTTATCTTTATAAAAATGCTAAGTAGGGAAGGCTGTAAGAGTAACAGAAGTTGGGAAATAAATTACTTTTGTCCTTCCCAAACTGTTCCCATGTTTTACTATGATTTTCCCATTTTCTCACTACAATACTCTTATTTGTACTGCACTGATAAATCTACTTTCCTTTCCATGTGATTCAGTATGCAATATATTTTGTCAAGTGTGGCCACAATACTACATGTTTACTGAAAAGGGAGAAAATTAATTTTCTTAAAGTTAAGCAATTTCTAGGGCACCTGGGTCGCTCGGTCAGCTGAGCATCCAATTTCAGCTCAGGTCATGATCTCACAGTTCATGAATTCAAGAACTACATCCAACACCCTGCTATTAGGATAGCGCCCGCTTCAGATCCTGTTTCCCCCCAACCCGGTTGCCTCTCCACCAGACTCTCTCTCAAAAATAAACATTTGGGGGGACCTGGGTGGCTCAGTTAAGCATATTGTTTTCAGCTCATGATCTCCTGGTTCACGGGTTCAAGCCCCACATCAGGCTCTGCACTGACCTCATGGAGCCTGTTCAGGATTCTCTCCCCCGCTCTGCCCCTCTCCCATTAGTTCCTTTTTTCTCACTCTCAAAACAAACATGTTTAAGCAATTTTTAAGACTGAAAAATCATCCTGGTAATGGTATAAAGATCAAATACCACATCTCTTTCACTCTAAGTTTATAGATACTTACTTGATCCTTAATATTTAGAAGAGGTATCAGCAAACCACTGCCCCCAGCTGGCCAGCTTCATTGCAAAAGACACATCTATTCATTTAGTTACTGTGTCAAGTTGCAGAGTAGGTGCAAGATGACATATGGCCAGAATTGTCTACACTTTACAGACTTTATAGAAAGTTTGCAAACACCCAACTGAGAAAGTATCTTTCAAAATTAAACTGTATACATCTTAATAGGTGGCATGAAACCTCTATTTACATATATACAATGGTCTCTTACTATGCAACACATAGTATTGATAGAAAGTATCTTTCAAAATTAAACTGTATACATCTTAATAGGTGGCATGAAACCTCTATTTACATATATACAATGGTCTCTTACTATGCAACACATAGGTTTAGGTTTTATCTATTTTGCAAAATGACTCTACAACTCATGCTAGTTTGCCCTTTTCTCAGTCATTAAAGAAAACATTAAAATGGAATTAAGGCTTTGATGACATAAGTATACTCCCTACTGAAAAAGTATACTTACATCTAAATAAAAATGCCATTACAGAATCCTAAGCCCCTTATACTAATGTTGGCACCTATAATCTTTCAAATCAGTGCCACCTGAACTCACTGCCTTTCTTTCCTGATAAAAATGTCCATTTAAGAAGGGACGTCTGGGTGTCTCTGGCAGTTAAGCATCCAACTTTGGCTCAGGTCACAATATCATGGTTTGTGAGTTTGAGCCCTTGCATTAGGCTATTGACACAGAGCCCACTTGAGATCCTCCTCCTCTTTTGCTCCTCCCCTACTCATGAGCACACCTTCAAAAATAAATACTAAAAAATAAAAAAAGGTAAGCTGAAAGAAAGGTTATCTCTCACCCCAATTCACCAGCCCATTATCTGTTCATCTTTAGCATCCCAGAAAAAGAGGAGATAAGTGTAGTGGGGGTAGCTAGTCAAACTCCAGCGAAGAACTGTTACTTCCACAAAAAGCATAATGTGTAGAATTAAATTCTCAAAGATTTGAAAGCACTGAACCCCATCTTTGTAATTAGTGCACAAGGAAAGGATTTACCATTAAAAGTACAATGATTACATTTCAGGAAACTGGTAAACCTCATTTCAAAGATTACATCAGATGGAGCATAACTTATAATTGAACATAATGCCAAAAAAATGAAGCAGATTCTAACAGCTAAATTTTAGTTCAGAGATCTCACCCAAATGTTTCTCATCATAGCATTTAGAATAGGATCTGCCTGTGTAATCTAACATGTAATCTTAAAAGCACACTACATGCTCCTTGGAGCTTCCTGTTGAATAACATGGTGTTAAGCAGTGAAAAATCAGCTAAAAATTACACAACAGCTATGTGCCCAGGATTTACACCAGGTGCTCGCCATGATTTTTATCCTCATAGTAAGCCTTCAGGATAACTCTTCAAGATATTAACATCTTAAAGCAGTAAGTATCTGGATTAAAATAAAAGATCTTAAGGTGCAAAGCTAGTTTTCAAACTCGTGTGTGACTATTTCCACCATATTACTGCCTGTCAGTATGTGAGAGCCACCATTTTTTCAGCTATTTCTAGTGACACCAATCTACCGACAAGTTTGGGAACTGCTACTCTATGCGCTCTTATGCATACCAAGAGGACATTTGCACTCAAAATGCCACAGAGGTGTCCTTCCAAAAGATCTTATGATTTGACATGCTATAAATTGCAATTATTGTGCCAGATTAAGTTTCTACAAAACAAGTATTACATAAAGTGTAGCAGGTGGAGTGAACTTACCAGATAAGAAAAACTCAATTACAAACCTTTTAAAGTAGGTATTTACTGACTTACACTTTTCCAAGCTCTTAACTAAAAACTTTTCAGGTCCACTGTCCCAAAGTGCCATATTTTATAACTGCATCTCTTCTGGAGCATCATTTTTTTAAATTCGAGCATGCAGTCCTAAAGCAAGGAAACAATTAATATTAAAGAGCAAAAGAGAAGCTTCTCTGCAGTACTTGGGAAAGGGATTTTTCTATTGTTTGACATGCTCCACCCAACCTACCTCCACCATGGCCAGGTGGGCACTAGACCCTCCAGAAATAAAAGTATTAAAAAGTCGTGGGGGGCCTGGGTGACTTAGTAGGTTGAACGTCTGCCTTCAGTTCGGGTCATGATCTCATGGCTCACGAGTTACAACAGCCCTACATTGGGCTCCCTGCTGTGCACAAAGAACCCGGTTCATATCCTGTCCCCCTCTCTCAAAAATAAACTTAAAAACTTTTTTACAAGCTAATATCCAGCTCTCAATTAGTGATATCCTATTATTTACATATCCTAGTAATAATTATCATGTAATAAAAGCCAAAATAAAATTAAAATCTCATTTTAAAGAAAAACTTCAAAGGGGTGGGTCTTTTCTACTCCAGGTACCTAGACTCTAATAAAAGCACTTCTAAATCATCTTTTATAAAGTTGTGAGTAGGAGATTATGGAGTAATTAGAATGTGATGCCAAGTTAATCATAGGTTTTTAAGGTCAAAAACAAGTCATTTCTGACATATTCCTAAGTAAGTTTAAAATGTGTTCATATAACCATATTCTAACAACAGTACATAATAAACACTAGCAAAAGGAACTTAAAGTATTTGTATATAGGAATCAGGCCCTTCAAGACAGTGAATTTTAATAGTTAATACAAATCTTATGTTATCAAATCAATATTATTTTTAGGTTAACATTCTACATTTATTTCAACTTCAATAGAAATATTTATGGAAATATAAATTATTCTAATATTTATCTTAATATAAAGCAAATAAGATACAATTTTTGAAATGCTATTTTAAACCCATTACCATAAGATTTTTGCTGATTAATTACATTTCATACCAAAAAACAGGGGGCAATGAGAGCAGGGAGGTAGTAATAAGAGGGAAGGATTACAAAGGAGAGAACACAAAAAAAAACTTCTGGGGGTGACAGATATTGTTCACTACCTTGATTGCAGTGATGGTTTCACAAGTCAAAACTTATCCAATTGTATGTTTTAAATGTGTAGTTTATGTCAATTTATACTTTAATATTGTGGTTTGTAAAAAAACAACCTGCTACAGAGAAACAGAGTATGAAGCGGCCCAAAGTATTTTTTTTCTTTTTTTCAGAATTCCCTGGCTGATTTCAGAGTTCAAAAATTCCACAGTAGATGTGCAATTTAACTAGTTTCTGTACTTATGAGTTCCCTTTCAACTACGGTCCAAATTCTTTCCCAGCTACCCATTATTCAGACAACAAGTTACAATAATGCTGAGCTTTAATGGTTCTACTGAAATACATGTGTACGGATCCACCAGCTCAATAACCAAACTTGTTGATGCCATCATTAGAATAACCACACGACTATACCTTACACCATCTTATAAAAGGTATAAACTACTAAACGCATTCCACATCAATGTGTGAAAGCACAATATACATTACTTAACTGCTGATAAATGAGAATTAAGGCCAAAAAATTTATCTGAATATAAAGCAGAAAACGCCAGAGCATTTTTAAGAAATCTTTCCTGAAGGCTATACTGTGGACACAGTAAGGTAGATTTTAACATAAACCACACTTCTCAGGTCCCTTCTAACTATGTTAGCAAACACATTTTCCATCTGATAAACTTCATTAATCTGTTAACCAAATAGTGCAATCTGAAAGTCCCAAAGACATTCAATATGTGATACTGACAAAGCTCTGTCAAAACATACTTCTTAGTTCTCTTACGGCCGTAACACTGTATTTAACTTTTGGTGACTGGATGGTGTTGTGGCATATTATATAGCAAATATCTATTTAAAAGAGAACTTGAAGATACATTTAATACTTTGTTACCACTCTAACTCATCCTCTGGGTTCTGTGGGGGTAAAACTGTGCTTTTGTTTTTCTTAAAATCCTCCATCACCAACAGTCTCGGTGTGAACAAAAAATCTGGCTTCTGTTGAAAGCTGGGGAGTCTGGGCAAGATTCTGAGGTAGAACAGCAAAAAACACTGCAGCCTTCTGAGTAAATACAATTTAAAACATGAAAAAAAAACTTGGAGAATTAGCTTACTGACCTAAAACCTACATTTTTGCTCTGAGATTACACTCTTTACAATCAACATATATTTAAACATGGATGGAAATGGGATGAGGGAAGCTAAAAGCAAATGCAGGTAAACAAAAACCAGAAAAATCAAAATACAAATATACAGAACCAAGTTATTCTTCCAGTCAGCAATGAAACAAATGATTCTAAAATTAATATGCAAGTGAAAAATAAAGTGACTGTTTAACATTCATTCAATAAACTTGTTAAGCATTTGATAATAAAAAGGCTAATTTCCATAACTTTCTTTTTCTAAACTAAGAAAGTAATCACTATCTTTAATGAAGAAAAGTATAACTTTGTTTTAATACGTAAATAAAGCACATTGTGTTTAGAGACCAATACCTTGAACACTACAGAGAACGACAATATTCTGAAAATCCAGTTTATTTTCCATGTGTGGACAGATCCAGTCAGTGTGATCAGTTTTTCTGCATGTGTAATAATTTATCAAAATAAGTTTTCCCACAAGACTCTTCCATCAACTCTGAAAGTCCTGGTCTGACAACATATCCAAATAAAATTCTTGAAAATCATCTCTTAAAATTTGGAAGAAAGTGTGTCAAGTCTTTCCTGTAACGTTTACTGAACTACAAATGGCTAAAGAGCAATTTATGTTTTTAAAGGTGACTAGTACAACACTTGAGTTCAGGAAATTAATGTTTTAGTGCACTTTGCTCCAGTTTTAGCCAACATGCTACATTGTCCTTTGGGGTTGGGGGTGGGGGAACAAAGTGGACTTGAGGATTTCCATTGTACGAAAAGATATGACTTTGCAAGCAAACAGTGTAAGCTGCCTTTTTTCTTAAGACCTGGACATTTTAAGACAGAAGCTTTGCAAAACATTACACAATTTTTTATTATTAAATGAGAAAATCTCATTTGTTACATCGTCACATTGCTAGTCAAAGAAATGCTGCAGTGATGAAGAAAGTCAATGTTGGATCAACCAAAGTCCTCATTTCTACAACATTCATTTACAAAGAAATAATGTTCAACACAGCCCAAAACAACATTCTTGGTTTTCTTCATAGTGAAGTCCCTCAAAGAAATCATCTTCTAATGGGGTATTTTACTACATAAATTATAGTTCTTCATTTTACAATTCACCCCAAACTGCATGAGAGATGTATCACACTAAAATTTCTAAAGCTGTTAGGAAATCCTTCACACATCGTCATCATCTGATGTGTCACTGCTACTTGTCTCTGTGTCATCATTCTCAATAGTGGGTTTGAAAGTGCTGTTTTTCCAGGGTCCAAACTTGAAGTCACAGATCAGGCCATTTTTCAAAATACCATTTTTCCTCAGACCATTCTTCTGTAACTAAAAGATCAAAAATAAGTAAATTAGATAAATAATCTATCCTCCCGGTGTAACTTCTAAATTAAAATTACTGTAATAATTCAATGTAACCATGAATACATTAATAAAATTGTATTCTACCCTAAAAATTCCATATGGTATCATTTCCATCATTCTGGAAAACTAGTTAAAAACAGGTAATTGATCCAACTGTACTAACAAAGTATTTCCCAGGAATAAATCTGTACCTTTGAGAGAACCACAATCAACATCTAACAAACCAAAAAAACAAAAAACAGTAGTATGTATGATTAGTGTAGTAGAAAGAACACAAATTGTAGATGCAGAGAGGGTAGTGCAACTATCACTTGTTAAGCTACTAATAAGCACTCCCAAATTTTCATTTCCTTAAGTGAAAGTTGTAATAAATACCCTCAGATGCCAACCAGAATATAATCAACAGCCATTAAGCTTTAGCCATTTTTATTATTCTGATCAAACTAGGCTATTAATACACCCAATAAACCACTTTATTCATACTTTGTGGAATAAGTAAAATAGAAACTATTGCAGTACTTAAGTATTCAAGTAAGGTGCACAAAATAACAAAATCAAACAGAGCCCTTTGCTTAAAGAGATTCTACTACTGGGGGAAAAAATTCAGTCTTCTCTTTCTGAAAATGAGCAATCAGAAATAAAAGGGTTAGTATGGTAATAAACAAGAACTGGGTCCAAAGATCACATATTGAAGAGGGGGATCCAAATTAGAAGCAATTAAAAGACACGAAATTAATAATGCTAGCATACACTCTCTTAGCTCTGGTCTTTTGAATTTCTTTTGACAGAAAAGGAGACTGATAATTTACACCAAAAATCTTTAAATACAACCTTCTTATAGAATCCTACTATATAACAGCACTAGGAACTGTTTGGAAGTGTGCCTCCTGTATTCCTGTTTATAATGAAACAACTGTCAGCTCACAGATTGAAATTTCAAATCCTGCTGATTCTATGTCAGATCTCTTAATCTCATCAAGACCATTTCTATCATTCCTCTACTTTAGGCCCTCATTTATCCTTTCTCTAATTATTACAATACATTCCCAATTATTCTGATTCTAGTTTTCTGGTGTACACTTCCCACTATACCTGTACTTCCTCATGTACAAATGACTGTTTCACACCCCTAAAAAACCTTCAAATTTTTCTAATCATAGAACACAATATATACTCCTGACATGGCATATACCACCTTTATAAAAGGACTCCAATATATTTTCCAGCCTTATATCTTGTTTAAAGACCGAGGCTATGAAATCAGCCAGATTTGGGGCTCAACTTCCAAGTCCTCTACTAATAAACTGTTACCACCTAGAGAAAATTACACAACCTCTGTGCACCTTAGCTTCATCATCTATACAGAGGGACTAATATCAGCACCTACTTCATATAAATGGTATAAAAATACACTTAGCACAATAGCTAGAAGGCATTAAGAGTTCACAATACAATTTTATTTAAAGTAGGAGGCCATGTAATTTATCATTCAAATGAGAGCACTTTTGAAAATGAAAAGTGAGCACTTACTATTAGTAATTACAGCAGAATACCATAAACTGGGACTCTGTAGGATAAGCCAGGACTTAACACTTACCCTATTACTATTGCCAGATCTTTCGTTAGAAACTTTCTGATCTATGTTCCAGCTACTGTGAATCCCAACATATGCTCTACTCGTTACTTTCTGCCTTTGTTCACTCCTTACAACAGGAATGTCATTCCCTTATCTTACCTGTCAAAGGCCAATTCAAATCCAACTCCTCAGTTATACTCTCCCAAAATACAGCTGGAATGAATGCCTAAATTAATCCCAGGAATAGAAGTTCTTTTTGGGCAAAAGTCTTGTTTCTTTTCCAGCATTCTAGGTCAGGGCCTGGCATGTAGTAGGCACTCAAAAACCATCTGATGGATTTACATGACACTGACGCAGCAAATACCGTGGTGCGCTCTCGCTCGCTCTCTCTTTCCTGCCCTCAACCTTAAATGTTCTGAAAACTATCACATTTGTCTTTATGTGGAATACCTCTTACCCTCATTTAACTGTCATTCTATGAAGGAGCTCAACTATGTAAAGTCCATAACATCTTGGGCATAGTGACTACTCAGTGTTTGCATTTGCTTGAAATCAGATTCTCCTGGTATCAGATAAAACACAATCCTTTTATAAATAATATAAAGCCCTAATGATTTTTTAGGCATCTAAATGTAAAATGAGAGGTCACTGTTAATATAAATGTATCCACATCCTTATCACTCGGTTCGGGAAAGCTTATACTTCCATGCCACTGCTCTTCAACATATAGTATGCACAAAATTTTTATTTCATATTATATTACCACATTTTTAGTAAGATTTTTCTCTACCTGCCCCAGTTATGACTAAGTTTAAAGCCAACTATCTCAGTCAGACAATATCTGTATTCTTTGCATCTAATGCCTTATAGTTATCACCAGGTTCTGGCACCTGGTGGATTTCTCTTGAGGCCTTCTCCAGATTCCGAACAAATTATTTAGAGAGATTCGCCAACTGGTAAATCCATACAATGAGTAGCACTCACCAAACATGGGTGAATTTCAAAGAAAGGAAAGCAGCCAAATCTAAGACTATATAATGCTTGGTTCAATTAATAAAACATTCTAGAAGCAAACAGTAATGACAGGAAACAAATCAATGTCTGCCAAAGACTAGAAGTGGAAGTAAAATAACTGAATGCAAACAGGGATGATGGTTTACAAAACCATACACACCTGATACACCTGTCAAAACTCAGGCAACTCTACACTTAAAGTCAAACTTTTGTGTGTAAAATATACAGTACAATAAACTTTAAAAAAATCCTTCACAACTATCACTTATCTTTAACTTTACAACCATGATGTGAATAGGTGACTAAGAACTTATGAATAAAAAATTTTAATTGGGAAGAAATATGAAATTGGAAAATACTTAAGTAAAATTATCTGTTCACAGATGACATGACCATATATGCAGAACATCTTAAAGATTCCACACAAAAACTGAAAACAAAAATAGCAGAGCTGCACAGTGAAGATCCATACACAAAAGTCAGTTGGATTCTGTTACAATAAATAATCTGAAATGGAAATGAACAATTCTCTTTACCATAGTGTTAAAAAAGAAAGTATGTAGGAATCAGTATAAGGAATAAGCTTAGCCAAAGAAAGCAAAAAATTTCCACAAAGCAAACTATAAATCATTGCTGAAAAGACCAATAAATGTAAAGACATCCTATACTTCTGGTTAGAAGACTATTACTAAGATATGAATATTACATCTAAAGCAATCTATAGGTTAAATGCAATCCCTATCAAAATCCCAAAGGTATTTTCTGCAGAAATAGTAAAACTCATCCTAAAAATTCATCCTAAAATTCATATGGAATCTCAAGGGATTCGAAATAGACAAAATAATCTTTTTAAAAACAATGAAGTTGGAGGTTTCATGCTTTCTGATTGTAAACTTATTACAGACTTGCAGTCATCAAACAATGTGATACTGGCATAAAATCAAAGACCAATAGACCAGAAAGCCCAGAAATAAATCTTTCCACACACAGTTGATCTTTGAACAATGCAGGGGCAGTTAGGAGCACCAACTCCCCTCCTAACACAGCTGAAAAAAATCCATGTATAAGTTTTGGCTTCCCCAAACTTAATTACTAATAGCCTATTGTTGACTGGAAGCCTTACAGACAACGAAAAGTCAATTAACATATATTTAGTATGGTATATATTAGTTACAGTACTCTTTTAATAAAGCTAAAGAAAACGTTAAGACAATCACAACAAAAAAATACATGTACAGTACTGTCAAGAATGTACATATAAATGGACTTGGGCAATTGAAATCTGTGTTGTTCAAGGGGCAACTGCATACTCAAGTGATTACTGACAAAGTTTTGAGATATCCACATGCAAAAGAATAAAGATAGGTCCTTGCCATGCAAACAGAAAACTAACTCAAAATGGAACCAAGATCTAAATGTAAGAACCAAAACTACAGAACAATGAGAAGAAAACACAGGGTAAAAACTTTAATGCCACAACTCAGCAACAACCTGATTTAAAAATGGGCGAAGTATTTGAATAACATTTCTCCAAAGAGGAAACACACAGGAAGTACATGAAGAGATGCTCAACATCACTAACCAATACAGAAGGGCAAATCAAAACAACACACAATGAGATACACACTTGAAACCATTAGAATAGCTACTATCCATAAACAAATTCTTGAACACCAATGGTGGGAATATAAAATGGGATGGCTATAGTGTAAAAATAGTATGGTAGTTCCTCAAGTTAAACATAGATGAGCATATGATCCAGCAATTCCAATTCTATCAAACATTTCCTAACACTCTTTCAAAGAAGAAACTGAGACCAAAACAAAAACAAAAACAAAACCCAAAAACAACAACAACAAAAAACCAACTCGGAAAAAAGAAACAAGATGTTTTAGAACACTGAATATTTTTATGAAAGGAAAAGGATAAAAGGTGAAGCCATTTGGGAAGCTACTGATATTTGACTTCTTAGACCCATACTATTAAAAAAAAAAAAGTTCTAGAACGTGACAAATCATAGACCTACTATTTACACTAATTTCCAAGCACTGCAGACCTATTTAAAACAAAGGCAATTCTGGGGTGCCTAGGTGGCCCCTTCTGTCCTCATTTTGGCTCAGGTCATGATCTTGCAAGTTCATGACTTTGAGCTCCACAAAGGGCTCCACACTGTCAGTGCAGTCTGACTTATACTGTGATGGCCAATAAATTCCTAAGTAGGAAATTCCTCAAAAAATGCTTTATATGTTGTTCTGATTAAGAAAAGACAATTTAAAATCAACTTGTATGATTTAGGTCTTTTTACCTGTTCACTAATAACTTGGAATTCTCTCATTTCATCCTCAGTTAAGGGAGCACATGTTTCATCATTTTCACTGTCTTCTTGCCAGCCCATCTCCTTTAGTAACCTGAAAAGAAGGTAGAAAATAAGTAAATTAGAGCTTCACCCAAATAGGATAATTCCATTTATATTATGTGCAAGAAAACATCATCCAGATCTATTATACACAGTTCTCAAAAAATGTAAAAAAGAAACTGTAACTCTTTCTGAAAGTGAGTTGGTAAGCTTAAACCCCATTAACCTTCAAAATACACTGCACAATTGCTTTACCTTATTGTCAGAGGTTCTCTAGGCTGGAAACTTGCAAAACAGTCTCTAGCCTAGATACTGCAAATATTTTGCTAAGTTCTTACACTAAAAGTAAAAGCAGCACTCCTCATTTTCATTAGCACCACAACAATCTATCATATTCTTAGCTACTCATTACGTTTTTTTACTTTGAGGACAAAAGATTGGGTTATCTTACCCCCTACCTTGCATTTTACAGTGTATTTATCTGTTGATATCACCTGTCATCAGCCTTAACACATAATTCAATTTGAAAGAGGTATTATGCTCTACAATAACAGAAAGGCAACTTTTTTAAAAGCTCTTAACTAGGATCCAAGTAAATAATTAATAGGTTGTTCTCTTTTCCTTCCATCTTTAAAGAAAATACCTCCACCTTAGGCAAAAGTCCCCCCTTCCCCCCCACCGGCTCCCTCCCCACCCCAAAAAAAGAAGAAGAAAGTAACATAAATCAACCACTTTTCTCCAGCCAGGCAACGACCACCACCATAGCCATAGCTGATGCATCTGACAACAATTTCAATGTTTCAGCTTCTAATATGGCACATGTATTATCTGACTGTACTGTTTTTTTTCCAATTAAAAATACTTTATTTATTTTTAAAAATAGTTTGTCAAATTGGTTTCCATATAACACCCAGTGCTTCTCCCCACAAGTGCCCCCCCCCATGACCATCACCCTCTCTCCTCCCTCCCCCTCCAGTCCACAGTTGTTTTTTAGTAATTATCTCACCTGAATATTTGTTACTCTATTTATGCCTACTCATCTTTCAACTTGAGTCTGCCACAGGGTCTTGTACCTTTTCAAATCATCTCAGGTATCAATGCTCAGAGAATCTGAACGAAATTTAATACTACACCCATATTCTACATGTAAGATCACAGAAGTAAAATAACTTACCTACCTGATGGCAAAGAAGGAAACAGAATGGTATCCAGCGTCCCAAGTTAGTATATATTGCATCAAACCCTCCAGACCAAAATGTCACAGTCATCGTTATTTACTATATCTCTCATTCCTTTTAATCACTTAACACTTCTTTTCTAATACACTTTCTTCACTTTTTAATCTAGATGGCTTCCCTGTGGAAGGGTATTTCTATTCCCAATGCCAATCAGTCCAGAGTCTACAGATTTAGATTGGTAAAGTAATTAACACTTTTGCTAGATACTTGTTTCACTATTAAAAACTGAATGTTAGCCAAACAATAAAGCAAACACAAGTTATCTCAAATTGTATAAAAGACAAGTATTGCCAAATGTCCATTCTCACATCTTTCCCCTTCCTTCTAGAGGGTGTACCTGTTAACTCTTCCTGAAGTAGCTTTCAAAACAATGTTTTCCACAGTTAGGAATAAACTGTGACTGTTAACTGTATCTTTGCTTGTTGTTAGCGTTTCTCCTCATGCTCTTTCAAACCATTACCAAATCACCCTTACACCACTTTCACACTAACTACACACTGTTTCCAATGGCTCTCCACTTCCTAAGAAACAAACTCCTTAACTTTAACACCATGACCACAAATTCAAATCTCATATTAGAAAAAGCATAGGTTTAGAAGCAGAAGACTTGGGTCACAAACAGGTGTAAGACAAAGGTAAATTCCTTCACTTTCCTGAGTTATTTCTTCATCTGAAGCAATGAGGGTACGAATAATGTCCAAGGCCCTACCTTTAACATCATCTCTAATTCCACTAAGGACTATACTGTCAAGATACTCCACTCACTGTTCCTAAAAGAGTTCCTTCTTCCAAAATGACTATCCAGTTATCCATATTAATAGAAGAATGTTTTACCTTTATTTAATTTAGCTCTGAATTACAACTTTCTGACTGGTACTCAAGCTATGAGATTTACCCCAAATGCTCCCTGAATTTCTCTGGCACTCATTTTGTGCTAATTCATTTGAGGCTTGACAACAACTACCCCTCTAATATTCAAGCTATCCTCACTATCTGGATGATATATTGAAACTTGACAACTGGGGCACCTAGGTGACCAAGTCAGTTGAGCATCTAACTCCTGGTTTCAGCTCAAGTCATGATCTCATGGTTTCCGAGTTCAAGCCCCATGTCTGGCTCTGTGCTAAAAGCGCAGAGCCTGCTTGGGATGCTCTCTCCCCCACCCATCTCTCTGCCCCTCCCCCATTTATGCGGTCTCTCGTGCTCTCTCACAATAAACTTAAAAAAAAAAAAAAAACCTTGACAAAATTTAAAATGCCATATTTTTCCTATTTCATATTTTCTATAATTCTTCATTTTATATTTTAGTTTACACATGTGAACAAAAAGATTTTCATCCTTGTGAACCATATTGCTGACACCTGGTTTGTTAAATTCAATGTAAGTACTTATTACATGCATAACTTAAGAATCAGAGTTTACAGGAAATCCGAAGCCATGGAAAAGAAATACATTTCACTTCCTTTTCAAAGAAATAAAACCCAAAATTTACAAGAAGCCATTAACTTTGTTACCTAAAAGAAATGTATTAATATATATCTGTAGAACACATACAAAACATATACTCTATCAAGCAGAAAACTTAAGCTAAAAAATTTAAATTAAAATGATTCCAGGTGCACCTGGGTGGCTCAGCCAGTTGAGTCTGACTTCCATTCAGGTCATGATCCCAAGGTTCATGAGTTCAATCCCTGCCATCAGGCTCTCTGTGCCAAGACCACCTCAGATCCTTTGACCCTCCCCCACCCATGCTCTCAAAAAATGAGTAAACATTTTTAAAAAATAGAATAAAAGGTTTCCAGTATAGTTTCAAAAAGTTCACTTCTTTTTATTGATTTGGGTTTTTAGCACATAGGACATTTCCACAAAATAATATTAGCTCTTAAAAAAAAAAAAGACATATATAATTAGTCATTTAAATAGTCATCACTGATAATCTCCTTAATGCAGCATAGGTTCCCATGCTACCTCCCTACAGTTTATTCCAATTTAGAATGTTCTCTTCTTGCTCTATTTAACTTAGTTCCTAAATCCTATTCTATCCATTTTCTCCTGTTAAGTCACCCGCAGAGGACCAAACATCATTGAGATGTGAACTTCAAGTTTCTCTTCCCAGTCTTCATGAATCAAAGAAACCACCAAAATACTCCTTACACTAAGTATAACTGCAGATGAAGAAATAATTAAGAGTTAAAACGAAAACATTCATTATAGGGGTTATCAAGAATATTTTCTAACAAGTACAGCTCAACTTTTTTTTTGGTTACAAAATACTGAAGACAAACATGAAAATCAAAAAGTAAAAAAAAAAAAAAAAGTGTCAACTTTTTACCACAGATAGATTCTACTTTTTTACCTTTAATAGATTCTATAGGTAAATAATTTACCTATATTTTATCATCTATGCTGTAAAAGAAAACTCATCCTTTATACTATCATTAGAACACCTGGTCTGTATACTTTCCTTTCTATGCACAAGACTTCTTTTCTATCAACTGTCTGAGTAGAAATATTTAAAGGACTACTGGTGAAAGTGGAAAAAATACCTTTGGTACTAACTAACAAAGCAGAATCTGATTAATTATGTGTGACCAATCAATTTCAATCCTAGTTATATGTTTTATATACATTTATTCAAATGTTTAAGGATATAAATACAAGTATGCTCACATCAGCATTATTTATATAGGAGAAACACAAGGAAGGATTTCCCTGATAAATGGGGAAACTGTGTCACAAATTATACCTGAATTACAAAACAAAAGCTTCAAAGGGGGGTATATGAGATGATCTGCTAGAATAATGGGGAAAAAGTACTGGAATGTTTACTTATACCTATCTTTTATAAAAGGAATAATGCTTACTATTATCTTCTGCACTGTAGGACATTGCAGACATTACTCAGCCTAAGTTCAGAGTCATAAGCTATAACATCGGATAAAGGGGAATTCTACAACTGGGGGTGAGAATAAAAAGTGTGATTACTGATCCATTCATACTAAATGTACAGTAATAAAATATAGTTTGCCAGATCAAGAAAAATTATACATATTACCTCATTAAGTCAGCTCAAAACAATCTAGCTAAATTAACTCTCATCAAAAGGTCATTCGCATTTATCATCAGCCCAATAAATTATTTTAAGCAAAGATGAAGTCCAAGTTAGTATAGGAGGATTATAAAATCAAAACAAATGCCTGTATTCTAATATATAATACTTACAGCTGCATCTAAAAAGAGAAGGAACATGCTTTGGTAAAAGAGAAAAGTTATTTCACAGTAGGTGTAGCCCAATTCCCCATGTCTTAGAATTAAATGAAATTCTACAAGAAATGGCATTAAACCAAACAGAAAGTCAAGCTGATCACTTACACAATTAACAAGTATCACTCTACGCTTAGCCTGGTTCCAGAAGGCCTAAGAATTTTTAGTCAAAACAATTCAGGGGTACCTGGGAGGCTTAGTTTGTTAGGTGTCCAGCTCTTGACTTCTGCTCGTCATGATCCCACAGGTTTATGAGGTGAAGCCTCACTACCTTAATGATATAATGAAACTTGACAACTGGGGCACCTCTCTCTCGCTCTCTCTCCCTCCCTCTCTCTGCCCCAACCTTCCAACTCTCTCCCCCAAAAAATAACCCCCAAAAAAATTTTTTTAGTTTCATCTTACACAAAGAAATTACAGACTAAAATGTGATATTAAGTGCATACATTATTAGCATTTTCTTGCTTTAGTAGTTATACTGGAAGTAGCATAAATATGTATGGAATCGAGACTATAAAAATGGAAACTGTACGCTGAATAGTAATCTAAATTAATCCTAATACCTAGGGCAGAAAAGCCTAAGTTTTGGTGCCATAATTTCTCTCTTCATGGTGGCAATAATTCAGTTGAAGTAGATTTCTGAAACAACTTAAGCTTCAATTAAAGTCTGCTTAATTAAAACAAACAAAAAAATCAATAGGTATTTTTACCTTTTAGTCCATATATCCTTCATTTACTAATGCTAAACCATGTGGTTTACTTCCATACCACATAAAGGGTAAGCCATCTCTACAAAAATACTTGCTTTTAACTATAGAGTTATTGGGGGGGGAGGGGCCACGGGAGGACAAACATTGACTCAAAAAAATTGGTAAGAGGACCTAATCAACAATATAAGTTTTTGTATTTCAAATGGCACCAATGAGAAAGTGAAAAGACAACTCAGAATGGAGAAAGAGATTTGCAAATTATACTTATGATTAAGGACCTATATTCAAAATATACAAAAAATGCTTACAACTAGACAAATAATATTCGTTGAACATGGACAAAGAATTACAACAGAAGCTTCTTCACAGAAGACATACAAATGGCTAGTAAGTACTTGAAAAGATGTTCAACACTGTCAGTTTTAAGGGAAATGCATATTAAAGATACCACTTGTTATCCACATATTAAAGATACCACAAAAAGATAGCACTTAATTTCCATTAGAATGACTAAAATAGGGGTGCCTGGGTGGCACAATTGGTTAAATGTCCAACTCTAGGTTTCAGCTCAGGTCATGATCTCATGGCAACCCACTTGTGCTGTCTCTCTCAAAATAAGTAAAACTTAAAAAAAAAAAAAAAAAAAAAAAGAATGGCTAAATTAAAGGCAGATGATAACAAGTGTTGGTGAGAATATGGAGAAACTGGAACTTTCATATATTCTTGATGAGAATGTAAAATGGTAAGGTCATTATGGAAAACAGTTTGGCAGTCTCAAAATGTTAAGCACATCATCAATTCTACTTCCAGTATCTACCACCGAAAGAACTAAAAACATGTCAGTACAAACACTTGTACATCAATGTTCAGAGCAGCATTATCCAGAATTTTCAAGAACTAGAAACAACTCAATACCCATCAAAACTGAACAAAATGTGATAGAACCATAGAGTGCACTGTGAATAAAGATAAAGTAGAGACAGATGCTACAACATGAATCTTGATATCTTGAAATCATATGCTAAGTCGAAGAAGCCAGACATAAAACACCGAAGTATGATTCTACTTATATAAAAAGCAAAGGCAAATCTATACATACAAAAAAGAGATTGGTGGTTGCCTAGGACACAGAAAAAAATGAGGAATAAATGTAAATGAGCACATGTTTCTCTTAGGAGAGATAGAAATGTTCTAAAACCAGACTGTGTTGACAGTTTCACAGCTTTGAATAAACCAAAAGTCATACAACCACACACTTAAAACGGGGGGAATTTGTGGTAAATAGCACCATAAAACTGTTAAATAAATCACATTTCCTTAACAATATCAAAATTTTATAAAGAACACAGCAAGAGAAGAATAAAAATGAGTACTAACCTATGTTCTGCTTCAAGTGAACTTGAAAGAACATCAGTTTGTGGAAAGGTTGAAGACCGAATGATCTGCTGGGAAATTACTGAGGCATTGCCATTCTCCTGTGGAATTTCGTTTTCATCGAAGTTTCGGTTTATATCCCTTTCTTGGTGAGTACTATTGCTGTTATGCAAATTAAATGAGTCGTCATCCTGATTTTTAGGGAGTTAAAAAAAAAAAAAAGAATGAGCAAGAGAATACAGTTGCTGAAACCATTAATAGACTCTTGTTAGATTTCCAGACAATACATAAATGTTGTAATCATTTTATTTAGGAGACATTTTCAGGCCATATAAACTTAAGCTGTGGATACCCCCAAAGCTTTCTATCTCTATTTCTTCACAACTATTCAACAAAGGCAATCAAAAGGATGAAGGTAGGCAACGTGGAAAACAAAGAGAACATTATTTTTGCACAAGAACAACAGAATGAGAAAACACTGCCTCAGAAAAGAAGTTATCTTTTATGCAAATAAATAGTAAATTAGCCTTGTTTCCGGAAGATAATTATTTTGATTAAAGTTTATTCAGGGGTTTTAAATGATTATTTGTCTAAATAGTTCAATGACATGTTAATGTCAAACCAAGAGTTACTGCAAGTTCAATTACCTTCTCTGAGCCAGCATGACTTTCATCTTCGTGTTCCTCTTCTACTCTGTCCCTTTTCAAAGCTTTCAGAAATTCACTCTTCTTATCAGTGCGCATACGTGTCAGTTTGGTTAGACGAGGCTGCTGATTAAGTTTGTCAACAGGTGAGGAGGAATTTGAGCGATTACACTAGAAAAAATTCAGAAATATGAATAGATATGTAGACAAAGCCTGTCAATGGAAAGTTCACAACTACCACAACTTCCTATTTCATCTTTGTTCACAATACAAAATTGATTTTAAAGTCTACTTTCCTCTATACCTGTATGTTTTATCTATCATAGTGAATGAGCAGGCAAGAGACTTTACTTAAAAACCATTAAGGTCTGGCAATACTAAGAACTACTGTTTTTAAATTAAGAGGCTTTTAAATTTTTATTTATTTTTTTTTTTGAGACAGAGACACAGAGAAGGCATGTGTGCAGGCAGTGTGTACAGCAGGAGAGGGAGAGGGAGAAGGAGAATGAATGAATGAATGAGTATCTCAAGCAGGGTCCATACACAGCACAGAGCCCGACCATGATATCATGACCGGAGCCAAAATGAAGAGTGGGATGCTTAAGTGACTGAGCTGTCAAGGAATCCCCTGAATTAAGATTTTAAGTAGAATTTTGTAAAACATTCTAAAGCTACTTTAATATGCCTAAAATACATTTAAGAATGGTTTTTAAAATTGTTTTCTCAGTTTTAGGGTTCTAATAACAGCTCCAATACGATCTATTTTATAATTATTTACACAGAGATACACAGAGGGTTTATCAGGTAGGATTTCACCAAGGAAAATGTTTGTGGTTGGGCAGGAGAAAGGTGGGGACAGACATGTACTGGAGTCCTTTTGTTTTTGGGTTTTGACAGTGGAATACATTAGAAAATAAAATATTACAACTCTGTGTCACAGAGATTTACAGCCATGGGAAACTACCATAATGCCTAACTACTGGCAACAATATCTACAGACTCTAAGGAATCTAAGCCACAAGTACCAGCTAATAATGCTAGTCCTTTCATGCTAGCTCTAAATTTCTACGATTATGAGGGACTATGATGTTCCAACATAGTACTGAGCTTAATTTCAAATACAGCAGCATAGTCACAAGTATTGTTTTGACATTGAACTAATCAGGGAACTCCATGGTCTAAAAGTTTCAGAAACCTGGTCAAATGACAAAAAACAAAACAAAATAGAACAAAACACCTTAAGCTACCAGGCATTTGAAGTCCATAAAGTAACATTATGCATCTTTCCTTCCCTCTTCTCTCTTGCTCCGTAAGTGTTAACACTAATAAAATGTGTTAATAAAATAATAAAATGTCCATCATACCCCAAAAAAGATTATATAATACAAATCCTCATTTTCAATCAAGGTTCAAACAGCATAGCCTCTTAATACAAATATCAAAACTGCAGCTGTCATAATTCTTTTCCTAAAAATTATTTGTGGCTGATTGGGAAGTGGATTTTCCTGTATTATATTCTCTACATTTTAGGATATTTGGAAAATTTGTCTTAAAATATCTAAATTATTGGGGAGCCTGGGTGGCTCAGTTCATTATGCTCAGGTCCTATCTCTCAAAATAGTAAATTAACAAACTTTAAAAAAATATATCTTTAAGGGTGCCTCAGTCAGTTAAGCATTTGACTTCAGCTCAGGTCATGATCTCACAGTTCCTGGGTTCGAGGCCCACACCAGGCTCTGTGCCGACAGCTCAGAGCCTGGATTGTGCTTAGGATTCTGTGTCTCTTTCTCTCTCTGCCCCTCCCCTGCTTGTACTGTCTCGGTCACTCAAAAATAAATTTAAAAAAAATTTTAAATATATTTAAATCTTCCATACTTGAAGTGCACAGCTGATGAGCAAAGAGCAAAGTATTTAAATCGAGTTTTAGAGAAGAACTAAAATATCTCATTTTAATGTATTCATTTAATGAATCTATGCCTTTGGATCACTATTACATTATAATGATTAAAATGTGTTGCATTCCTCATAAATAATTTTAAATAACATACCTCTTTCACTGAAGTTGCTGATGGACTAAAATTCTTGGCAGTTGATTTAAAAGCATTGAAGTTGCCAACACCATATGTAGATTCATGAGGGAAAGAAGTTCCAACTTTATTTTCTTTAGTTTGGTTTTTCCACTGAGTAGGCTAGAGGAAAACATACAAACATTAATGTCTATCAAAAACAGATTATAAAGAGGAGAAAAACAAGGTGAACATTATAAAATAAAGATGACTATGTGTGACTAATAAAAATAATTATTATTGTATTACACCTTAATCATTCCTACATATTTCTCCTTTTCCTACAACTAAAATCAAAGCCTAGTGTTTAGATAAAAACATCTGACTACATTACTATTTTTTTCCGAAGTCTTATATACCTAAAGTCAGATCTGTTTTGCCTAGTTATCAAGAAAACAGAAGGGGGAGTTCGAAAAACCTAAAATTGTTTGGTGTTCTAAAAACACCAAAGAAAACAGCACTATGTATTATTTAGCAAATATATCACTGATGAAACAAGCAAAACAAAATTTTATAGATTTACTACCACTAATACAAGAAAACACATACATGAGCAAACACATACATCATTTAAAAGATAATTAAAATTGACACACAATGGGTGAACTCTTGCCACTTTAACAATCCCTCCCGCTTTGGTGTAAAAATTTTAACACTCTTCTCTCAAAGTAACTCAACTGGTACCAACTTAAAACTTGCATTTTTAACAATTTAGAACTTACTTTTGTAGGTGGAGCAGCAGGTTTAGGGACTAAGCCTTTATAAACACTTGGACCAGTCCCGTTCTTAACTGGTTGTGACTGAAGATTTCCTACCACTGGGAATCCAGATAGCTGTAAGTCTTTTGAATTACCTTTCTTAATGACCAGCATCCTTGGAGCTCTAGATTTAGGATTCGGAGGATATTCTGCATAAATAAAGCACGAGCAAGAGTTAGTTACACACAATTTAAACTTTAGAATAAAATTAAACCACAACATAAAACCCCAGCATATCCCAATCCTTGATTATATTTAAAAATAATTGCTGTTTTCTGGGCAAAATAATTAAGCTAAGTAAGTATGATCTATATCCCTGTTTCAGAAATAAAGTTGAAACATAATCAAACGGAATATAGCAAGAATTGCACAATGTCAAGTAATTCAAATGAATTCAGCAGAAGTGACCTAGACTGTTATTTCTGACCAAACCAAGATTAATTTATATACTAGCATATTTTTAATCTTTTAGTGGCAAATTTCATCCTAGTCTCCTAAGGCTTAGAATATAAAGTACATTATATTTTCCTCTTCTCCATTTAAAAAAGACAGATTTCCTAATTCCTTCTCAGTCTTATCTCACTAATGAAGTTGTTATCAATAAAGAACTACAGTCCCTCTATTTCTAAATTTCTACTAAAGTTATGACTAAAGAAAACAATTCTATTTTCACAATAGCAAGTCATTCCAATATTTATTGACCATCTATAATGAAGGCATTATGCAAATTATAAGGCAAAAAACTCAATCCTTCTGAAGACAGTACTAGGAATAATAGCTAACTGAAAACTGTTTTCTCAAGACAACTTCAATTGCTAAAATATGAAAAACTGCCCAGAGAGTTTAATTTTACCTCTAGAATTTGGGTAATGTCAATGTTACACAAGAGCATGTTCACAATTATCATGAAGTATGTCTTTCTTCCCTTGCAAAAATTCTCAAAGTATCAAGTTCATAGTTGAAGACTTTAGAATAAAAGAATTAAGAGAAAGCTTAGGAAATCAAAATCAAAATTAGCACTGTGTATTAAATAATATCCTGTGAGATGTTGAGTTGCCTACACATTTGTGATGATGGCCCCACCTCAAACAAACTAAACTAAAATTCCTACAGGATCATTTCAAAAACTAGACTAAACAAGGACTTTAGGGGCAAAAAGGGAATCTCCAAAGTTCATCTGAGGCTTCAAACCTCAAAATATAGAGCTGTATAATGCTTCATTTATTTTACTGCTGATGTATAAAAGAACACAGGCCTAGAGCAAACTGAGCAAATCTTAAAAGTTAAACACATGTCTAATCTAAAGCAAATACTCCAAGAAATAAAGGCGAAGAAAGAAATCTTTGGTCACACAAGAACACATAAATTAAATCAGCAACATACAGTTTTTCCGAAGAACTTACACAATTAAGTCAACAAAACAAAAATTGAGAATAAAGATCTTTCAGGGTGCCTGGATATTTCAGTTGGGTTAAGTGTCTGACTCTTGATTTTGGCTCAGGTTATGATCTCACAGTTTATGGGATCAAACCCCACATAGACTCACTGTGCTGAGAGCATAGAACCTGCTTAATATTCTCTCTCCCTGTCTCTCTGCTCCTCCCCTGCCCGCACGCGCGCTCTCTTCTCTCAAAATAAGTAAACTTAGAGAAAATAAAAAGAAGATCTCACAGGTGAAAGAAAAGCACTAGAAATACCACTAACCAATTTAAGCTTCACAATTATTCTGGTAAACAGATGACAATGAAAAAATGATTATCTAAAATGAATCTCAAGAATCACTAATGACTGATGCTGGGAAATGCAAAAGATATTAAGAGTTTACAAGGTCTCAGAGGAATTCAAGTGCTGAAACAGGACATTTCTATCAGTACATCACAATGAAACAAGTTCAAATAGGACTGATAAGCACGCTTCCAGTTCAAAATGGCCCATTAATCACACAAGTTAACCTTCTTTAAAGTAGGTCCTATGTTAAAAGTACTATAATGGAGGAAAACAAAAGAGGAAAAGGGTCATCATAATCAGCAAGGAGTGATGTCAACCTACATTTCAAAAAAAAAAAAAGAAGAAGAAGAAGAAGAAAACTTTATAGAATGTGCACAAAGGAACCTAACAGCTGAGGATGGGACTGATCTACAATTGAATCTTGGATTACAGACCTGGACGTGAAAAAGCCATACATGGCAGAGGCAGAAGTGAAACTTTTCGAAGCTCAATCACTATGAAAAGATCCTTATAAAGGAAGTCCTAAACAATGTACTACAGGCAGAAGAAAAATGATCCCACACGGAAAGCTGAAGGTACAAGAAAAAAATAAAAATTTTATATATAAGTAATCATAATCAAAATTAGAAGGCAGAAGAGAAAGAGTAGATAAGCAAACAGGTTATCTTTAAACCTCAACATACTTCCTGACTACAAAATTCACTTTCCTAAAATTGGATTCCTGAACATCTAGAGCAAAAAAATAATCTAGCTTTTTCCTCAAAGAGTCCTTCAGGTCATAGACAGAACAGTCTATAAAGAAGGAAGGTGAAGGGACCCAGCTGGCTCAGTAGGTATGCAACTCTTTATCTCAGGGTCTTGAGTTCAAGCCCCACACATTAGATGTGGAACCTATTTTGAAAAAAAGAAGAATGGTGAAGCCTAAGAAATAAATCACAGAAGACTAAGTAGCAAAGTAAAAGATGATAAAGGTGCCTAAAGGAAGATGACTGTTTGAGACAGAAGATAAGCTAATGCACTTAAAACATTCATAGTCAAATATTATAGTACAGAGGTTAAAGACATATACTTTTATACTAGATTTATGGAATCTTGCTTGAACCTTATTCTTTCTTCTATAAAAATGAAAAATAGCTCCTGTCAGAGTATTACTATAAAATAATTTTTAAAATACTAGAAAAAATATCCAGAAAATTCAGACACTATTATGCTTCCAATTTCATTTCAATATTGTATTAAACTTTAAGTCGATTTACAAGTTTATAGAAAATGAGAACAATTCTAAAAGAAATAAACATAATACAGACTAATATATGTCCTATATTAAATATACTACATAAACCTGCCCATTTAAGAACAAGTGCTCTTAATAGCAATCACTACAATAAAAGTAATGGAAAGGATGATGGCAGCACTAATTGGCCAAACTTTGAGTCATTTATATTACAGTTGCCCCTTGAATAACAAGGTCTGAAATGCACCAGTCCACCTACATGCAGGTACTTTTCCAATAAATACAGAACAGTATTGTGTTATCTTTCTCTTATAATTTTCTTAAATAAGGTTTTCTTCTCTGCAGCTTTGTCACATTATGTAACACATTACTTTGTCACAATATGTAACACATGTAATACACAAAGTATGTTTTATTACACTATAGTAGTCAATAGTAGTTAAACTTCGGCAGGGGCAGGGGCCAAAAGTTATACGAGGATTTTCGACCAAGGGGGTAAAAGGCATCAAGGCCCCACAACTCCTACACCGTTCAAGGGTCAACTGTACTTATAAATGTAAATGTGTTCATCTGTCCAGCTTGTCCCTACAAATTCTCTTGACATAAATCTTCCAAGTGCTAAAGTTGTTAGATTCAAACAGTATCCAATGTCTCCTTCTATACTTTCTCCCTGCACTTTGTCAACTAGTAAATTATATGAAAAAGCCCAAAGTGCTTTTAAAAGAGAAAATTTGGGGCACCTGGGTAGCTCAGTCAGTTGAGCTGCTGACTTTGACTCAGGTCATGATCTCAGTCTGTGGGTTTGAACCTCACACTGGGCTCTGTGCTGAGAGCTCAGAGCTTTGGAGCCTGCTCATCAAATTCTGTGTCTCCCTCTCTCTCTCCTCTCTCTCTCTCTCTCTCTCTCTCTGCCCCTCTCCTGCTCATTCTCTGCCTCTCTCTCTCTCTCTCTCTCTCTCAAAATAAAATAAAGACATAAAAAAATTTAAAAAAAAAAGAAAAAGAAAAAGAAAATTTACGTGCTGGTTAAAGAATTTAACACTTATATTAAAAAAAATAGAAAGTAAATGATCTCAGTGACTTCCTTTGGTAAATTATACTTCCTTATTATTTCAAACTCAAATAAGCAGGTAGTGTCATTGAAATTCAATTTTTAAAAAACCTGAAGGCCAATGTTTTAGGTTTTCATAGAATTGTTTTCTGCTATTCTCACAAACTAGTATCTGACAATAGTTGACTTTAAATATCCTTTTATTACCTTGTTATGTTCTCCTAATATCTATGGATATAATAGCTTTCTCCCCCCCCTTAAATACAAAGTCAATGATGGGAGGAGGGTTGGCTCAATTCTTTGGAGAAAAAAAATAGAATTAAAATACTGCCACCTATAATACAAATTTGGCAACATATATAGTTAAGTTCAGACATTTCAATTCTTCATACTCTTTGTCTTACACTACACTCCAAAAATAAGTGCCTTCTATATATTTTCTGATTCAATTATTCTTTGATCTCTCACTTAATCCCTTTTTTGCCATTTAATGAATCTATAAGAATATCCAGAACTTAACTAGATTTGAACATAATTTAGCCAACATTCAGGTTCACTAAACATCTGTAATATGATCAGGTGGTTTCCATAGATTGAGTTACACAAATTTAATATTTTATACAATTTAGTATTTACACTGCTTTTCTTATTAAAATTGTAATCATCCTCATCTCTGAGATGAGAAAATTCACTCAGATTAAGTAATCTACCCAAAAGTCTAAATAACCATCAGGTAAAAGACTGATAGATCTAATGTGAGGGACCTAAACTATCTGATTCCAAAGCAAATGTTTTTAACCACTAAATTATATACTAGTGGAGAAAATGGGAATTAAAGTATTTATTGCCAGGCCAAATACTTCAAATTGTTTACCATCCCCAACTAAAAGTAATACTAGGCCTATAACTAAACGGTCAGGGAAAAAAAGCCTGCGTACTACCAAATGAGATCTAAGTCCACCCTCTTCTGATGCCAATTACTGATTTAGTTTATCTTGACAAAAGAGACAACTCTAATGGGTGAACAAAAGCATATGGCCAAATGAAGGGTGAATTACAGGTGAATTAACTATTCACACTAATTTGAAGAAATAAATCACAATAATACAAAATATCAAACCCAAGCTTTAGCAATAAAAACAAATTCCTACTGTGAAAACTAATTTTAATGCAGAAAACTAAAGGTTTCTGATTTAAAGAAATTGACATGGTTTAAATCTTTTTGGTTTTCAATTTTTTAATATACAAATCTATTTTGTTTTAACATAGTAGGAGTTTTCAACAAATGCGTTTCACTAACTTATAATTTAGGCCAGTAGTAGGGGTATGGTGTTTTGTTCTTTAAGAAAACCCCCTACACATCATACTTCTAAAACAACTTACACATGATCAACAAGTAATAGTTCTAACTCTAACCAAATAAAATTTACTTGGCAAGTTGTCTAATCCAACTATTTTAAATTTCCCTTTTCAACTTTAATATATATTGCATTACCTTTTCCTTCTTGTTCTAAGCTTAAAAACTATTTTCTAAGACACTGAAGGAAAATGGAGTAGTTATCATGTATAAACTACCAACAGAGGCTTTTACAAAGAAATTAAATAAGGATAATTCCTTTCCCTTAATTCTACTTTAAAAGTTCCTTTAAAAAATAAAATTCAGGGGTGCCTGGGTGGCTCAGTCGGTTAAGCTTCCGACTTCGGCTCAGGTCAGATCTCACGTTCATGGGTTCAAGCCCCGCGTTGGGCTCTGTGCTGACAGCTAGCTCAGAGCCCGGAGCCTACTTCCAGTTCTGTGTCTCCTTCTCTCTCTGCTCCTCCCCCTCTATGCTCTGTCTCTCTCTGTATCAAAAATAAATAAAACATTTTTTAAAAAATTAAAAAATAAAATTCAAATAAAATAAAATTGGCTGGCTTCCATCATGATCTAATTCACTTAATGCAAACATGCATGTTACTCAATGTATAAGCTTTTGGCTACAATAATTGAAATTCTCTAGAAAATAATCCATCTTTAAGAAATAGTCACCAATTTGCTTTTAAGAAAGCCAAGCAAAAAAAAAATTCTTAGAAATGAATATTGATGCTCTTAAGTAGTATATCAAATATGAGCAAATATCGGTAAAGCTCACCAAGTCATCAAGAAATAGACACACAAATAAATGCTGTGTTTAAACAATACTATGTTTAAATTAATTACCATGGGTAAAATTTTTCATTATTTAGTATCTTAAGAACTAAATATCAGACTCCCCCCAAAAATACATTGCTGATGTAATTCATAGACACAAAAATAGCCAGTAGTACTTCTGAAAACACACAAATCAACAGTTACTAATTATGTATCAAATTGTATACAAGCACATACACATCATTTTTTCTCTTTCTCACCTCCCAAGTAAGTCCCACAACTGAATATTTTTAACTTGTCAAGGCACACTCACGTACCTTTAATTTTTAGTTTTAAAGTATTAAGGGCATATAGCTAGATTAATTTAGTAAGCATTAGTCTTGGGCACCCAAGAACAGTGATCCTGATTAAAATCAAAACAATTTAAAAAAAAAAAAAAGTCACAGATACAAGCTGCTGGAAGGTGTTTTCAAAAAAGCTAAGTAAGTTCTAAGCAGAATTAAGCTTATGTAACTATATTTTAAAACAGTCTAATTACTTTCCCTCAAGATATTTTTTTAATTGGGATCTTTTGTTTAGATTCTTGCAATTTCTGATCTACAAAAGGACAGTTTCAGGGACAAACTGGTTTGCTTTTAATACACATATTACATTCTGTTATTAAAGTTTTACTTACCTGGAAGGAAGTAGCACTAGAAAAGTTCTATTGAAGTCTTTCCTAAAATTCTCTCATCTCTTCCTCAGGAACATTGCTATTTTAAATGTTGCAATGGGGAAAAACGGTATTTGGGAACCCAGGGGGGAAAGTGAGAAAGGAATAGTGAAGTGTAATACAATGAAAGCTTCATTGTATTCCTATGGGAAGTACTGGGAATTTAACAGTTAATCAAGCCACAATTAACCATTTTCTTTTTCTAATGCAAACACACTTCTTAGTTTACCTAAGGCACAGTACATCTTCCTTTTAAACATCTTTTCAACTAGTGCTCAAAATCCTTAGACCAACCCTGAAACAGTAGAACCAAAATCTTTATATTAATACATTTTATTCTCAATATTTTCAAAGATGTATTTGCCTTTAAATCATTTCTTAAATTATTAAATTAACCAAGGATCAGTACCAATAGTATCTATAGGTAGTTTTATATGACAAACGCTTACTGACATTGATTTTTTATTTACTTTCATTCTAATCAATCCAAATTATTCCTAATTTCTTAGAGACTCTATTTAACACCTTCCAGGTGGTTCTATATTCTTATGCAATCAGCTGTTCCCAGAAAAACTGAATAATAAGGAAACATACCTAAGAGAGGAGCTTGGGAGATTTTTTTGGTTGGGTATGTGTGTGTCTGGGCGTGTAGGCCTGGGGAGAGTGGTAGAAATACTAATTTGCAATACAGAAAAAACAATGCCATTCACATGGTTCTAACAAAAGTGTCTGACCACCCCCACCCCCACCCTCAAAAAGCCCTTACATAAATCGGGAGATCAAAAGAAAACAAGGTAATTCCCCAGAGTTATCACCCATAAATACAATTAAAAAACAGCACAGGAAGTGGCAAAGTTTAAAATAATGCCTTTATCATTAGGACTAGTATGCTGTCACAAGCCACAATCCTTTTTGGTAAGTTGATAATTTTCAATAGGTAAATACAAATGATCATGTGTACAGGTTCCAAGTGGATTCATCGCCTTTGAATTTGGCATCAAATAATTAAATTTATTTTTCAGTTATCAAATCTTCGTATTTAAATTTTTTTCCATTATTTTAAACTTCACTTGACTCTTTAAAAAGCTGTCTGATTTGTACTATATGAGTGCGCTTTAATCTTCTCTAAGATGCTATCAAATTAAACTCACCAATTTTAAAGAAAAGGGAGTTATCACCACAAAAAAATGTCATTAAGCTTTGACAATCAAAAAGGCAAATAATTTCAAACAGATTAGTTCCATAGGCAAATTTATACAAGTATTTAATATTCTCTATGTATAACCATTTTCATAAGTAAAAAAGATTAATTTTATGTCACACTATGATTAGAAGTACTTATCTTTTCAGTTTTAAGTTTTCAAATGTGAAAAACTAAAAATTAATTTAAACTAAGTTTTTTTGTTTCCTTAAGATTATCAGGCTGCTCTTGAAACAACATTGATTCATTACATTAACTTACAACCATTAAGAGAATTCCTGAGTATACTTAATGATACTAATATGTGCAAGTCAACTATTTCAAATCTAACTCTCCTTCCATCCCCAGTATTCTTTTTAAAAGGTTAATTGCTACCATTTTATGTAGCTGAGCACTCAAAACATACTTCTAAGAGTAAGTTTAATTCTAGCATACTATTTTTAAAAATCACAAAAAAGTGAAATATGTAAGTAACATTTCACACCCCTCAAAGTTAGATTAAAAATTACTTACCCCATACACCTGCAGCTAATGATTTATTCTGATTTGGTTCTCTTTCATATTCAGGATTTAAAGATGGCTGAAAACAATTGGAATAAAAATAAATGTTCACACTGCTCACATTTTAAAAAAAATAAACTTTTTAAAAGTAATCTCAAAACTATATTGATAAAAACAGATATGATACAATGTAAAGACAATTAATAGGGGTGCCTCAGTCGGTTAAGCAGCTGACTTTGGCTCAGGTCATGATCTCACAGTCTGGGAGTTCGAGCCTCACGTCAGGCTCTGTGCTATCAGCTCAAAGCCTGGAGTCTGCTCCGAATTCTGTGTCTCCTTCTCCCTCTGCCCCCTCCCCTGCTCACACTCTTTCAAAACTAAACAAACATTAAAAAAATTTTTTTAAGGACAATTAATGAAACCTTACTAGCTTATTCTACTAACCATCAAAATGGTTACTATCTATACTCACTTCTAACTAGAAGGAAAACAAAGAAATGGTCTTCAAATATTCTTATCCCCAACTACTTGAGGAGAAGGCATGGATTTTAAAAAAAAAAAAAAAAAAAGCAAACAAGACAATGTGGTCTTTGCACCAGTTGGAAAAATTACCCTGTTTTTAACATAAGATAAAAAGCAATAAAGAGAAAAATCAGACTACTTCCCAACAGGTGTTAGGTTTTCACTGTCTGATGCATTAGTTTTAACACACTCTCAAAGCAATGTAGAAATTTTTATTTCATAAAGTGAATCACAGCATATTAAAAAGAAAACTGATTTCTACATTGAATGTATACTCTAAATCTAACTTTAGAATCCTAAATTTCCAGATATTTTCTGTATTAGCTAGCAACAATGCCTGCCTGAAACAAGGTATTTAACACCTGCTGAATAAAATGAATCCTGAGGAGACTGTTTACACTCTACTGACATTACTATAAAGTTCCAAAAGACTATACATGCATACCAGTATGATTCCTTGATACAAACTAATTAAAGACTTCCATGGAGGCTTTAAGTGGTTTCTAAAAAATACACCATTAAAAATAACATTATAGATCTGCCTATAGGGCTAGGATCAGATCTCAGAAGTGATCAGCAACAGCAACAACAAGGGTGTTGTAATAAATAAATTTTTTAAAAAATTCTCTTCACTAATCACAGCTACCTAGTTAAACCAAGCCATCATTTTCTCCTAAATGGTCTTCCTGCTCTCTCAGTCATCCATTCAAGATCGAACAGCTAAAATACTCTTCTAAAAAATTAAAATCAGATCAGATGGCTTTCCCCCAGAAGAGCTTCCTCCTACTGCACCTGTAATTAAACTCAACGTGTTTACCTTTACCTGCAGAGGTCCTATACAATCAAAGCCCTTTGGTGCCTCTCTACCCTGGTTTAATAGTCACTTGACCCAGCCTGACCTTTTACCCCTTAAACCTTACAAAGCTTGTTCCCAAACTTAGGCCCTCATCCTCCCAGTAGTAAGTAATAAAGCTCACTCCTTGCCAACCAGTCCCTAGGTTAAATGTCATTTCGCAAGAGAAACCTCTCCTGATCCCCCTAAGTAGCCATCCTGTCACTTTATGCCTAACTTCTCTACAAAATACTAAATAGTTTTTCTTTTTATTTTGTGAATACATCTAATAGTAGTAACTCAGTGTGAGTAAGGGCCTTTACCTTTCAAAACCGCTAGATTCATAGAGTCATTCAAACATATACTGAAGAATGAACATGTACAAAATAATAAATTACCAGGGATGAACACAAAAAAAATACAAGATCAATAAGATTGTACACTAGATCAGTTTTTCATACTACTAGAGAAGCAGTGTGTTTAGACAGGCACATAGTAAGATTTAAAAATAAAGAATAAATGTGTGGGTGGCTCAGTCAGTTAAGTGTCCCGCTTCAGCTCAGGTCATCATCTCATGGTTCGTGAGTTTCAGCCCCCTTTCAGGCTCTGTGCTGACAGGTGAGAGCCTGGAGCCTGCTTCAAGTTCTGTGTCTCCCCCTCTCTGTCCTTCCTCTGCTTGTACTGTCTCTCTCCCAAAGAATGAATAAATGTTAAAAAAAAAAATTTTTTTTTTAATAATAAAAGGTCTAAGGTACTCATTAAAAAATAATAATAAAAATAAAGAAGAATTAAGAAAATTCTGTTTGTAGGGCACCTGGGTGGCTCAGTTGGTTAAGCATCTGACTTCCGCTCAGGTCTTGTTCTCACAGTTTTATGAGTTCCAGTCCCACAGTGGGTAAGCGTGAGCCCCACTTCTCTCTCCCTCTGCCTCTTGCAGGATTCTCTCTCCCCCAGCCCACATCATTGACTTCTGTGGGCCACCTCTCACCACCCCCCTTGGGGGGAGTAGAGGGGGGGTGGAGGGGAGGAGAGGGAGGGAAGGAAGGAAGGAAAATTCTGTTTCTAACTAGTTCATATTTTTTAAGAATCGAGTTAACTTTTCTAATTGTATCTGACCTAAGCTAACAATTGGTTTGCCTTCCCTGACCACTAAGAAACTTTTGAATTAAGTAGATGAAAGACAAGGAGAACTATCCTGGAATTAACTTAAGAGTAATAATATATGAATAGAGGCGCCTGGGTGGCTCAGTCAGTTAAGTGTCTGACTTCAGCTCAGTCTGATCTGACCATTCATGAGTCTGAGCCCCACACTGGGCTGTGTGCTGACAACTCAGAGCCTAGAGACCGCTTCAGATTCTATGTCTCCCTCTCTCTGCATGTCCGCCACTCACACTGTGTGTGTGTGTCTCTCTCAAATATAAACAGTAAAAAAAATTTTATTATAAAAATAGGTAATATATGAATAATCAAGCATTACTTAAAAGAGACAATCTAAATAAAATGTACTGGTAAAATATTCTTTCCAAAAGCTTAAAAGCTTTTCAGAGATACTATGATGCACTTGCAAAAAAGCTACCCAGCTCAGCCATGGTTTCTCAGGGAAACTGTTCAGATTAAAGACATAAAATGACACAGATTTTGTATGGAAACCAATTTGACAATAAACTATTTTTTTAAAAAAGACAGATTTATCAAAAGTTTTTAGAAGATCATATGGTAAGAAACAAAAGTAGAAGGAGGGAGCGGAACTGAGGGAAGCAAGAATTATATAAACAAAGAGCCTCACAAAATGTTAAAGATTACAAATAACTGAACCTACCTATGTGCTTTCTATAGGTATGAACCACAGTGATAAAATCTCTTAAGAAAGCCTTGAGCTTGCAAAACCTCATTTGTATTAACTTTACAAGAAACTTACAAAATCCTCGGCCTCAAACTGTTTGCGTTCTCTCTTGTCTTCTTTCCTCCCTGTTTCATTGTCAGGTATGCTGTTTTCATGTAGTCCTTGACTTTTCCCAGAATGGAAAATACTGCTACGAGAACGGGAACTTCCACCATGGTATCCCCCTCGATGATTTATGTTTTCAGTACCATTTCTTCCATGCATCCGCCATCCATTTTTTTCTTTCCTTCCAAAATTACCTTATATAATAATGATAAGTAAGATAAATTCAAAGATGTGTCTGATTAAATAGTGAATCACAATCAAAACATTCTTAAAAGAACATGAAAAAAATGGTCCTTAAACTCTCATTCCTTAGCAAATTTTACCTCCATTAGGACGTCCAATACCAGAATCAAAGCCATCTGAAGAATTGTGTCGTCGACGATTTACATCATAACGATTTTCAGTCCATGAAAAATTTTCAGAATGCTTCTCAAAATTCAGTGACGACTAAAACAAATGATAAACACACGTGAACATACACATAAAACCTAAATATAACTTTAGAAACTAATAATAATCTGGCCTAAATTATTGCCAATAATTCTAAATGGTTAAGAACATTCTGTTATTTACTTTCTATGTCTTTGGTAACTGGTAACTTATTAAAAGATAGATTTCACTGTTGGTCTATTTTCTTTGTCTAATGGAAGCTATTTTGAAAGAGCTTAGAGAGGCGCCTGGGTGCCTCAGTCAGTTAAGCATCCAACTTCGGCTCAGGTCATGATCTCACAGTTCATGGGTTAGAGCCCCGCTTTGGGGGTCTGTGCTGACAGCTCAGAGCCTGGAGCCTGCTTTGGATTCTGTGTTTCCTTCTCCCTCTGCCCCTCCCTTACTCATGCTCTGCTTTTCTCGGTCTCAATAAGAAATAAACACAAAAAAAAAATTTTTTTTAAGGGGTGGGGGGAGAAAGCTTAACAACCACATCTACTTACCGAAAAACTTTAAAAGTAAAATACCATTGTAAGGGAAACAAGGCAAAATATAGTGCACTTCTCTTATATAACAAGATGTGACATTCTATATCCTACATTACTTGATTTAAATATAAACAGCTTAAGATTTTCTTCAACATCAGAAAGTTATGGGAAATGAAGCTAAAGTTCTATTTTAAGTTCTCCAGATTTATTTCCAAACTCCTCTCCCCCAAAATAAATATTTTTTTTAAAGTATCTTAATGTATAGAGGGGCCTGGTTGGCTCAGTGGGTAGATCATGCGACTCTAGATCTCAGGGTTGTGAGCTTGATCCCCACATTGGATAAGGAATACTTGTAACTTAAAAGTCTTGAAAAACATAATAATTTATTTAAGTTATTTTTTAAAATTAGGGATCTATAAAAACTATAAAAGGTCACAACTGTTTTTAAAGGTAGCTATTCTTCCCCAGCATTAACTCATTAATCTGATAAAATGACAATCAAAACTTCAATCCCCGTTTTTTTAATGTCCCGATCATTTCTCTGGGTCAAACTTATGTAACAACCATCTCCAGGACAATGAGCAGAGTACCTCAGTTGCAGTGTAAACCACTGCACATACTCGTCATTCCCTGGGGCCCTCCACATTGCCACTGTGGGACTTACTAGTGTCATTCCCCTACTGCCCTAGCTTCATCTTGATGCTGTTTATTGTGCCATGAAAGATAGTCCGTGATCATCTCAAGTCTTTCAGACAACATCCATGAAACAGTAACGGGCTCCCACGCTAGGCCTATAAGTCGGCGAAAACACAAACCCTTTACAGACCCTAACAGTTTTGGTGATGAAGGTGCAAAAATGACAGACCTAAAATTTTATGGAAAACATTAAAACAAGGGCCTCCCGGGAAGATTATGTAAGAGAAGATTCGATTCTGGCAACAACTGCTATCATCCAAGTGATAGGTGGAAGTAAGCATCCCTCAATGTTTAACAGCCAAATGATAAGGAGGAGACTTAAAACAAGGTAGCCCAACAGTGCCTTAGTTATAATTCTCGCATGAGTGGTAAAACAAAGGTTTTTGGGGATTTTCTGAAACTCTATTTGTCCTTTTTGCTGACACCATTTATTTCAGTTTTGGAGTTGCTTTGGCCAGCAGCCACAGCAATATTGCCTTCACTTGGGACTTCATAGTTATTTAAAAAAAACACTTCAGGGTTACAGTCTAACCTGAAGTGCATGTACAAAACTTCTTGGTCAGTGTCACTGTAGTGAGAAAAGGTGGGCCCCTATAACCCAATTTGACTGATTTTGGAGTTGGGAGGAAATTCAGCAGTAGGAAAGGAAAATTAAAGTGATCTTGCGGGTGGAGCCTTTGGGCCAATTCAATCCACTGCTATGTGTTGTGTTACAACTTAGTACTAATGTTACATACTTAAATGAAAATGTTCGTCTTCAATTCAGGGATACCACAGGGTGACAGATGATTTCTGTCCCCTTCCAGTTCATCTAGCAGAAACACTATAGCCTCCCAAAAGGGAAGGGAAAAAATTAAGAGATATAGTTGAAGATTTGATGGGTAGTGGAATACTGAGAGGCTATTTCCCTGTACAGAAGTGCCACGTACCTGACACACATATATCCCTTTTTTCAAGAGAATATGGCTCTTGCCCTACTGCTGAGCTCTTAAAGTGAACAACTCAAACTACGAACAAAAAAGGGGGCCCATTAGGGCTCTCGACCAAATGAAAAGTATTTGAGCATGCAGCTGACCTGACAACTGGGGCATTTGTTTTGCACAAAAAAGTGGCGACTACCCTTTACAGTGAGGCTTACTCCTCTCCCTGCCACCTTAACAAGTTCCTGGTTAAATAAGCCTCTCAAATCATAGCTCTAAATGCCCAGGTCTGGTTCAACTAGTTTAAGAGATGACAGTATCCATTGGGTGGCAGCAGCCATCCAGCCTTAACAACTCTGGAAGATCAAATGGATTAAGTGTCCTTTAGCACAAAGAGCTAAAATGAAAAGTAGAACCCTGGTCTTAGAGAAGCCTTAAAGACTAGACATTTTCTATTATTTTCTCTTGAACTGCTGCCATATGTCCAAGTCATCTGACCAATGACCTGGAAAACTAGAGACTGGAAGATTAAAGGTAATTTTTTGGAGTCACAAAATTAAACTATAGTTACTGCAGTTGGTGAGAGAATCTGAAATACTGAGATGCTCAGAGCTAGCATAAAGAACTAAAATGAGAATACTGCTTAACTCTGCAGCATTCTACCTAGATTCATTACCACACCAGACACGTAACCATCCATTACTGTACACTGGTCACAAAATAAACAACTTTTCTGATACATAAAGAAGCCATCTTTCCATGCTAGCCTGAGACTCCTGCCAACAGCTGATCTACTTCTGCTGTAAAGGAGGCCACATTACACAAGAGGAACTGAATCAAATCTTTGATCACTTCTTCAGGCTATCTACAGTGTTTCATCACTGTTGATATTTTTACAGGTTACAGTGTTGCTGTTGCAATCTGGCTAACTCTAACTCTGGTCATGCTATCAAGACTCTTGAAATAAACCCATGTCATGTTTTGGGTATTCTAGGCTACTAACATTTAATAATAGTACAACTTTTGTAGTAAAGTTCATCCTGCAATGGGTCAATATTCAAGTACTAGATGGAAACTCTACACCCCCTACTATCCATGGGCATTCAGTATTGTCAAGCAATACAACAGTCTCAACTTTCAACTCTGAACAATCTACAATTCTATACTTACACCTTAATGAGGTAACACTTTGGTCAATGAATGCAGCACACCCAAAAAGATCATCTCTTCTTAGCCATTTCCTAGGTAGTATTTAGGATTAAAAAATGAAGAGTTATGAGAGAATACAGACCTATTTTTAAAGTATCAGGATTCTGGGGGCACCTGTGTGTCTCTGTCAGTTGATCAATCAACTCTTCCTTTTGGCTCAGGTCATGGTATCACATGACAGTGGGAGGGATAGAGTCCCACATCAGGCTCTGCACTGACAGTGTGGATCCTACTTGGAATATTCTCTCATTCTCTCTCAAAAATAAATAAACTTTAAAAAATAAAATATCAGGATTTGCCCTGATTATCCCCTGACATGGCATTTCTTTCCCCTAAGAGAAACTGCAGGCCAAGCTACCTCTTCAGGATGATGCTCTGGACAAAACAGAAATCTAAGGAATTCAAAGAATCTGGTTTGGCCACCTGGAATCTCTTTTTGGAGGGAAATGGTCCTGTATCTGAAGACAGTGACCACTTGCTTGAGTACCTCATACTAAGTCCTCACTAGTGTCCAATGTGGACTATGGTGAGTCACTGCAATTATGTAAAAATACCCCTGCTCAACTCACATCCAACTCTTCAAAATAAAAAAAATTTGAATACAAGTAGGGCATTTTTCCTTAAGCAAAGTCAGGTATCCAAATGAAACACACAATTTCATGAGTGTAAAAGAAACAACCTTAGCATCTGTAGAAGGAACATCTTTGGCCCTACATGGTGAAGAATAATTAATGTTCTATCTCCTAGAAACAGCACCAATGCCTGAATTAAACAGAAACTGAGGAGAAAATACTGCCCCACTGCTAGATGTGTCATCCCTATTCATACTTCAAAATCAGAAAAACTCATGTGCCCAAAAACAATCCTTAAATATTCTCCTGTGACTGATGTCAATAGCAGCTCCTGAAAGTAAATGTGTAAAAAACATTTAAACCAGCACAACCTGGTTTCATTCTGACTGATAAAAAGTCATGATTCTCCCAACACATGAGGGGGTCTTCCGTTATGCCATATATGGCAAATAACTCTGAGAGCCGTTGTGACATAGTCCATGCTTCTTAACCTAACTAATGCAAGAGTAATCCAAAATAAGTTTAATAACAAATCCCTGACTAAAGTGAATTGTGCCCCTTCAACGTTTCTATGTGGGGGGAAATAAGCCACATGCCTTCTATTAATAGGAGTTGTTTTTTGTACCACCTATTATCCTTCTAATTGTAAGTTAATGACACCAAAAATCAGGTCAGTTTAAATTCTGAGTGGATTTTAATGGATAACACACTAGCCCTAGACCATACACTGCCTGGCTGAAAAATCACCTACTGTTCCGCTCTAGGACTTGTTCACAACCAGCCGAATCCTGGCCTACCTGGCTGTTTGGAATGTTAACAGCTGCCTTAATTAAATGCTACTAAACACAATTAAATGACGCTAGCCTCTATCAGATGACCAGAACGGTTTGATGAGTGGTACAATCATATGAAAATATAAGTTTGGCCAAGAATATGTAGAGGTGATTAGCTGGGACAGGCAATCCACCACGGACCATGAGCATTCCCTTCTGCTCTTAGTTGTATGCCAAGAATACAAGACTTTGAATGCTCTATGACATCAAGGTGATGTTTGCAATGAGTAACATATTAGGGATAATAGGTAACATCCTTCTCTGGGACAAAGAGCCAACACCAAGGGTAGCATCCACCTGGGCCCTTCCATGTCAACTACCAAAAGTTTTAGGGGGCATAAATAACCAGTGCCAATACCATGCCTATTCTACTCGTCGTTCTATTAAGTAATAAAGTTCTTGGTCACTGACTTGAATCTCATGCCTTCTGCCTACATCTACATTAACTTCCAAGTAGGATAAAACCCAGACCCTTCACAGACGGACATATAGTCAGCATAGTAACATAAGAATAAGAAATATAACAGGGAAAAAATAGAGAAATACAACTAATAGAACTAAAAAGACAGAAAACTATTTGTTTAAACGATTGCCTGTGTTTAAATATCCAGAAGATAACACAGAATAAGAATTAGAGTTGCTAGATACAATACTAGCATAAGATACAATAGATCTGTAACAAACAATAATAAAGCCTTCTAGGGGTGCCTAGGTGGCTCAGCTGGTTAAGTGTCCGACTTCAGCTCAGGTCATGATCTCATAGTCCATGGGTTCAAGCCCCACGTCGGGCTCTGTGCTGACAGCTCAGAGCCTGGAGCCTGCTTCAGATTCTGTGTCTCCCTTGCTCTCTGCCCCTCCCCAACTCACTGTGTCTCTGAAAATAAAGACATTAAAATATTTTAGTAAAATAATAAAGCCTTTTATTGTTTTTTTAATGTTTATTTATTTTTGAGAGAGTGCTGGGGGGCGCGCAAGAGGATCCAAAGTAGGTTCTGCAATGCATGGCTCAAACTCACCAACCGTGAGATCATGACCTGAATCCACGTCTGACTGGGACATTTAACAGAATGAGCCAGGCATCCCTTACCTATTTTTTAAGTAAGTTCTACACCCAGTGTGGGGTTTGAACTCACAACCCTAAGATTAAGAGTCACATGCTCTACTGACTGAGCCAGCCAGGCACCCCAGTAATAAAGCTTTTTAAAATACCATTTAAGGGAGCAGCAAGATGGCAGAGAAGGAGGGAGCTCTGTCGTCTCCACCCAACCACATCTAGAAAACTGAGAAGGGCCAAAGCCACTATATTCTGATCTTCAAAAACAGAAAGTGAACGCACAGAGTCCTTATAGATGACAGCCTCACGAATGCCTGAGACTACCTCAAGAAGCAAGCGAAAGTACACCTGGGGGAGAGTCCCAAATACCACTGAGCAGGGAAATAAAATAATCAAAGGCACAAGAGAAACCAAGAGACACTATTAAAAGAACACTTCCTGAAACAACAGGCCCTGGACAGTCAATAAGCCTCCTTTAATACAACAATATTAACAGGTACACAGTGCATAAGGAGCTTTTAAAACTGGTGAGACAGAAAGCTAGCCAAAATGAAACGAAAGAACTCCCCTCTAAAGAAATTCAAGGAAGAAATCACAGTCACAGAACTGCTCAAAACAGATATAAACAACATAAGTGAACAAGAATTTAGAACAACTGTCATAAAACTAATTGCTGGGCTTGAAAAAAACCATCAGAAAAGCTACTGATACACAGACTAGGGACCTTCAAAATAGCAGTGACAAGTTAAAAAAACAAAAAGGCTATAAATGAGGTGCAAAATAAAATGTTGGCAGCCACTTCACGGACTGAAGAAGCAGGGAGGAGAATAGGTACATTAGAAGACACAGTTATAGCAAAAGAGGAAGCCAAAAAAAAGACAAAGAAATTTATCCAGGAGCAGGAAAGGAGAACTTGAGACCTGAGTGATACAATCAAACGAACAATATCCGTACAATAGGAGTTCCTGAAGAGGAAGAAAAAGGTCCTGAAGGGGTGCTTGAACAAATTACAGCAGAGAACTTCCCAAATCTGAAGAAGGAAAAAGACATAGAACTCCCCTAAGACATAACTTGGACCGACCTTCAGCACGACATAGCATAGTGAAACTGGCAAAACATAAAGAAAAAAAGAGAGACTTCTGAAAGCAGCTAGGGATAAAAGTGGCCTAACATAAAAAAGGAAACCTATCAGAGTGGTTACGGATCTATCCACTGAAACGTGGCAGGCCACAAAGGAACGACAGGAAATCTTCAATGTGATGAACAGGAAAAATATGCAATCAAGAATCCTTTATCCAGCGAGCCTGTCATTCAAAATAGGAGAGATAAAGGTGCTCCCAAATAAACAAAAATTGAGAGAATTCATCACCACCAAACCAGCCCTACAAGAAATCCTAAGAGGGACTCTATGAGGGAAATGTAGCAAGGAATACAAGGTACCAGAGATATCACTACAAACATGAACCCTACAGGGAACACAATGAATCTAAACCCACATTTTTCAATAATAACACTGAATATAAATGGACTGAATGCTCCAATCAAACGACACAGGGCAGCAGAATGGATAAAAAGCCAAAAGCCACCTATTTGCTGTCTACAAAAGACACATCTTAGACCTGAAGACTGAAAGTAAGGGGATGGAGAAATATCTATCATGTGACTGGAGGTCAAAAGACAGCCAGAGTAGCCATACTTATATCAGACAAACTGGACTTTAAAGTAAAAGCAGTAACAAAAGATGAAGAAGGGCATTATATAATAATTACAGGGTCTCTCCATCAAGAAGAGCTAACAATTATAAACAACTATGCATCGAATTTGGGAGCACCCAAATACATAAAACAACTAATCACTAACAGAAACAGTCTTATTGATAAGAATATGCTTATCACAAGGGATTTTAATACAACACTGACAGCAATGTATAGGTCACCCAGACAGAAAATCATTAGAAACAATGGACCTGAACGGCACTTCGGAACAGATATATTTAGAACTCTGCATCCTGAAGCTAGGAATTCACTTTCTTCTCAAGTGCACATGGCACATTCTCCAAGACTGACCACATACTGGGGCAAAAAGCAGCCTTCCATAAATACAAAAGAATAGCGATCATACCATGCACACTATCAGATCACAATGCTATGAAACTTGAAATCAATCACAGGGAAAAGTGTGGAAAAGCTCCAAAAATGTGGAGGTTAAAAACCACCCTACTAAAGAATGAATGGGCCAATCAGGCAGTTAGAGAAGAAATTTAAAAATTTTTGGAAACAAACAAAAATGAAAATACAACAATCCAAACTCTCTGGGACACAGGAAAGGCAGTTCTAAGAGTAAAGTACATTGCAATCCAGGCCTATTTCACCAAACTAGAAAAAGCCCAAATTCAAAATCTAACAGCGCGCCTAAGGAAACTAGAAGAGGAGCATAAAGAGCACCCCAAGCCCAGCGGAAGAGGAGAAATAATAAAGATCCGGGCAGAAATAAACAATATAGAATCCAAAATAGCAAACAGATTGATGAAACCAAAAGTTGGTTTTTGGAAAAAAATAAACAAAATTGATAAACCTCTAGCCAGGCTCCTCAGAAAGAAAAGGGAACACCCAAATAGACAAAATCATGAATGAAAATTACAACTGATCCCTCAGAAATACAAGCAATCATCAGAGATTACTATGAAAAATTATATGCCAACAAACTGGACAATCTAGAAGAAATGGACAAATTCCTAAACATACATGCACTTCCAAAATTCAAACGGGAAGAGAGAGAAAATCTGAACAGACCCATAACCAGTGAAGAAATCGAATCAGTTATCAATAATCTCTCAACGAACAAGAGCCCAGGGCCAGAAGGCTTCCCAGGGGAATTCTACCAGACACTGAAAGCAGAATCAACACCCATCCTTCTCAAGCTATTCCAAAAAATAAAAATAGAAGGAAAACTTCCGAACTCGTTCTATGAAGCCACCATCTCTCTGATTCCCAAGCCAGACAGACCCAACAACAAAAAAATATATCTACAGGCCAATATCCCTAATAAATACAGATGCAAAAATACTCCACAAGATACTAGCAAATCGAAGTCAACAACATATAGAAAGAACTATCCATCATGATCAAGTGGGGTTCATTTCTGGGTTACAGGGCTGGTTCAGTATTGGCAAAGCCATCAATGTGATACATCATGTTAACAACAGAAAAGATAAAAACCATATGATCCTGCCCATAGATACAAAAGAAGCATCTGACAAAATACAACATCCCTTCTTAATCAAAAACCTCGAGAAAGTCAGGATAGAAGGAACTTACTTAACCTTGTCTGAGGAAATCCTCAGCATTCCACAGCCTGCTGACCCAGACCTGATCACGGCCAACAGCCCACATCCCTCCTGCAGACTGTCCCCGTCCCCCCCCAGCCATTCCTGTTTTAATGGAGTAGAAGTCCATGTGTGTAACTGCCCACCTGGCACTCCAGTCCTATTTTAGCCCTACGGCTCCAAATGGATAAACATTCAATAAAATGACCATGATTTGGGGGAGGGGAAGGGAGAAGGAACTTACTTAAACCCCACAGCTAATATCATCCTCAATGGGAAAAAACTGAGAGCTTTCCCCGAGTCAGGAACACGATAAAGATGTCCACTCTCACCACGGTTATTCAACATAGTGCTGGAAGTCTTAGTATCAGCAATCAGACAACAAAAGGAAATAAAAGGCATCAGAATTGGCAAAGAAGAAGTCAAACTTTCTTTCCTTTTCCACAGATGACGTGATGCTTTACATGGAAAACCCGAATGACTCCACCAGAAGTCTTTTAGAACTGATCCATGAATTCAGCAAAGTCGCAGGGTACAAAATCAATGTACAAAAATCAGATGCATTTTTATACAATAATGAAGCAACAGAAAGAGAAATCAAGAAACTGACCCCATTCACAATTGCAGAAAAAATCATAAATTACCCAGGAATAAACCTAACCAAAGATGTAAAAGACCTGTATGATGAAAACTATAAAAAGCTTATTAAAGAAATTGAAGACACAAAGAAATGGAAAAACATTCTGTGCTCATGGATCAGAAGTAGAAACATTGTGAAAATGTCATTGTTACCTAAAGCAATCTACACATTCAATGCAATCCCCATCAAATTTGCACCAACATTCTTCTCAAAGCTAGAACATACTATCCTAAAATTTGTATGGAACCACAAAAGACCCCAAATAGCCAAGTAATATTGAAGAAGAAACCCAAAACGGGAGGCATCACAATCCCAGACTTTAGCCTCTATTACAGAGCTGTCATCATCAAGACAGTATGGTATTGGCACAAAAACAGATACATAGACCAATGGAATAGAATAGAGAGCCCAAAACTGAACCCACAAATGTACGGCCAATTAATCTTTGACAAAGCAGGAAAGAGTATCCAATGGGGAAAAAGACAGCCTCTTCAACAGGTGGTGATGGGAGAACTGGACAGCAACATGCAGAAGAATGAAAGAGACCACTCTCTTACACCGTACACACAAATAAACTCAATGGATGAAGGACCTGAATATGAGACAGGAAACCATCAAAACCCTAGAGGAGAAAGCAGGAAACAAGCAGGTCAAGCTCCTTGACCTCTATCCAGCAATTTCCTACTAGACACATCCCCAAAGGCAAGGGAATCAAGAACAAAAATGAACTACTGGGACCTCATCAAGATAAAAAGCTTCTGCAATGCAAAGGAAACAATGAAAAAAACTAAAAGGCAACCAACAGAATGGGAAAAGAGTTGCAAATGACGTATCAGATAAAGGGACGGTATCCAAAATCTATAAGGAAGTCACCAAAATCCACACTCGAAAAACAAATAATCCAGTGAAGAAATGGGCAGAAGACATGAACAGACACTTCTCCAAAGAGGACATCCAGATGGCCAATAGGCACATGAAACGATGCTCAGCATCACTCATCATCAGGGAAATACAAATCAAAACCACACTGAGATACCACCTCACATTGGTCAGAGTGGCTAAAATGAACAAATCAAGAGACTACAGATGCTGGTGAGGATGTGGAGAAATGGGCACCCTCCTCCACGGTTGGTGGGAATGTAAACTAGTACAGCCGCTCTAGAACACAGTATGGACATTCTTCAAAAAACTATCAATAGAACTCCCCTATGACTTAGCAATAGCACTGCTGGGGATCTACCCAAGGGATACAGAAGTGCAGACACAAAGGGACACATGGACCCCAATGTTCATAGCGGCACTTTCTACAATAGCCACAACATGGAAAGATCCTAAATGTCCATCAACCGATGAATGAATAGAGAAGATGTGGTATATATACACAATGGAGTACTACAATGGCAATGAGAAAGAATGAAATCTGACCATTTGTAGCAAAGTGGATGAACCTCAAGGGTGTCATGCTAAGCGAAATAAGTCAGGCAGAGAAGGACATATACCGTATGTTGTCGCTCATAGGTCTATCAGGAGAAACCTAAAAGGGGATCAAGGGAAGGGGAAGGGGGGAAAGAAAGTTCGGGAGAGGAAGAGAGATAAATCATGAGAGACTCCTGAATACTGAAAACAAACTGAGGGCTGAAGAGGGAGAAGGAAAGGGGATGAGGAGTGATGGTCATGGAAGGAAGCACTTGTGGGGAAGAGCACTGGGTGTTATATGGAAACCAATGTGGCAATAAACTATTATTTAAAAAATAGATAAAATACCATTTAATATAGCAACAAGTACTATGTAATACTTGAATATACCTAATATATGCAAAATTACAAAAACTGGTAATTTAAAAACACTAAAGATGACATATATGTATATACATACATAATATACACATACATACGTGTAATGATGGATTTTATCCTAAAATAAGAAAAAAAAAGCAACCCAAAAGAAGTAACAAATGACTCAAAGAGGCATTTCATAGAAATGTAACTCCTTGTCCAAGAAACAGTAAAAGATTGGCACAATAGTTAACTGTGATAATCTAACCAAGTTTTGGCAAGAATTTAAAGACAATAGTTATACAGAGCACACATGAGTATAAATCACTACACCACACCAAAAAGGGATGTGGCAATATCTAACGAAGTTCCTGCAATTTTTCTTCTGTAAGGTGGAACCTTCTATTGAACCTGTGGTCCACAGAGAAGGTGAAATCACCATCACTTTGAAGACTGTTGAAATTAGGGCCTCATCCAAGAACTAATGAAATCAGAGTCTGCAGTTCAATAAAATTGCCAAGTTACTTTCTTATCCATTAGAAGTGTGAGCATTGCAGTGACCTAAAAAATTGTTATCCATGTGTACAAGACCATATTACAAGGGCATTCTGATGGAGTTATTTCTCTCAGTAGCCAAAAGTTATGTTATAAACAATCTAAACTTAAATGGACCAATGAAATGTAGTACAAAGACACAAAATAGGACACCATATAGAGTTTTAAGATAATTAAACTAAATCTGCAGATATCAACATGGGAGGAAATTTTTCAAAAATATAACAAAATGTAAAAGACGCAGACATATAAACGATAATCACTAATAAAAAAAACATGTAACAATACTATTTGACATTCACATATGTAGTTATAAAAACATGCACTGAGAATACTTGGGGATAATGATGACAAAGGTCTGTGAAGAAATCCAACAGTGGACTTCACTATATACCTAATGCCTTACTTCCAAAAGAAACAAAAGCTGATATAGCATAATGTTAAGAAAGGACTATCATTAGTTTTTAATAAGTATTCATTTATTATCTATACCTCTTTGTATGCTCGACTATTAAAATATTCTACTCTAGTTTTTTTTTTTTAATATTTATTTATTTTTTAAGAGAGAGAATGAGACAGAGCATGAGCCGGGAAGGTCAGAGAAAGGAGACACAGAATCTGAAGCAGGCTCCAGGCTCTGAGCAAGCATTCAGCACAGAGCCCGACGCAGGGCTCGAACCCACCAACCATGAATGAGATGATGGCCTGAGCCGAAGTCGGATGCCCAACCAACTGAGCCACTCAGGTGCCCCCTAGTTTTTTAAATTCATTTTTTATTTGAAAAAAACTTTTAGTGTTTATTTTTGAGAGACAGAGACAGAGCGAGAGTGGAGAAGGGGCAGAGAGAGATGGAGACACAGCATCTGAAGCAGGCTCCAAGCTCTGAGGTGTCAGCAAAGAGCCTGACGCAGGGCTTGAACTCATGAAGCGGGGCTTGAACTGCAAGATCATGACTTGGGCCAACATTAGATGCTTAACCGACAGAGCCACCTAGGAACCCCTCTACGTGGTTTTTTAAAACTTATCAAAACATGATGTACTTAATTGTTAAAACACAACATGGTACACTTGAAGTTAACATAACACTACATGTTAACTAAACAGCAATTAAAATAAACTTTAAAAGAATTATGAAAACAGGCTATAGGAAAATATTTGCTGTATGTGGCAAATTCCCCAATGTGAAAAAGATATTACAAATCACTAAGAAATAGATTGCATGAATAGCAGTTTGTTTTTTTCAACAACGACTGCATGGACAAGAGGGAGGGGGCAGGGGGTAGAGAGAAAGAGAGAGAGAGAGAGAGAGAGAGAGAGAGAGAGAGAGAGAGAGAGAGAATGAATCCCAAGCATGATCTGTGCTGTCAGCAAAGCCAAAACCCAAGACTAAATCCCCCAACCGTGGGATCATGACCTGAACAGAAATCATGTTGATGGTCAACCCAGAGCAGGGTGCCCCCAAACAAGCAGTTCTTAAGAAACTGTTCATTAACACCAAAATATGCTCAACCATAGTTAAACAAATGCAAATCAAAAGAATCAAGTATTATTTTACATCTAATTTCACAGAATGTGAAAACATCCAGTGCTGCCAAAACTGAGAACACTAGCCCCTCCCCATAGAATTTGAAAGCAATTATACATTACCAACCAAAATGTACAAACCCTCTGATCCACTGATTATATCACAAAATTCACCCCATAAATATATTCTAGAGATGCCTAAACTTGCAGCTTAGTCCATTAATATGTAAACTGATTAAGTAATCCATGTATATCTACTCAATAAAAGAGTACATAGCCACTCAAAGTTTGATCTATATGTACGGATCATAAAAAGATAGTTGGAAAGGCCATCTCTGAAGCAAAGAAAATTTCATTTATCCAAACCAGGATAAAAAGATACCCTGGTGTAGGGGCACCTGGCTGGTTCAGTTGGTTAAGTGTCTGATTCTTGGTTTTGGCTCAGGCCACAATCCTACAGTTCAGTGTGTGGGACTAACCCCTGCATTGGGCTCTGCACTGACAGCATGGAACCTGCTAGGTATTCTCTCTTTCTCTCTCTCAACCCCTCCAGCCCCGGCCCATCTCCCTCTCAAAATAAACTTGAAAAATATATATACATTCTGATGTCTGCATAAAAGCATTCTAGTATTTGACTGCACTTTGGAGCACATACTCATCTCTCTCAACTTCAGTTCCCTCATATAAAAAGAATTTACTGCCTATGATTTTTATTACCATTCAAATAATGTTCTATAGTCATTAGCATATAATGACTCAAAACAAGACATTATAATACCTATAATAAGGAAGAGACCATCTCTATCCCTTTACCTTTTACATACTGTGTATCTTTTTCTCAACTCCTTTAAAAAGTTAATTTAGCAATTTTTTCTTAGATATTCACAATATGAGTTTACAAAAACTCTACATAGTAAACAAGAAGTTTCAATGAACTCCCTCTACCAGTCTGACTGAACTTTCTGATCCTCTCTTAGCCTAAACTTCCAATAGACATTTCCAGTGCAAGTCAACATTGTTTATTTTATTAAAAGAAGTTTTAGTAAGGGTGTCTGGGTGCCTCAGTGGGTTAAATGTCCAACTCTTGATTTCAGATCAGGTCATGATCGCAAAGTTCCTGGGTTTAAGCCCGAGTCAGGCTTCATATTGACAGCACAGAGTCTGGTTGGGATTCTGTCTCCTCTCTGTCCCTATGCTCCCTCAGGCTTGCTCTCTTTCTCTCAAAAATAAACATAAAAATAAAAAGTTTTGGTAAATATTAAATCAATATTTCTAAGTTGCTGCCATAAAACAATCCAAAATGCACTAATGTTAGGGGGCTTAGGTGGCTCTGTCAGTTAAGCATCCGACTTCAGCTCAGGTCGTGATCTCACAGTCCATGGGTTTGAGCCCTGCACTGGGCTCTGTGCTGACAGCTCAGAGCCTGGAGCCTGCTCAGATTCTGTGTTTCCCAAACTCTCTGCCCCTCCCCCGCTCGTTCTCTGCTCTCTCAAAATAAAGACATTAAAAAAACATTTTAAAAAATTGTTCTTAAAAATGCACTAATGATACACACTCTACCAACTGAAATAACTACAGAATATTGAATACAAACATGAATGTGTATTAACTGCGGTGGAATGTCACAACAGGTTTATGTTGCTTTTTAGACTCTATTTTCTTATTTCCTACCACCTATTTACTCTTTTAGTATCACACCCCTGGAATCTTTCTTCTTTTTAAATTGTTTTTTTAAGTGTAATTATTTGAGACAGAGAGGGAGGGTGGGGGGGAGAGAGATTTCCAAGCAGGCTCCAAGCCAATCACAGGGCCCATGATGGGCTCAATATCATCAATGGTGAGATCATGACCTGAGCTGAAATCAAGAGCTGCTTAACCATTTAGCTGAGCTACCCAGGCACCTTCACCCCTATAGTTTGTTAAAGGAACGTCCACACCCAATGTGGGGCTGGGACTGAGGACCCCAAGATCAAGATTTACACTCTCTTTGAATGAGACAGCCAGGTGCCCCCGGCTGGAAAATCTTCCATTTTCTAACAATACTATAAAAAAAATACCTCAGCATCCTATTATAGGGATCATTTTATCATCCTTCCTAGATTAAGATAACTGGAAGGAGAAGATTCTAATCCAAAGAGTTGTCCAAAATTTTCTAGTATCTACAACTATTTCAGTTCAGTACTACTTCAGTAATAAAAATGTTATTCTTTAAAATGAAACTCAGGACCTACTGATGATAATACCAGTAAAAATCTACATTTTTTTTAATGGAATCAAAGAGAACAGAAAACCACAAGAGAAAATATTAGTGCACCACAGGTATATTGACTTTTGTTTTCATTTTACTTGTGTGTATACAAAAACATTTTGTAAAATTTACTTATTGGGTCCTACTTAACAGTTCAAGTCAAAGCCCTAAGCCAGATATACAATTAAGCACATGCAGTTAAAAATTTCACCACATGATGGGGCTAAAATTCTACAAAACCTCAGGAAACAGCCAAAATGCACTTCTAAAAACATTTTCACTTTTTATTACAAGTCCTCTATCATCCTTTAAAACAAGAAATAAATAAAAGAATTCCATTACATTGAAGTAAAGAAACTCAGAGAAAATTAATGTCTGTTCCACTTATTTAATAGAAGGTTAAAAGGGCTCTGGAAGAAAACAAGTTAATTATAAATGAGAATCCATAAATAGCAATTTTGAGACATGAAAGGATATGATGGAAGGTTTAAGAAGTTATTACTAAAATTCTGTGTTTGTCAAAATCACCCTGAGTAAGGTCTAAACAAATAATTGCAACTACTGCTGGTTAAGAGTTCAAATACTATCTTCTGTGGGTAGCTCAGAACAAATTAGAATTGAGATTTAGAACAGGCAATCCCAATTCTCAAAATCACCAATATTATTCATGAAGACCTATATCCAAAAAGGGTCAGATTTAGGAAAGCAGTAAGGATTTCACCACATATAATCTTATATTAACATCTGAACAAAGACAAAAATTAGTCTCAATCTTTTTCTAAGCACTGCGTGTTGAATTTAAGTAATGAATCAATGAATTCTACTTTTGAAACCAATACTGTACTTTATGTTAAATAGCTATAATTCAAATAAAAAATAAATGAAAGTTTAAAATAAATAAATAAAAAAGAATTACAGATTAAAATGACAGACCATGGGCAGCGCCTGGGTGGCTCAGTCAGTTAAGCATATGACTCGACTTCAGTTCAGGTCAGGTGAGTTGGAGTCCACATGGGCTCTGCACCGTTAGTGCAGTACTTTGGATTCATTCTCTCTCTCTCCCCCATTCTCTTTGCCCTCTCTGCCTGTCTGCCTCCCTCTCTCGTTCTATCATTCTCTCAAAATAAATGAATATACTTAAAAAATTTCAGGGGCACCAGGGTGATTCAGTCAGTTGAGTGTTCAACTTTGGCTCATGTCTTATCTCTCAGTTCATGAGTTCCAGCTCCACGCTGGGCTCTGTGCTGAAAGATCAGAGCCTAGGGCCTCCATCAGATTCTTTCTGTCTCTGTCTCTCTCTGTCTCTCTCTCTCTCTCTCTGCACCTCCCCTGCTTGCACTCAGTCTCTCTCTCTCAAAAATAAGTAAACCATCTAAAAAAATTATTTTTTAAATACGGGTACCTGTATGGTTCAATCAGTTAAGCACTGTACTCTTGATTTCAGCTCAGGTTATGATCTCATGATTGTGAGACTGAGCCCTGTGCTGGGCTCTGACAGTGTGATGCCTACTTGAGAGTCTCTCTTCCCCCCTCTCTTTCTGACTCCCCCCGACCCCAGCTCACATTGTCTCTCTCAAAGTAAATAAACTTTAAAAAATTTGTTTTTAATAATAAATAACACAGCAGAACATAACAGTTATGTGTTAAAGGAATAATTTTGATTTAAAAAATATTCTCAAACTTTTTAATGTTTTGTAACTAACTTTCCAGGTGCTCGTAATTTTTATCAATTGGCTTGAAAATGAAAACAAGTCTTACACCTATTTCAGATAAAGTAAACAAAAAAGAAAAAAGAAAGGTGAGGAGCAGTAAACTTTTATGTATTTAAGGCTATGAAGTAGGCACAAATTAAGAATGACCCTTAAATGGCTAGGTAAAAGCAGCTGGGTTTAACAGGGTGAGGAGCAAACCACAGAGACCTACACCTAAGAGGAAAGGGAAACAGAGAATCTATAATTAAGAAGTAATCTCAGGGGTCTCTGGGTGGCTCAGTAGGTTAAGCATTCCGACTCTGATTGAAACAGGTCATGATCTTGCGGTTTGTGTGTTCAAGCCCCGTGTAGGGGTCTGTGCTGATAGCTCAGAGCCTGGAGCCTGCTTTGGATTCTGTGTCTCCTCTCTCACCTCTCCTTTGCTCATGCTCTGTCTCTCTTTCAAAAATAAACAAGTGTTCTCAGTAGCTTAATCAATAGAACTCTCCAATCTCAAATCCCATTTTATGGGCTATGAAATGAGATGTTTAATCATTTGACAGCATTCCAAAATAGGTACTATGTAAAGAAACAGACTAGGAAATGCATCCTGGATTGTACTCTAGGCTCACAGTATTTGTATGAACAACAGGCAACTCAATTAACCTTCCAGAGAATCTGTACAAAATTATGAGCCAAAACTATGGACCAATTATTATGATCTGACATATCCTAAGAAATGACTCTCCAAATTATAAAATTGTTCCCCTAAGAGCTGTCTGTACCTCAAAAGATCCTAGATGAACACTTTAGCATGGGAGAGTATGATTAACAGGCAAAAGATGATTAAGACTCTATTTCTTTGCATTACGGAAAAAACAAAGTCAAAGACAACTATAACGCCAGACAGATTGATTTTAATCAATTCCAAGATCTCTCTCTTACCTAGGAAATTTTTAAGTGTTTATTTTTGAGAGAAAGAGCACAAGCACACACACAGGGGAGGGACAGAGAAAGAGGGAGAAAGAGGATCAGAAGCAGGTTCAGTGCTGACAGCAAACACCCTGATGTAGGGCTCAAATTCAGGAACCATGAGATCATGACCTAAGCCAGAATCAGACACTTGACTGAGCCACCCAGGCACCACACTTAGGAAGTCTTTAAGTAGAAGACAACTGCAATGTCATGCAAGTCTTATTCCAACTATTCTGTTTGGGTTTTTAAGTAAAATGAACATTTCTTAGATTACGGAGGCCTGATCTATAACAGTTTTCATCACTCCTGAAATTTTAGGGCTGTGTGATTCAAATTCTTATGTATCTGAAAAGGTCTTCCTGTTACATTGAAAGACTTCAAAGTCCTCAAATTTTTCTTAAGAATAGTATAGATAGGGAGCCCTGGGTGGCTTAGTAGGTTAAGTAATCCAACTTTGGCTTAGGTCATAATCTCATGGCTCGGGAGTTGGAGCCCAGCGTTGGGCTCTGTGCTGACAGCTTAGAGCCTGGAGCCTTTTTCAGATTCTGTGTCTCCCTCTCTCTCTGCCCCGGACCTGCTCATGTTGTCTGTCTCACTCTCCCTCTCAAAATAAACATTAAAAAAAAAAATTTTTTTTTAAGAATGAAGGTAAGATGCAAAAGTAAAGTTCAATGTATCCAACCAGTTTGAATTAAAATGTGTGAGGGATGCCTGGGTGACTGAGTCAGTTAAGCACCTGTCTCCTGATTTTGATTTCTAATTATCTTGATTGCGGGTTTGTGGGATAGAGCTCTGAGTGGGGCTGTGTACTGACAGCACCAGGTCTGCTTGGGATTCTCTCTCCCTCCCTTGCACATGCACGAACATGCTCTCTCTCAAACAAACTTTAAAAGAATAAAATAAAACATGTGCAACTTTGACTAGCATAAAAGACAACCAAAGTAAATGAAACAAGTATGGTGATGATGTACTGGAACTGACAGATTCAACATGAAATAATTTAGATGGTAACACAAAAAATTTTCTCCTGAAAAATATTAAGGCTTCACATTTTAGCTACCTTTGTGTAGAACACGAACAAATGAGAGGCACACAAAAAGACAAACAGAAATGCAAGGAAGAGTACCTTTGTTGATGATGGTGGAGTAGGAAAATTAAGCCAGGCTGGAGCAAAGTCATGCTGCGCCATTTAGGTCCAGTCTCTCCAACTCAGTGAAACAAGGCTTCAACACCTCATGGCAAGTCCCTGTCATATAAAAATGGAAGGAAATTAGACCTGGAGCTCCTTGCCAAATTTATCTTATTATGCTCTATCTCTTCTGAGTAACAAACCACTGTAAGATCCCAATTATAATTAAATTCTTAAACAGGCAAAAATACAGTAACAAAAACTAGATCAGAGGAGTGGGGGGTGAGGACCTGAGGGGTAGGTGTATGACTGCAACAGGAAGGAGGAAGTTTTTGAGGTAATAGGGTTTTTACCTTGATTGTGGTTATACAAATGTATTCATCTATCAAAAATCAAATCATACACTTATAATATTGGCCAACTTCACTGTAAGTACAGTTTACCTCAGTAAACTTTATTTTTTTAAAAATTACAATGGTCTGATCACAAATAGACTACACATCAAGTGTCTCTAGATGTGACACATTAGGATGCACAACAATACCTATATTCTTGCTCCCACCCCAGCCAGATGTAATCTGACATCTGATCTAACTACCAACTTTCAAGAAGTTAAACACAGAGGAAAAAGTTAAAGGACATCTGAGGGAAATAATCCAGCAAATCCAGGATCACAGGATAGCAGACACATCAAATGATCTGGGTCATCCCCCCCCACCTACAAACAAATTGCTTCCAAAATGCAGATAATCAAACACAACATGTGGGCCTTAGATCCTTACTCAAACCAACCAACCTTTAAAGAATGAATATTATGAATCAAAAATTTAAACATGAACTGAATATTAAATGACATTAAGAAATTATTTGTCAATTTAGACATAATACTGGAGAGTGTGACGGTGGTATATAAAGGAAAGACTGAAGACTATTAAATTGATCCATTTGGAATCTGCTTTAAAATCAGCTTTAGTGACATCCAGGTGGCTTAGTCAGGCATCCCGATTCTTGCTGTAGCCTCAGGTCATGATCTCACAGTTCCTGAGACAGAGCCCTAAAGTCGGGATCTGGGTGGACAGAGAGGATGCTGTGTAGGATTTTCTCTCTCTTTGGGCAGAGAGGAGGCTGCTTGGGATTCTCTCTTTCTCTTTCCCCTCTGCTCAGACATGAGCACTGTCTCTCTCTCAAAATAAACATTAAAAAAATGTGCTTTAAAAACCACATAATGCTCAACAAGGGTATAGTTGAAAAAAGGCTGTGCGTGTTTATAAATGCTAGTACAAGGAGGTGTATAAATACTTCTTCCCTAGTTACAGATATATTTGAAAATTTCCATAATTAAAATGGCTTTTTAAAAACCAATCATCACAAAAGTCACCTTAAATCTTAAATATTTTAGGAGCTACAGCTTTTCTGCACTCTAAATTTAACGTGGTTTTTTTGTTTTTTTTTTTTTTTAATTTAACGTTTTAAGTGCCTCTATCAACTCCATCAGTCAAAGTTTCAAGTTGCTAGCCCAATCTAAACAGTAAATTCATAGTGTTTTTTTTTTTTTTTTAAAGTAAGGCAGAAGCCAACTGGGCAACTGTACTCATTATAAAACTTAGACTACCAGTCAATGAATCAATCAAGTTTTTTAATGCATCACCAAGGTCTGAGTTTACTAATGACCGATGTTTTATGTTTATAGTTGCATAATCTCAAAAGTGAAATTTTAAAAAACAAAATAATCAATACCATTGTTAATTTTCCTTTTTCCAAATTCTTTCAAATGTAATTTCTATGGCAGAATCCTTTAGTCACACCAACTTGCGAAAATACTTTTAAAAAAAGATTCTCAAATATTACAGAAACATTTCATTTTTACCATCCCAAACAGTAGGGATTTTAAAAAAGGTTGAGTGGCCAGATACAAGAAACAGATAAAAATGGTTATCTCACTTGATGAAAATGTTCAAATGCGAAACGCTTATATGAGCCGTGAGCCTAATGTGGAAAAACCTTGATAAAACCTGAAAAATCTGAGACAAATTCCAGTAATACATTTATGAAGCAAAAGGAAGAGTATATCTAATCAAAATGAACTACATAAAAATTCAAGCATTCTAGTAAAGTCTAATTCTACTACCATCTTACACTACATTTTGAAGTCTTGAAATTAAAAAGAAAACGTAAGTTGTTTTTGGATGTATAAAGGATTTTCATTATCTACTTTGACATGAAGATACATACTAAGCTGGTTTGTGATGTTTGTGACAGGATGTTATTTTTCCAACAACTTTTTGTTGGAAACTCTTAAAATTAGTTTCAATAACTAAATTGTACTGAAAAATTGTTTTTATGCTTTATAACAAAAATTCACAGGGAACTGGAAGAAAACATAAAGTGACCAATAATTTAAACAATCTTCAAGTAATAACTTTATAGGCTAAAAAGAATCCCTAGGTGGCAAACCACTAATATTAACTATTCATTTCTGCAATATCTTTAAATGTGATCTGAACCTAGTTTTGAAAGAATCAAGTATGCATAGCTAATGGCAGAAGTTTTCATGTTCTGAAAAAAAGGTAAAGAACACTTAGTTAATATTAAAGCATTTACAGTGTGTTAAAAAAAAAAAAAACCATGATATGTCACCCCAAATAAGCCACTTTAACATTTCGAGCTGAAGGCATTTTAGTTCCTGAAATCCCTTATTGATCTAAAATCAGATCCTCTCAAAAGAATTTAGGAGTCTGCTCCCCTGGAGCAACTCTTCTCCTCTACAAAGACAGACAGACAGACAGACACACACACACACACACACACACACACACACAAAGAAACAGTACCACACCCAGATATTGCCACAAACTATTATTTCTTCCATCAATTTTCCTAAGGGGCCATTTACCTATCTTTCCCAAGTCATCCTGTTTTTCCATTAGTGGACTTTCTCCCCTACCTCTCTCCCCCCAACGGAATTAGGTAAAGAGTTAGGAAATTCTAAACGTTCCTAAATTACTACCTAGTGGGAGAACACTCTAATAATTAACTTCTATGTTTTCTCTTGTTAACCCATCTTTTGTCGGTCTAATAGCCTGAGCCCCAAACCAGGGAACTTAGGAGAATACAAGAAATTTTACTCCCTTACCTGTATAAAGGCAAATTAAACTTTCAAAAGTACTACCCTATCATTTTCTTTTAACCTCACTTCGTGCCATCTGAATTCAATCTTACTTTCCATGCATAATACTGGAGCCGAATTCTGCCCTCACAAATTCCCATATCCAAGTTTTAACTCCCTAACCTCAGAATGTAACCGTATTTGGAGATAAAGGCTTTAATCAAATGATTAATTAAATGAGGGTGTTAGGATGGGTTCCATTCCAATTCTCTGTGCCCTTGCTTTAAGAGGAGGAAATTTGGACACAGTGAGAGACACCAGGTTTACACAGAAGAGAGACCATGTGAAGAAGCAACAAGAGGGTAGTCATCTGCAAACTAAGGAAAGAGGTCTCAGAGGAAAACAACCCTCTTGGCATCTTGATCTTGGACTTTAAGCTTCCAAAACTGTGAGAAAATAAGTTTAGTTAAGACACTCAGTTTGTGTTATTTTGTTATAGCTCCCCTAGGAAATGTTAACAGGAAACCAAAGGCCCAAACTGGAGTCACTTATGCTAAGCTCCACACCAACAAACCAAGACATTAATATGTAACCTGACTCTGCTCTCAGACCCTCCCAGAAATCAAATCTTACTTAGCTGGTCAGTCTGGAATTTCCTGGTCAGCACTAGTGAGGTAATCACCTGAAAAGACCTCTTCCATTCCCTAATGAAATATAAGGTAGTCCATTTTCTCCCTGTCCCTGGCCTCTTCTGCCTATAAAAGCATGCCATTTTGTATAGCTTCTAGGAGCTCTTTTCTATTTGACAGATGAGATGGCAATCTATTCATGAAACTCTAAAAAAAATTAATTTGATCTTTAAATTACTATGATGGATTCTTAACACAAACTAATACAAACAATATCAGAAATATGCTAATCAAAAATGTTTCTATATAACTAATACTTACAGGAAACTGCTGGGGTGGCAGTGTGCAAATCAACAGTCCTTTTAACGCCCCAGTAATCCCGGGTTGTTAGAGGAGTTTTCCACCAGATACGTTAGAAGGTCTGATGGGCCAATATGGACATAAACAATTAAGATTTTTAGGGGCACCTGGGTGGCTCAGTCCATTGAGTGTCTGACTTCGGCTCTGGTCATGATCTCACGGTTCGTGGGTTTGAGCCCCTGTCGGGCTCTATGCTGACCACTTGCTCAGAGCCTGGAGCCTGCTTCAAATTCTGTGTCTCCCTCTCTTTGTCCCTCCCCTGTTCACTCTCTCTCAAAAATAAATAAATGTAAAAAAATTTTTTTTATATTTTTAAATGCTGATGGCATGAAAATACTAATTTCTAATTTCAACCAACTTAAAACGTTCTCAGGAATAAATGCCTTAAGTCTAAAAGATCGAATACAAAAAAAATCCCCAGGGGAAAGCTGGCTCTGAAAAAACTCTAATTGACTAATTGAAATACTGTACATTTGTAAGTGTATGCACCATACTTAAAAATCACTGATTAACTACATATCCAAAAGGGAGTTCTTCAGACTGAAAAATGCACTTGGGCAAAAAGTACACAAATAATATGATTTTTCCTATTTCCTATAATGCTTTTGCTACTGAACCCACCAAATTTGTGCCAAATATCTTCAATGAAAAGCTCAAATTCAGATGAACAGTGAACTTACTATTTTTATAATGGTTTACATTTGAGATATCAGAAATAAACTTTAAAAGTCATGGAGCCCGCCAAAAACATGCAAAATCAACTAAAAGGTAAAGCATTTTAACTTTTAAACTAAGACAGATTTTTCTTTATTATTTTTTTCTTTTAATTTACATCCAAGTTAGCATTAACTAAGACATATTTTTAAAAAAGAATACAGGTTTCAGTCTCCAATGGTCCTGGATTCAAATCAACTCAACCAGTTACTAGGCTGGATGACTTTGGAAAGTTAACACCAAAATGTTTCTTCTCTTAATTAAAATTTAAGACAACTACCAGTTACCTTTCAAGAGTCAACTTGAAAACTACTAAAGTTCTAAAAAAGACAACTACCCTTTATTACCAGACTATCTACCTACAAACCTTTAATAAGGTTAACTTTTTCATTTAGCCCAACTGCTCATAATCCTTCATTAATAAGGTAAGAACCAGAAGACAACTATTCAAATTCACCTATGAAATCATAAACCTATGAAATACTGCTTTAGTATAAGCTCAGTTTAATATATTAATAAGTCTTATTTAAAAAGTGTATTTTCCTCTTCCTGATTCAGGACTAGTTACTATGTGGTAGAAAAGCAGAGGAGCCAAGGGATCCAGATGTTAAGAGTCAGAGTAGGGATGAGAGGGTATCAACATCTGGGAGTGACCCAGCACAGGATGTCAATATCAAAACAAGGTGAGGAAGGGTTTCCATGAAGAGGAACAGCCAGGAATGGGAAACTGAGCCCAAAAGAGTAATAAGGAAGGCATCCATGTGGGGAGAAGAAAGGACTGAGCACAGTCCAAAGGCTAAGTAAGAAGGGAGAGGTGGGTGTCCACACGGGGCAGTTGACAGTGGCTACAATAGAAAATTGATTCTATACAGGGGAAATAATCAAGTAAGTATTTAGAATAATGAAAGATAAGTTTCATACTATTCAAAAAACCGTAACTACTAACAGGGTAAAAATAAAGTGAATGATGTGGTTCTGTAATGTTTCAGTACCATTAATGATTAATTCACAGTCATATTAACAATACTGACACTAAAAAATAAAATACTAATGTTCACATATAACCATAAAGGTAAATATTCCTTTTTATGTATATATACCTCCCCCAACTGGGCACTGAAATGAAAGGACGTGAGCATAGTAACTCCAATACAATGAGCATACTTAACACTGGACCCTGGCTTCTAAAAATGGTTTTCCACTAAACAAAACCAGGACTTTGAGAAATAGCTGACTCTAGCTAGGGCTGGGGAAAGAAGATGACAAAATAAGCCCAGAATATTTTATTTTAGCAAACAGCAAGGAATGTCCAAATAATGATTATGAAGTATCAAAAGGGCACAGAAACCAACTTGAATGGGTTTCCAAGGACCAAATCAGGGACAAGTTGGACATTAAAAATAAGAAAACACATGTGAAGGACACCAACACAAAACTGGCAAAAAAGGTAACTCCAAGATCCTACCCCTTCAGAGAAACACCAAAAAACAAGCAAAATCTGTGAGAATCAGCTTTGTGAGAACTTTGAAACAGTCAAAAGGCTTACAGCAACCAAGCAAATACTGAATCCAGAAAATGCAAACTTAAAAACAGTAAGAAAGCTTTATGGCACTTTTACTTGCTGTGGACTCCCATCTCTCCCTAGCATACTGGAGGTCCTGAAGCCAGTGTGGGACCCAGATCTGTTTCTGGAGTAAAGTAAACCTTATTCTCACAGGATTGCGTTTGTCTGTATAAACATGTCTGGGAGCTGAGGAATGACAAGAGGTAGTTGCCTTTATTTTACCTAACATGGAAAGAAAAATTGCTAATCTAGAGGCATTCCTCCAAAATATTATAAAGCAAATGAACAACCTCCTCCCTGGGACAAAGGTTTACAATTGAGTAAACAAAAGCACACCCAAATCCTGTAAAGAAAGGCCAAGAGAGAATTTCTTCGGGAAATTATGACATTGCAAAGAACTCCCTTATACTAGGAGGCTTAGAAAACCACACATACATGCCCAGGTCAAGACACCTGGCTCAGAAAAAACCCTGAGAATACCCTCAACTTTCACCTGAGATTGATCTATAGTCTAAGTTGTAAACTGTGTAGTAACCATTGAAGAAATTCCCCCAAAAAAGACGTAACAGGCAAACACTGGGAGAGGTAAGTTACTTTTTAATTTTCCTTTTTTTTTTTTTTAATTCCTTTTTGGCTCCAGACATGAATCTGCAACAAAACACTAACTGAACATGGTTAAAGGTGTCTCTACTTAGGTAAAAGTGGCTCTTGTTTGAAAAGCTCTCAGAGTAGCAGTATCCATGGAGAGCAGAAATAAAACTGCAATTGTACTGCACTAAAATTACTTACTATAACCAATCAATCTTCAGTCAAGTCTGAGCACCAAGAGTTGGTTCCTTGTTTGACCCACACGTGAAAAGATCTGCAATCTTCAGACAAGGTAACTTACTGATCTTAATATTTACACTTTTATATTGTGTTCATTATGGATTTTTACATTATTTCATTTCATTAAAATATTAATTATCTCACATTCTCCTTGGCACACATTCTCCTTACGTAAACCTACAAGTATTTTTGGTATTTTGGAAAGCATCTTTAAGACACTAGTCTACAGTCTTCCTGGTGTTGGCATCACTGAAATCAATTCCTTTCTTGTTTTACCACACTCATTTCTCTACCTTTGGATTTTGTCAGCACTGAGGGGCTGAAATCTGGTGTATTTAGGACGCCCAGAGCCAGGTGCTCTTGCACCTCTCTCCGCACCCCAGCTAGAGGTTGTTGGGACAACCCCAAACATACCAACATACACCATAGTGTAAGTATATAACAGATGCATGCTACCTATTAAAATTCCAACATCCTTTTTCGCAGAAACAGAAAAGCCATGGTCAAATTCACTTGTAAGTGCAAGGGATCCCAAACATCCAAAACAATACTGCGAAGAATACATTTACAGAACTCACATTTCTGTATTTCAAAACTTATTAGAAAGCTACAAAAATAAAATCACAGTAGCAAAAGGAAATATAAATCAATGAGATAGAACGAAGACTCCAGAAATGAGTATGGCCTATTAATTTTCGACCAAAACACTAAGACCATTTAATAGGGGAAAGAACAGTCTTTTTTTTTGTTTTTACATTTTTATAGTTTATTGTCAAGTTAGTTTCCATAAAATACCCAGTGCTTATCCCCACAATTGCCCTCCTCTGTGCTCATAACACCCCTTCCCTTTTCCCCCTCCCCCTTCAGCCCTCAGTTAGTTTTCAGTATTCAAGAGTCACTCATGATTTGCCAAGAACAGTTTTTTCAACAAATGGTGCTGAGACCGGTGGATATTCAATGGACTCCACTATTTATACCATATACAAAAATAAACTCAAAACTGATCAAAAACCTAACTATAAAAGCTATCAGAAAAAAAACATGAAATTAAGCTTCATGATCTTGCATTTGGCAATGGGTTTTCAGATGACCCCAAAAGCATAAATAACAATAGGGGGAAAACTGGCCTTCATAAGAATACAAAACTTTTACAGCAAAGGATATTACCTATAAAGTGAAAAGACAACTGACCGAATGGGAGAAAATATTTGCAAATCCTATCTGATAAGGAGATAACATCAAGGATATAAAAAGAACTCTTACAACTCAACAACAAACAACCCAATTTTAAAATGGGCAAAGGACTAGGGGCTCAGTTGGTTAAGCAACCGACTCTTGATTTTTGCTCAGGTCAGTCTCCTGGTGGAGACTGGCTCCATTCTAATGGTATCAAGCCTGCTTGGGATTCTCTTTGCCTCTCTCTGCCCCTCCTCCAGGTGCACGCTGTCATGCTCTCTCACTCTCTCAAAATAAATGAACATTTAAAATGGGCAAGAGACTTGAACAGATATTTCTTCCTACTTCCCTAAAGAAAAAAAAAAAAAACCCAGTTTATGTTAAGTGTCAATGAAGGTATGAGAGAGAGTGCCTGGGTGGCTCAGTCAGTTAAGGGTCCAACTTCAGTTCAGGTCATCATGTCACAGCTTGTGGATTTGAGCACTGCATAGGGATCTGTGTTGACAGCTCAGAGCCTGGAGTTCGCTCCAGATTCTGTGTCTTTCTCTCTCTGTTCCTTCCCTGCTTGTGCTGTCTCTCTCTCTCTCTCTCTCTCTCTCTCTCTCTCAAAAATAAGCATTAAAAAAATGAAAAAGATATGAGAGAAATTGGTACCTTTTGATATTGTTAGTAAAAAGGTAAATTGATGCAAGCACTGTGCAAATTTTTCTCTAAAAGTTAAATATATACCATATCACCCAGCAATATTATAGATATTTATCCAAAAGAACTGAAAATGGGTATTCAAATACCTGTACACCAGCATTCAACATCAGGTCTACTCACAATAGCCAAGACGTGGAATAGCAAAATGTCCATCACACATCAGTGTACAAATAAAATGTGGTATATAAAGCCAGTGTAAGAAATGAAGTACTGACACATGCCAGAAGGGTTAACTCAAAAACATGCTAAGCGGTGAAAGAAGCCAGACAAAAAGACCACACACTGCACAATTCCAGTTATATGAATTATCAATAATAAGTAAATCCATAGAGATGAAACGCTGACTGGCGGTTGCCAAAGACTGCAGGGAGGGAGGAATGGGGAGCAACTGCTAAATGGATACATGTTTTTCCTTTAGGGAGACAAAAATATTCTAGAACTTATCTGATAAAGGTAGTTTTACACCACTGTGAATGTACTAACTGCCACTGAATTCTGCTTTAAAATGGTTAATGTCAGGAGTGTTAGCTCAGTCAGTTGAATGTCCAACTCTTGATTTTGGCTCAGGTTATGACCCCAGAGTCATGGGATCAAGCTCCAAGCCGAGCTCTGCATTGAGCATGGAGGCTGCTTGGAATTCTCTCTCCCTCTCTGTTCCCCTCTCCCCAGCTTGCATGCACTCTCCCTCTCACTAAAAAATAACAAGATGCTTTTTATTTTTATTTTTTTAATTTTTTTTAATGTTTTATTTATTTTTGATACAAAGACAGACAGAGCATGAGAGGGGCGGGGGAAAGAGAGAAGGAGACACAGAACTGGAAGCAGGCTCCAGGCTCTGAACTAGCTGTCAGCACAGAGCCCGACGCGGGGCTCGAACACACGAATGTGAGATCTGACCTGAGCCGAAGGCGGAGGCTTAACCAAATGAGCCACCCAGGCACCCCACAAGATACTTTTTAAAATAAAGTAAAATGGTTGGGGCACCTGGGTGCTCAGTCAGTTAAGCGTCCAACTTCAGCTCAGGTCATGATCTCATAATTTGTGAGTTCTAGCCCCACACTGAGTTCTGTGATCACAGCTCAGAGCCTGGAGCCTGCTTTGGATTCTAGTCTCCCTCCCTCTCTACTCCTTCCCCTGCTCATGCTCAGTCTGTCTGTGTGTCTCTCTCTCAAAAATAAACATTAAAAAAATATTTTAAAAGGTGAGGGTTGAAATAAAATTGATACATCTATAATAAATAATAAATGGTTAACTTCATGTAATGTGACTTTCACTTCAATAAAAATAAATAAGAGTGTTATACTACAACCCCTTGAATAAAACACCATGAATATGGATATAAAAGCATACACTGAAAAATTAAAGAAGAGGTTATTTATACAATTTCTAAGTACCTCCCACGCCCCCAAAACAAAAACAAAACCACTTACTACAGCTCTGCAGTGAAACAGCCAAGTAAATAGCCTAGGGAATCCTTAATCAACAAATCAAAGTGAACATCATTAGTTATAGAACAAACTGAAATGGTGTGGCAAATGACAGAATGCAATCAGCAAAGAGAGCACTACTTTACTTTGTAATATTCTAGCCAAAGATACATAACCCAAACAAGCACAGCCTGTCTGAACATGAGAAATGCCAATCTGAAAGGGGTTACACTACAATAACTGTCCCATAATCTTCACATATCACATTATAAAAAATTCTTTTTAAAAAATGATCAGTCTGTGACACATATTGTATAGTTTTGTGAATCAAATTCTAACTTTTGAAAACTAATACTATGACATCCTGTTTCACTGAAATTTTGTTTTCACTGTCATAATACCATTAGTGAAATTCTTATTAATATTTAAGTACGAAGTATTAGGTGATTTACAGACTTCCCTAATACAAAGTAAAAGAGACCCCTCCCTTGTAGATTTTGTTTCCGTAGGTCTTAAGTAGAGCCTACAAATGTTTTTAAACCAACATTTACAGCGATGATCATTGGGGTGCCTGGGCAGCTCAGTTGGTTATTAAGCTCTAGTCATGATCTCTTGGTTTATGCGTTCAGGCCAGGCATCAGGCTCTGGTTGTGATACCTTTATGAAGAGCAACTTAGCAAAGCACTCAAGATTACACTCAGAAATTCCACTTATAAGAATGTACCCCAGGGACGCCTGGGTGGCTCAGTCGGTTAAGCCTCCGACTTCGGCTCAGGTCAGATCTCACGTTCGTGGGTTCGAGCCCCACATCAGGCTCTGTGCTGATGGCTAGCTCAGAGCCTGGAGCCTGCTTCCGGTTCTGTGTCTCCTCTCTCTGCCCCTCCCCCTCTCATGCTCTGTCTCTGTCTGTATCAAAAATAAATAAAACATTAAAAAAATTAAAAAAAAAAAAGGAATGTACCCCATGGGACACCTAGATGTCTCAGTTGGTTAAATGTCAGACTCATGATCCCAGGGTTATGAGATTGAGGTCCGTGCTGGGGTTTGTGTTAACAGTACAAAGCATGCTTGGGAGTCTTCTGTCTCCTCTGCCTCTCCCCTGCTCACTCTCTCTCTCTCTCTTTCAAAAATAAATATACATAAATAAAACACAAAATAAAAAATAAAAAGTATACCCCACATTTACAAGGGTACTAGCATTATTTCTAATATTTTTTTAAAAAGGTGCGTATACACATTTAAGGGCTCTCCAGAGAAAAACGTTAAACAGTGGTTTTTTCAGGTAAGAACAAGTACTGGGAGGAGCATTTGGGTGGCTCAGTAACTTGAGTGATGGACATGATCTTGCTGTTTGCGTCGGACTCTGTGCTGACAGCTTGCTCAGAGCCTGGAGCTTGCTTTGGATTCTGTGTCTCCTTCTCTCTGCCCCTACCCCATTTGTGTTCTGTCTCTGTCTCTCAACAATAAATAAATGTTAAAAAAAAAAAAAAAAAAGACCAAGTACTGGGAAAGAGGCATGAGGGGATGACCTCTAAAAACCTTTTAGTTTTTGTAATTTGCAATAGGTGCATGCATTCAAAATAATTTTAAATTCTGTTTACTCTGACTTAACTTTACCAGTTCTTGAATCCTCAAACTTTGACATTACCTGTGTCAGAAAAATCTGAAGCCAAATAAGGCTGCAAAGCAGCAAACAAGGTTCAACCAATGAATTCATAAAATGAACCTAACACTATGAACTAGTCATGTCACAAAAGTTCAGAGATAGGATACTTGATATAAAATTAAAGATGTAGAAATTCAAGTACCTTATTATGAAGACAATAGCTAAAAATAAATACTATATACACATATACACACACAATTAGCTAGGCAATTTGCATAGGATTTTACAAGTATCTCATTTAGTGCTCAGTACATCCTGAGAGAATTGATATAATCCTTTCTTTAAAAAAGAAAAAAAGATTCTGTCCCTTCTCTCCATCACCTTGTATTCTCCCTCTCAAAATAAATAAGCTTTAAAAAAAAATGTTCCCAACATCCTACCAGTGATAGGTAAAATTATTTTTAAAGCTTTTTTTAAAATGCTTATCAATTTATTTTGCTAGAAAGAGCAAGCATAGGGGAGGAGCAGAGGGAAGGAGAGTGAGAATCCCAAGGAGGCTCTGTGCTATCAACACAGAGCCTGACACAGGCCTTGACCTCATGAACCCTGGGATCATGACTTGAGCCGAAATCAGACGTTTAATGAACCAAGCCACCCAGGTGCCCCTGAAAATCATATTTACATTATTTACCTATTTACCTATTGTAACTGAGAATACATCAGGTAAATATCTTACCTTATACAAATATTAAACTTAGTAAGAGCTGTATTAGTAATTCCCTAAGTTCTGAGTGTTAGTCTCACCTGTCAAGCACTGCCTTGAGGTATAGCTACAACCATAGCAAATACAATCTTAATCTCCCAAACACGTAGAATGGAAATACTTTAAGCTACCACTGCAGTCATAACTTGCTTTGCACTAACCTAAGCCAACTTTGTCTCCAAGAGACTCTATCCTCTCATCAAATTGTCCTTGAAAGTCCTAATTTATAGGACTAAGTTGAAAACAGTTTCACTCACTTGTCCCCATTTCTACAATGTCCCTATAACAAGGAATCATTTTTAATGGAAGAGGCCAGAGTAATTCATGAGAGAAATCTGAATACCAGTTGTCTTAAAGGGAAAAACTAAGGCAACTAAGTTGCATAGGAAATCCTTAAAGCACCATAATTATCAGGTGAATCCATTTTTCGAGCAGTTTTCAACCTAGCTCCTGTTCCTTGAAACAATAATTTCATCACTCACTGTAACAGCCTCAAGTTTAGCATCCTTTTAGAGCTTTGGTAAGTATAGCCATGTACAAGCAATCTTTAACATGCTCTTAGAAAGAACCAAAGCAAGATCACACTCAAAAAATTTGTAATACCAAAAATAACTGGAACTCTATGGGCACTAATCTCCTTTTGTATCTTGGAGGAGGAAACATAAAAAGGTTATGTTTCCTCAAAAAAAAAAAAAAAAACAAGGCATTAGTTAATATAGATGAATTGTCAGGGCCTTTCTCATTTCTGAAAACGAAGAGCCAAAAATTCTCTTCACTCACTTATTTCAAAGTTACTCCTTGAAACCTAAAGTGTGTTTAATCTTTTTAAACCTGAAAGAACAATTTTACTAGGTTTTAATCCCTCCAACTCAACAGTTCAAACTAGGGAACATTTTTACTTTTATTTTTTTTTATGTTTATTTATTTTTGAGAGACAGAGCTTGAACAGGGGAAGGGAAGAGAGAGAAAGAGACACAGAATCCGAAGCAGGCTCCAGGCTCTGAGCTAGTGGTCAGCATAGAGCCCGATGCGGGGCTTGAACCCACGAATCATGAGATCATGACCTGAGCCGAAGTCAGACACTCAACCGACTGAGCCACCCAGGCGCCCCTAGGGAACATTTTTAAAGGCAAGGGTCATAACGTAAAAATCCTTAACAGGCAGTCCCTCCAATAAGCTAATAGCAAATCCAAAGCTAGTCTTAAACCTAGCAACAGACTAAAAGCTCAAAAAAAAATTATTTAAGTCTAGGCAAATAAAATAGTTTCTAAATGATTTGACAACAAATCAACTAGGCTATAAATAATGCCCTAACAAATTTCTCCTAGTCCCCCAGCTGTTTAACTGTATTTTTATTATAGCATATACTCAAATGTGGGGAAAAAAATAAAGTAATCTAAATTATCTAAAATGTTAATAATTCTTTTAGTCTACAAATAACTGCACTAGGAATATAACAAATAAATGAGACAAGGTCCCTACCCTCAGAAGAGTAAGTGATAAGTATGGCTGAAAGTAAACAAGATAGACTGGGCTTTGAATGAAATAAGATAAACAGAGTAAGAAAGAGAAACCAAAGGGTATAGGAAGGAGGGTTGCCAACTTCACACAGAATGGTTAAAGAGTCACTTAGAATGTAACATATGTACCAAAAATGAGCTAACAAAGGAAAAACAAAAACAAGTAAGCATAAAAGCCCTAAGACAGAATGGAAAATGCCTCGTGTGTTCAAAGAAGAGCAAGAGAGCCAAAGGCCAATGGTCTCGTAAGACCTTAAGGAAGGTTACAAAGAAATGGAAGGGACAAACAATCCACAAATGCTTGCAGCCTAGAGTCTACATGTTATGTGTATATCCAGTGGGCAAACATCCTGCTCTGTGAATAATAAACTACAAGGGTACAAAAATGGAAGAGGAACAAAGTTATGATGCTATAGCAGTAGTTCTGGTTAGAGAAAATGGTGGCTTGGACAACTCCAGTGGCAGAATAAAAATGGACATATTTCAAATAAATTTACTAAATGATTAGATGGAAGGAAAAGAAATAAAAAATGTGACTGCTACATTTTTTAGTTTGAGTAGGTGAATTGGGTAGCCATTTATTGAGCTAGGAAAGAATGGAGAAAATATAGAGCTAAGTAAGGCTCAAATGAGTGGTTTTGGATACATTAAATTTGTAAACTAAATGGAGAGGTCAAGAAGACTTAAATTACAAGAGTAGAATATGGGGAAGAGAAGTGGACTACAGATTCAAATGTGAGATCATTTGTGCACCATAAACTATGCTACCATATCCCAGATTACACAAATGTTACCTCAAAAAAAGGCAATGCATTATATTTTCATCAATTATAAATGTTCTAAAATGCAATCTAAATATACTTAGTTTCTGCTTAGTTCTGTCCTTTCAACTTACATTTACCTATGTTCCCAATCTACAATCTCTCTCTCTCTCTCTCTCCTGATCATAATGGTCTTCAATCACTACTACCTATGTGATAAAACCAGAACAATACTGCTAATAATGTCTACATCATTTTACAATTTCAAAGCATTCAGCACTCATTATTTCACTGGATTCCTAAGGATAATCTTGTGAAGCAGGAAAGAACTAGTTTTATCAGAGCAAGAAGTAAGAGTCTTATAAAGGCTGCCCTGGCCATCATTAAATAGCTATTATTAACTAGAAGGGAAGAAACCACAGTTCAAATTTAAGGACTCTATTTACTGTGCATTCAGAGAACTTCAGAGCAGTCCAACTAGATGAGTTCAGAAATCATACATTTTTGCCTTGCTACTAAATGTTCACTACAGGAGGGCCTGGGTGGCTCAGTTAAGTGTCCAACTCTTGATTACAGCTCAGGTCATGATCTCATGGTTCCTGAGTTCAAGCCCCTCATCAGGCTCTGTGCTGACAGTACAGAGGCGGCTTGGGATTCTCTCTCTCTGCTCCTGCCCCACTTGTGCTCTGTCAAAATAAACTAAAAATATTAATAATAATAAAAATAAATGTTCAGTACATATGAAAGAGCAGGCACAGAGTAGGCACTAAATAAAACATCTGCTGAAGCAATGAACATCTCTGGCAGACTAGCACTCAAGAATCCCAGAACCACTGGTGAGTCAGTGTTTCACAGTAAGTTGATAGTTTGTGTCCTCCTTTCTTGCTTCCAACAAAGAAATATGTTCATCTATTTTCAAGTATAAATTAGATATCTAACATTTCAAGCCACTCAAAAGATTAGATTGTGTTATTTTGCAACAAGTCTTACTCACATGCCCTTAAAAACAATTTCTCCTTTTAGTCCACATTTCCCATACAAGATTTTAGAAAGCAAAAGATATCAGGATTTTAAAATAAGGGAGAAAAAGTTCTATGCTAGCATTTGTATTTATCAACTACTGACTTAACATATACAGCAATGATGAATACACCAGTAGTTCCAAACACAGTCAACTGATTTTCAACAGAGGTATTTCAAAGTGATTCAAGGGAAAACAACATTTTCTTAATAAATGGCACTGGAAACAAAACAAAACAAACAAAAAGGTACTGGGGCAATTGGACATCTAGAGTATTAAAAAAAAAAAAAAGACCCTCAACCCATTGCTCACACTACATACAAAAAGAAAAAAAAAATCACTCAAAATGCATCACAGATTTAAAATTATAAGCTAACCTACAATTTCTAGAAAAAAGCAAGACAAAATCCTGCCATCATGGATTAAAAAAAGATTTCTAGACTAGGTGAAATTATGTGCAAAGCATGTTATCTCACACACTTGTACCCAAAAAAATATAAATTAATTCTTACAATTCAACAACACAATCTCCTCTTTTTTAAATGCAAAGGGCGTCTGGGTGGCTCAATTGAGTGTCCAACTCTTGGTTTCAGCTCAGATGACGATTTCATGGTTCCTTCATGAGATGAAGACAGAGCCTGCCTGGAATTCTCCCTCTCCCTCTCTGCCTGCCCCTTGCCAGCTCACACTTGAGGACTCTCAAAATAAACAAACTTAAAAAAAAGCCACAATGCTAATTCAAATTATACACCCACTCCACGGACAGAATTAAAAGACTGACAGCAAATACTGGCAAGAATGCAGAACTATGTACCATATTGCTGGTGCAAATACAAATGGTTTAGTGTCTCTGTAAAACAATTTGGTAGGTTTTCAGCAGAGTTAAACACACAAATTCATGACCCTGCAATCATACTGCTAGGTAATTTTCCCAAGAGAAATGAAAACACTTCTCCACAAAAAAAGCAGGTATGCAAATGTTCACAGAAACTTTATTCACAAAAGCCAAATATTGGAAACAACCCAAATGTCTAGTAACCAGAGAATGAATAAACACTTGTGGTGTATCTACACAAGAGAGTACCACTTAGCAATAAAAAAATAGATTATAATACATGTAATAACATACATGAAAAAAGCCAGAAACAAAAATATACACACAGTGCTTGATTCCCTTTATATGACATTCCGGAAGACAATACACAATACAAAAGACAAGAAAAACAGATTGGTGTTTCCAGAGAATAGTGGTGAAGGAAGAGGACTGTCCATAAAGGACAGTAAGGAAACTTTCTGAGGTGATGTAAATGCCCTACATTCTCACATAATAAGATTACACAATTGATTTGTAAAAATGTCTTCAAACTGTACATTTAAAGAGCAAATTTATTGCATGTAAACTATACTTCAAAACACCTAGTTTCAAAATGGGTTCACACTTCCATTAAAAAAATTAACAGCCACACACACTTTTGTAAAGACAAACTATTAAACTGTTAATTTTCACTGTAAAAACATAGTTAATTTAAAAAAAAACCATAATGGTGCTTCCCCTACATTACTGTGACCCCAAATTTATATTCTCTGCTCTGAGGAATTACAAATTAATCCCACAACTTCCCTTCTACATCAAAGAGGAAGTCCACCAATCCAAACTAGATCCTGATTTTTACCTTTAATTTATGGTAGAGGAAAGCTTATCATTACTTTTCTTTTGATCATTATCTACAAATGTCATTCACACGGTAAGACAGCTTTAATGTTGGCCAACTGCCTACTCAACTAAAATGACAGGAAATATTAGAAAAATAAATGATACGTACTTTAATCACTTTATTATTAATCCACCTGAGATACTTTTCTTCCAAAAGACCAAAGTACTTAAGAACACTACTCCCAGGGCACCTGGAAGTAGAGACTGCTTGGCAGTCTCTCCCTATCTCTCTGCCCCTTCCCTACTCTTTTGCACACATGCTCCCTCTCTCAAAATGGATAAACTTCTTTAAAAATTTATTAAAAGAATAAAAACACTAGTCACTTTATTTCTTTTAAGAAGGGCAAATAGTGTTTGGAAATTTGTGAGAATGTTTTGAAAATATCTGTCTTTCAGAATTCTCACATCTGTACCACTACATATTAAAACTTATTATTAGAAACATTTTTCTTACTTCAGGTGTGCTTTAATAAGATCTTATTATTCCAGGATAGTAAAGAAGACTTTGATAAGTACTTGTTATAAAAGATATATGAATCTGAGGCACCTGGTTGGCTCAGTCGGTTGTATCTGACTCCTGATTTCAGCTCAGCTCAAGATCTCTGCGGTTCTGTTAGTGAGTTAGAGCCCTGCATCAGGCTCTCTGCTGTCAGCATGGAGCCGGCTTCAGATCCTGTCTCCCTCCCTCTGTGCTCCTGCCCCACACACGTGCTCACATATGTGCACAAGTACTCCTGTATTCTTTCTCAAAAATAAACATTAAAAAAAAAGATACATAGATCTGATTGGATTCTATACCACTGGCTCTAGAACTGCACTAATATGGCAGCTAATAGCCACATGTCTTTGTTTAAATTTACATTAAAATTAAATAAAACCCAAAATTCAGTTCCTCATCTGCACTAGCCACAATGCCAATAAAGACCTAGGTCTAGAGATTACCATACTAAACAGCAAAGTCACAGACTGCCTCCCTAATTTCACAAAGTTCTATTGTACTGCTCTGCTCCAGAATAAATCTACTTAGAAAATATAAACAGAATCCAAATTCTGGATGTCAATTAGTGACAACCTTGAGTAAATTAACCTCAGTTTCTTAAACTATTAAATGGAAATAGCACTTATCTCCCATCATAACTGGAAAAAGCACCTTCTAATTTAAAATACTGTAAATATAAGTTATGAAGTGATCCAAAAATAAAATACTCCTGAATGACAAAAAATATACCCATGTAAAAGGCAGATTATAAACAAGTCTCAAACTGTATCTCATTAAGGAAAATAAAATTGTCACTGGCTAACCATAAAGTATCTTCTCAGTAGTGAAAGAGTAGTATTTTTACTTTACTCATATTGAACCTTAAAAACTTCAATTATACATCTTCATAGTTGGAAGTCTCAGCTCTGGATATACACAACATGTAGGTTCAGAACTATCACTTACTGGCTATGTGACCTTGGGCTTTCTTTATCTCTGTGCTTTCTTTTTCTCATTTGTAAAATGAGAATAGGACCTTCCCACACACACTGTTCATGAGGATTACAGTTAATTCACTTCCAAGGCTTAGATCACTGCCTGGAACATGGTAAGCACTGACAAATATTAGTTATCAAAATCTGGTCATGACAAGTGTTAATATCGAAAATAACATGCCCAGCTCCTACAACTCAAATTTGAAAATGGGCAAAAAACTTCAATACACAGTCCTTCAAAGAACATGTAAAAATGGCCAATAAGCGAGGGGGCCTGGGTGGCTCAAAGTAACCAATTCTTGAATTCAGCTTAGGTCATGATCTCAGTTTGTGAGAATGAGACCCACACTGGGCTGTGCACTAACACCATGAAGCCTCTTTGGGATTCTCCCCCTCTCTCTGTCGCTCCCCACACATGAGCTCTCTCTCAAAATAAACTGTTTAAAAAATGGCCAATAGGGGCACCTGGGTGGCTCAGTCAGTTGGGCGTCGGCTCAGGGGGTTCGGTGGGTTTGAGCCCGTATTGGGCTCTGTGCTGACAGCTAGCTCAGAGCCTGGAGCCTGCTTCAGATACTGTGTCTCTTTCTCTCTCTGCCCCTCCCCTGTTCATGCTTGTCCCTCTCAAAAATAAATAAATGTAAAAAAAAATTTTTTTAATGGCCAATAATAAGCAAATGAAAAGACCTCAGTATTTACTAGGGAAATGCAAATAAAAACCACAAAGATACCACATCACAATCACTAAGATGGCTATTATCAAAAACAAAAAAAAACAGATGTCAGAAAGAATATGGATAAACTGGAAGCCATGTGCACGGCTGGCAGGGAAAAAAAAAATGGTGCAACCACTATGGAAAATGTATGCAGGTTCCTCAAAGAATTAAAAACATCATTACCATTTGAACCAGTAATTTCACTTCTGGGTATATACCCAAAAGAATTAAAGACAAAGATTAAAAAAAAAAAAGCAAGGATTCAAACAAGTATTTGCACACTCTCATTCACAGCAACATTATTCATGATCTCAGAATGGCAGAAACTAAAATGTGATTACAGGGGCGCCTGGGTGGCTCAGTCGGTTAAGTGTTCAGCTTCGGCTCAGGTCATGATCTCACCATTTGTGGGTTGGAGCCCTGCGTTGGGCTCTGTGCTGACAGCTCAGAGCCTGGAGCCTGCTTCAGATACTGTGTCTCCCTCTCTCTCTGACCCTCCCCTGCTTGCACTCTCTGTCTCTCAAAAAAAAAAAATTAAAAAATAAAATGTCAATTTACAGAAAATAAACAAAATTTGACTTATACATACAATGGATTATTCTTTGGTCTTAAAAAAGGAAATTGATTCTATGACACGCTACATGGATGAACCTTGAGGACATTATAAAAGTACAATAAGGCAATCACAAAACAAACACTACACAATTCCACTAAGTCCCTACTATAGCCCAATTCATAGAAATACAAAGTAGAATGGTAATTGCCAGGGGCTAGAGGGAAAATGCAAAGTTAAAGTTTAATGGGTACACAGCGGTCAGTTTGGGAAGATGAGAAAAGTTCTGGAGATAAGAGGAGGAAAAGAATGCAAAACAATGTGAAGGTACTCAATTGCCACTTAGATACTCAAAAAAGGCTAAAATGGTAAATCTTTTATTTTTAATGATAAAATTTCCCCTCATTACACTGTCTGGAAGATTAGTATGAAAAGGGTGGGGAAAAACCCTTACTTTCAAATCTCAAACCATGAGCAAAATAGAAAAAAGAGTTAAGTCTCCTAAATTTATATAAATTTAGAATACATTTTCTCTAAACTTCTATTTAGCTAAGACTTTGGCAAATTCCAATTATGCCGACAACTACTGGTTGTGAAATATTACCTCTACTGTGGTTTTTAAGTACGTCCGCAAATTCTTTTGAAAAATGATGAAGCCTAACTACCTCCCTTGACTGCAAACTAGACTTAGTAACTTGCTTCTAACGAAAAGAAAGTGGCAGAAGTGACTTCTGGAATGGGTCCTAAAAGGTACTGTACTTCTCTGCCTATCTCTCTTCTCACAGCTGCCACTTTGAAAGAAACTTAACATTGGACTCTTGTTCTTGGGATTGTGAGTTGAGTTTGTTAAAACAAACAACTTTAGAAGAAAAAAAAGAAACCCAAAGAGCTCAATGGAGATCCATATACAGTAAGGAACTGAGTCCTCCAGACAAGAACCAGCATCAATCTGCCTGGTCCATAAGTACACCATCTTGGAAAAAGATCCTCCTGCCCCAGTCAAACCTTCAAATAATTGCAGCCCTGATTATTATATTGATGTAGATTTTAGATTCTGACCTGGAGGAAGTCAGAATCACTCAGCTCAACTACTGCCAAATTTCTGACCCACAGAAATCATGTGAGATAATAACAATTTTTATTTTTTAAAACTCCCTCACTACAATATTTATGTTCACTTAAAAACCAACTAATTTCTCTTACTAATATGCATATGTAAAGATAACTTCTGGCAATTTTCAGTTTAAGAATTTCTTAAGAGTGTATTTGCAAGTTCTGAGTTTCAAAGGAAACACAACATAACTACAATTTTAAAACTTTCTTGCTAAAAAATAAAGTATGAAAAAGTCTTTTAACTATGGTTTCAAAAAAAATCTGTAAACTGAATTAAAGGGTAGAAAATGAAACACCAAAACACTGCCATCACCAAAGCTGTGAACAGAAAGATGACTCAAGAACAAGAAAATGAGTGGGATACCTTGTATAAAAAGATGCAGAAACTAGTAATTACTTGAAAGGATATAGAGCAAAAGCCTGTAACTAGTCTACTGGGTGTGGCAGCTAACAAAAAAGGAAAAGCAAGCAGATAAAACTCAAAGACAATCCAACCACAAAAGGTTTATCAATAATTCTAATATTTTGTTTCTCATCAGAGCGCTGCTCAAAGTGATAGACCTGCTCCTGAGAAAAATAGAAGTGCCCCAAAATGATCAATTTTAGAGAATTCTCAAACCATGGTCACCCCAATCCATTTAGGTAGCCCCCCCAAAGACATTAGGAAACCCTGACATATAAAACATTTTAAAAAAGGAAACGAGGGGCGCCTGGGTGGCTCAGTCGGTTGAGCGCCGGCTTCAGCTCAGATCTCACGTTTCGTGGGTTTGAGCCCCGCGTCGGGCTCTATGCTGACAGCTCAGAGCCTGGATCTTGCTTCCGATTCTGTGTCTCCCTCTCTCTCTGACCCTCCCCTGATCGCACTCGCTCAGTCTCTCAAAAATAAATAAAAGATATTAAAAATTTTTTTTAAAAATAAAAAAAATAAAAAAGGAAACGAGACAGTGAACACCTCTCTTTCCAACCTGCTCTTCCTAAATATGCCAAGTCCACCACGTTTAAAGGCTGGTGAAACAACACCAAGAGCCCTACTTAAGGTAGATTTTCTTGGTTCGTGAGATAGAGCCCCGCAAGGTGTGGAGCCTGCTTGGGTCTGTCTGTCTGTCTCTTTCTCTTAAATAAACTTAAAAAAATAATGAATGAAACTGGAAAAGAGAGGGGCAGGGCATTAATGGGTTTCAAGTAATGCCATTAGCAGAAGAAGAAGTAACTTCAGACTATGACAAATACTGATTTGACGTATATTAATCAGAATCTTAAAATACTGAAATTAGAGTAACTTTACATACGGATTATGCTTCACCACTAACAAAACGCCTTCATATATTATTTTCATTGGTTTTATGGAAACACTAACACCAAAGCTATTAGGGATTAGGTAAATATACAAGGTCACATAGGCCCTTTTCTACATTTTCCAATCCCTAAACCAAAAATCTTTTTGTTTTTCAGCCATTTTGCTTTTTCTACAATTACTACCCTTACCTGGATCTAAATTGTTACCTTAACATTAAAAAAAAAAATTAAACAGAAAAGGTGATTAGGTCAAGGACAATTAGATGATCTGGCTTGGGTTTAGTTTTTTTTGTTTGTTTTTTCTTTAAAGAAAGCGCAAGCAGAGAACAGCAGAAGAGGACAGAGTGAATCTCAAGCCCACTCCAACACTCACCACTGAGCCCAATACAGGGCTAGATCCCCAGACCCACCTTGGGATCATAACCTGAACAGAAATAAAGAGACCCTCAACCAACTAAGCCACCCAGGCACCCCTGGCCTGGGGTTTAGGCTCTATCTTCTTTATTTATTTATTTATTTATTTATTTATTTATTTATTTATTTTTTAGGCTCTATCTTCAATTACTAATTTTACTTTCAGACTAGAGGTTCCCATCTTTGTTCCCCCATAACTCTCTAAATTTTTTTTTCTTTCCTCTGCATACTCTTGGTTCTTTTCCTATAATTTTCCATTCCTATTATGTCCCAACTATTCCTCCTGAATAGCAATATGAACTATACCTTCTTTTCTACCTTTTAACTTAACTCCAGGGTGCCTGGGTGGTTCAGTTGGTTAAGCATCCGACTTCAGCTCAGCTCAGGTCATGATCTCAGGGTTCAAGGGTTCAAGCTCCACGTCAGGCTCTGTGCTGACAGCTAGCTCAGAGCCTGGAGCCTGTCTTTGGATTCTGTCTCCCTCTTTCTCTGACCCTCCCCTGCTCACGCGCTCCCTCTCTCTCAAAAATAAATAAAAAAACATTAAAAAATCTTTAACTCAACTCCAAATTCCACTAGTAGTCAATATGAACCAAACAGAAGCCAGTAGTATATGAGAAAAAAAACATAAATATCATGGATAATGCTCAAATAGAATGAGTTAATTAACTCCAATTCACATCAAAGCAGTCTAAACAGTGATTAAAAGTGTGGAGCCCTTCAGAGCCCTGAGAGATTTGGCCCAGACTCCCCCACCGAACCTTGCTCCTGACCAAATAACTTTTTCCCAATTTCCATCTTCCTGTATCTTAATTTTCTGACCTATACCACTAGAACAGCACTTTCTTCATAAAACTATTCTAGGGTTAAGGAACACTTTGTAAATATGTTTATTACACAGAGTATGTGACATTATCATCACCTATAAGTGTTAATTACTATATTATTTTTTAGATCTATAGTGTAAGCACAGGAAATAAAATAAAAACAACAAAGTAGGGGGAAAGAGAGACTCAAAAGAGGTACTCAGAGGGTAGGGGGACCAGACCAGAAATTGTTCCAATTACTACTGCTAGCTATTCAATGCCAAGAATATAATAAAATATTTATTAAGACATTCAAGTAAGTAAATCTGTCCTTGAACAATTGCTGTAAGCAAAGTTCACCAACATCAAACTATTCAAAGATTAAAAATTGTTAAAAGCCCTGACTCTGGAATTATCTTTATCTTGAGATAAAGGCTTCAGGTAACATCAGTAGGAATAATTTAAAGGAAAATAATCACAAAGAATGTTTTTCTTTTCTGTGAAAGAAAGGTAATTCCCAGTTCAACTTTTTTTTAAGGTTTTATTTTGAAAGTGAGAAAGCCCATGTGCAAGCAGGAAAGATGTAGAGAGAGACAAAGAGAGAATCCCAACCAGGGCTCAATCCCACAAATTCTAAGATCACAACCTGAGCTGAGCTGAAATTGAGTAGAAAGCTTATCAAATTGAGCCACCCTGCTCCTTCCAGTTCAACTTTTTAATCTCATTTAAGATGCATATTCTTAAACAAATAACTTGAAAAGTCATTAAATTGATAAATACATTAAATAGCAGGCTCTCTGAAGTGAAAAGGTATGGAGAATGGTCTCATCACATTTTTACATCAACCAAGGTGGAAGTTCCCGTAATACACAACACTGACAGAGAAAACACAAATAACTCAGTCTATTTTAACAAAATTACTGAACTCTAATTTCCATTTTAGATCAGAAAATAAATACTATGTTTGTATACTTATACTCTTTTGGACTCTACTACCTCTTCTGCTGTGAGATAAAAGGATTCAACAGCAAAGCAAAAAAAAAGTTGTTTTGAAATACATCAGCTACTGACAAGTTGTAAGACCATCATGGCAAAATGTTCAAAATTACAATCTTTTATCTCAGAAAGGTAATTAAACTAAAATTTTAGCTAGTCATATCTTCACTAATAATACTTGTCTAAAATATATACTTTAATGAATTTTTTTAAAAACACTCCTATGCCTAGGATTGACCGAAAAACTCTATATGGTAACTAAAAACACTATTATTCAAATCTGGAAAATATAACAATTATTAAAACAGAATTCTCACTTGAGAAATGATCAGCAAGTACAGTAATTAATATTTCCAATTTTTATAAAAGTTTTATTTATGAACGTAAGCTAGCATAACCTTCCAGAAAGAAAATCAGTTATTTAAAAGAATTATGAACTATTATGAAACATCAGGTTTAAAAAAACCAAGCCCTGTTATAACTTGATCTAAACTGAAACACAAAATTGCCTTCAGAATGCAGTCTAAACTCATATTAGGAAAGTAAACTGGCTAGAATGACTCGTGAAACATTTTTTCCTACTTTTTTAACTATCTATGAATCCATAAAAATTAAGATGAATACTGATCATACGGGGTTTTTTTTTTTCTTCACGAACACAAAAATGTACAATGTGGACTGTTTGATCCAAAATATTCTTAAACGTTAACTCTGTCTTCATTTCAATTCACTTAACAGTTTACAGACTGTCCAGGAAACTGAAGCAAGCAATATTATTCCAAGAAAGTGAAAGGCTTCCAACAAAGGATAAACTTGACGCTGATTACAGTTTACAAATGAACATTTGATTTGCTCACCATATCATACTTACAAATTCCAACAGGACTGCACAGGAAGGTGTTGGGTTTTTCTCTGTAATCTTTATGTTTTCCAGTTTGTTTTTTTATTTTGTATCCTCTGAAATAATATCCAAGTTCTTTGAAGATACTTAACCTATTACTATTTGACATAGAGTTACTTCAAGTCAGCTACCCATACTTCTGTTTTAAAGTTTTCATATGGCTATATCCAGAATTAGCCAAGTTCCTTGAATTTAAGATTTTAAAGTCTTCTTTGTTATTCCATGTACTTGTCACTGTCGTACTTATCCACTCCAGATGAAATATCCAATTTATGAGCCAAAAATCAAAATCAAAAAGAAAATTTCACATCTGAAGAGCATTCCTAAACATCAGCACATAGACACATAGCTATCTCAATACTACCATGCTGCTGGAAAACCGCAACATCTTAAATTTCCGCGTAAATAAAAGATAAAAGGAAAAAAACTCTGTATTCTTTCAATGTCTTCATTTAGAAAAGCTGTCCCATTGTGACATGAAAAAAGCTGAGGTCAAAAATTCCTAAAACTTTTAATAAATGAAAAAGTAAAATGCCATGAAACTTCAGCAATATTTAAACAGTAATTTGAAACTGCCAAAACTACTTAGTACACAAATCAAACGTATCTTATAGTTTACACTGAAGAGAAACTATTGGGGGGGGGGGGGAGCAAAAATACCACCAGCTGAAATAATTTAACCAGTTATATAATCCGTTTGAACCAAAATACTGAAGAAATGGCTGGGTCTCTTTAGGTAGCTTGCAGAACTGTTCGCTACTATAAATTCACTTCAGAGATGATTCTTGCCACTTTTAATAAGCTTCTGGGGCAAAATTATCCAAAAACATTGTAATCCCAAAATGGCCACTTCAAATATCCGGGGCCTTTAACACAAAACCTAGAAGATGATCTTCATATATGAGTAACTGAATCACCTGTAAAAGTTATAAGACAAACAAACAAACTTAAATTACACATCAAATTTTAAGTTTGAAATAAAAATTAACCCCCATCTTGAAGAATCAACTTCTGGAGAGAAATTCACTTCTATGCAATTCTACTGGGATTTAAAAAAAAAAAAAAAAAAAAGGCTCTGCCAAGCAAGTGCCCGAAAACACTTGAATGTATTAAAAAGACTTCAGCGTAAGAGGGGAAAAGGTGAGGAGATGATGTTACAGACAAGGAGTAAGTAATTTCAACTGGGAAAGGGGCACGGATTTAATACAGGGGAATTATATAAACAATCCTCCTCACACTTTTTGAGTAAAACTTAAAACTATGAAACACTGCCACACAATCTTATAAAAGATCTGCCATACTTTCCATTCACACTACCCAAGAAAAACGAACAGGCAGGTGTGGTGCCAAGGAGCATTAGTAAATGCAACTTAAGAGAATAAAGGATATAAAGAGAAAGACGCTCCCTCCCAATTAGAATGTCTAAATGAAAAACCACATTTCCCCCATTAAGGGTAGAAAGTAGGTGGGTGAGAAACGGGTTATCAACATTCCTTAAATTCGCCCGAGACTTCCCTGGCTTCTGAGGGCAACTGTGGGAGAAAGGTGTCGGTCCCCATTTCCTTGAATTAGGAAAACAGGTTTTTCCCAACACTGAGGGGGTGGCAGGTACGAAACGCTTCTCGTAAATCACGTTATGAGTGGTTCTCTCCAAAAACAGAATATGTCCCTTCAGGCCCCACAGGATTCGGGGGGACAAAGTAGCATTCGACTTAGTACACAGCTAGTGCCACAGACCCGGGAGAGACGGAGAGCGGGCGCGCTTATGAAGAAAACAACCGAAGGCCACAACTCGGCCTCGACTCCCTCAGCTACGAGAAGCAGGAGTGCCAAAGGAGGCGGGCATGTGCGAAAGGCCGGAGGAAGGAACACCGAGAACGGAGGGCGTCGGACCCGTTCTGAGCCTTCGCCAAACATCCCCCCAGCCACCAAGGCTAAGCCACCCACCCCCTCGCCACAACCGCCACCCCCGCTTCACCGGGCCCAGTAAATATACAGAGGCCTCTCGGCGCCGTTCTTCCGTCTCCCTCCTTGCTCTCCGCCACCCCCCACACCGCGTCCGCGGGCAGCCTCACACCTCGCGCCTCCAACGCCGACCCCCTCAAACCCCAACGCCGACACTGGCACCCCGTTCCTCCCCTAGACTCCTGCGCGAAGCACGGAGGACGGTATTACCTTCTGCCACACCAGAGGTGCCCCTGGCCTGGGGGTGCCGCTGCGCTCGATCCCGGGAGGAGGTTTTCGGTACTTTGAATAATCCCCTTTTGCCGCTTTTCCCTCCCCCACAACCAGTCTCAGTCCCAAAATGGCGCCGACCCGATCCGCAATGTTCTGGGTCAAGTCTCGCGAGATCGTGGAAGGTGGCGAGGCGGGGAAGGAACTATAGGGGTTGAAGAGAAGGGAGGGAAAAGGCGGGGCGAGGACAAGGAGGAGGGAGAAAGGGTGTGGAAGAAGCGGTGCGAACGAACCTACTGGGCGGGGCAGCAGGAGGAGCGCCTCCACCAGAGAACCTTCTGGCCCACGCAACCGCTCACGCCCCGGCCGAAGAAGCTCCGCCCTCTACGTCGGGCGACTGTGGGGAGGGAATAGGGCGTGGCTACGTCTGGAGGCGGGGCGTCGAGGAAGCCCCGGAGGTAGGGGCGCGTGGGGGGCGGTGGCTCCGCGCAGTGACGTCAAAAGCAGCTGGAGTCGGGGATTACCCCCTGCTGCTGACGTGAGGACGGTGAACAATCGGGAACGTTCGGTGGAAGGGGGAATTCCCCGCCGCTCCCTGAGGAGCCCCTCCTCCCGCCCCCCCCAGCCCGGGGCCGCCCCGGAGCCTGTGATGATGGGGGCCCCCAGAGGGTGAGAGGAGAAGGCTGAGCCGGGAAGCGGCCGCGCGAGCTGGAGTGGCGCGCGCAACGGCGTCTTCCCGGGCTAGACGCTCGGAGGAGCCGCGGCGCGTGCCCCTTTCCGGGTACCGCGCTCGGGCCTGGGCGGAAGGGAGATCACATGATCGCCTGTACCCAGCACTGCGCGGGCGGAACGCCGGCGGTGTCGGCACAGGACTAATTGGGCGCCCTGAAGCACTGGATCCATCATGGTATGCAAATACGAGTGTTTCAGATGTAAACATTTGTGCAGTAGTGCTGCGGCTGAAGAGAGGACTAGGACTAACTCGGTGGCTACTAAGCTCAGATTCTCAAAGGGCAAAAATGGCTACTAGATGTAATCGTGCCAATCATTTTTCTTTCTGCTAAGCCTACGTGAGGTGAGAATTATTTCAACACTGTCTCTGGCCGACACACCCCACACAATTTTTTAATGACTTTGATGATATTCACAATTACCTAATTGCGATACTTTTTCGCTTTGTAACAGGAGACGTGCTTTGAAACCTGTGAAGTTAGCTTTCTAGGAAGACTAAAAGTAATCACGTGCTTAAGGGAAAATGTTGGGGGAGGTGTCTCAACCAGAGAAAATCCAGTAAAAAAAAAGTCTGACTCTCCGCACTCCCCGAAACCACAAAGCCTTGGTACACACAAACTCTACGGGTCTTTTATATGCATTATGGGATTTGCAGTTTAATGGACTGCTTCTAAAAGCTTCCTGAAAGAATGTTTGAATGTAAGCTCAACCAAAATTGTATCTCCCAACCTTTTAGTTTAGTCTGCATCGGGGAAATGGACACTTTGGACAATACCTCGCCGAGAGCAAAGAAAACGCCATTAACACATGCTGGATGCCTTATCTGTGCCAGGCACTTTGTTTTTATATCAGTTTATGGTATGCGTGTTATTTGCCACGTTTTGCAGTTGAGGAAAACTGGTTCAGGTTAAGTAATGTGCTACATGGAAGCTGAGCGCCACCAGCTTGGCTGTACATCTTAAATGTGTTGGAAGTCTTATTCTACGTTCTTTCCACGACCCCACACTGCTTCAGTATAAGTAATTTATGTATGAAGACGGGACCTGCTTCTGTTTCTAAGTGTAATGTCAATTCAAGAAGTAAAAGCGAGGCACTTGAGTGGCTTAGTCGTTAAGTATGGACTCTTGAATTCCGTTCAGGCCAATGTCTCACGGTTTGTGAGTTCCAGCCACTAGTGGGGCATCATGCTAACTGTGGAGCCTGATTAGGATATCCTCTCCTCTCTCTTGCTCTCTTTCTCTCTGTCTCCCCCCTTCACTCTCTTTCAAAACAAATAAACAAAAAAAAATTGATAATAGAACATCCACAAATTGCCTGTCCCACGGCAAAAAGATATAAGCTGAAAAATAAAATGGAGAAAGAATTGTAACACGACGAACTGCTTTAATATTTATTTATACATACACAGTCACTATCCTTAATATCTTATAGTTATATTTACATATCAAACGCTTTTACGAATTATGAAAGATAACTATACTCTTAGAAAAAAGACAAAAACAAGCTAGTAATGTGTGTGTCAGAAATCAGATTCTATGTCTCCCTCTCTTTCTCCACCTCCCCCACTCTTAGTCTGTCTTTCTCTCTCTCTCTCAAAAACAAATATTAAAAAATTGTTTGTTTGTTTGTTTGTTACACACCAAGGGTCTTTATTTCCTGCTTCCGTTACAACCATCCACCCGGGGATAACTCCCACGCGTGAGTCTCAGGCTCGAGTCCCCCTGCAGAAAGGCAGAGTCACATTTCTTCCTCTGGAGGACACAGGTCTCTGAAGGTCCCGGCAGTTCCCCAGGTCAGTTGCTCTGCCCACGACCCTGCCATTCTGAATCACCTGTCCTGCCCCCATGCACATGGAGCAACTGTCTGAAATTGGGGGTCTGTATCCTTTTTAGGTCCCATATCCCTGTAGGCTAGATCACAGTTTCCAAGTGCCCGGAGGGAAACTTTTGGAGGATGCGCTCAACTAGTCAGGCGATTCCCAGGGGCACGTAAGGGGGCCTGAATTATCGATTGTCCTGTCACAGTAAAGATGAATGGGCTCTTCATATCGTACCGTCCAGAACTGTCCCAAGTCCTTCATAATCCCCAGTAGCTCAGCTTGAGCCTGGGCACTTCCCTCCCGTACAATTTTCAAACGATGTTCGTCATCCAGCCCACGAAATGGATATATGTCCAGAGGGTCAGGATATACCCCCAGGCTCAGGTGGTCCAGCTTGGGGTTGTGCTGCAGCAGCTGCCGCACAACGGACATAGTGAGGAAGTTCCAGGTGATATTTAAAGACCGGAGCTGGTGGCAGCGTCTCAGAGCTGGCAGGATGGCCTCCAGGTCAGTGTCGAAGAGCTCACAGTTTTCCACGTTAAGGGTCTGGAGGGTGGCTGCCACAGTCTCCAGCAGGACTTGCAGGGGCTTCATACTAACAGAGAGCAGCGTGACACTTCTCAGATCCAGCTCCTTTAGCTGACGGATGCTCGGGGACTGGGACAGGCACACCAGGTCCTTTCCTGTAAGCTGGCTATTGTTTATGGAGAGGGTCTCCAAGGGGGCCCTCAGGCACCTGAACGTCTCATCCAGGCAGTCCTCCAGGAAGATCGCAAACGGCATGTGGAGCTTCCGCAGGTGATGCAGCTTGCGGAGCTGGGAGGTGAACTGGGCAACATGCTGCTTTTCCTCCTCACAGACGGGCACTTTGATAAAAGGGTGAACGAGGGTCTGCAGATGAGTCATCTGGCCCAGGTACGGAGCGAACATGCACAGGGTGGACTTCTTCATGTCCTCCACCTCCAACCTCAGGATGCAGCCCGGCTGTACCTTATTCAGGACCTTCTTAACATGTCGTGGGGTCATCAAGAATATCTTCAGCGTCTTACAGCACAGGTGGACTGATGATCTTCTTTGTGCGGTCCACATTAGGAGGTAAGTGAAAACTTCATCCAGGGTCTTCTCCTTGAGACAAAGGTCTATGCAGACTGTCAAGGCACGCGAGGGCTCCTGCATCCTGCAGCTGTCCTCGGCCACTGGTCTCACCCGCAGACACTCATGGGCCGTGGCTGCAGACCACATGCCCCAGAAGTTCTGACTGGCATTCTGTAGGTCCAGCACCCGCAGCCTCCACCGCCTGGGACGAACCTTCTGGGCAAGCAGGAGGTCAAGCCCTCCAAGCACAGCTTTTAAGACCTTCTGGTTAGGTATCGGTGCTAAGCCCCCCAGAGGGAGGCAGGCAAAGGGCCAGGCCTGCACCATCGCCTTCAAGGTCTCATTGCACCCGCTAGTGTAGGCCTCCATGAACAGTGGAGGGAAGAGTTCCGCAGGCAGAGTCTCCAGAGCCGAGATTGCCAAGTACTCGTTCCTCAGAAGGCTCTTTCCCGCCAGTTCTAGGAGTGTGAGTGGATTCCGGGTGCACATGCAGTTCTGAAAGGAATCTGGCTCTGAGGCGGTCATCCTGGCACTCGTATCTGGGACCTGGAGGGGACCTCACGTCTGTGGCTCCAAGGATGGAAGGCTCTGGATTTCTTCTTTGGAGCCCAAGGCTTTTATGGACCTTTCTCATCCCGGGTGCCCCACCCGTTTCACCACTAACTTCCAATTTGAGAAGAGTACTTGCTGAGATTCTTTGATTTCGTTCCAGTTATTCCTGATTGGGTCTTTGCCTTTTTGCAGACTGACTGAATCTTATGACCATTGGGGAAGGAGAAAGGATTAGGGATGGGGTGGGGGTGTCAAAGACTCATTCATTGATTTCCTCCACAAAAATTGATTGGGTTTTACTAACGGGGTGGTCTAGCCCCGGGTGTGAGACAAGGAAGTTCAATCCATTCCCAACATCAGAGAGCATCCTTTATTGGGCGATCCTTGACCCCATCTAAACAAGCAAGATGTTCCAGAGTTACAACAGTTTCATGCAGACGGTGGGATCATCCCTCCAAAAAAGAAAATAAAGGTCTCTGAATCAAGTGGTCACTTAGGTTTTGGGCAAGTCATATAGCAAAGCAGGAGCCTAGTCAGGGAGCAAGGTGGGGCAGCTGAGGTGTGGCTGGTTCTCCAGATTTTAAGACTTCTCTGAAGGAGATCAGGTCAAAGTCATAAAGAGAAAGTGGGGCCAAGACCTGAGCAGGACAGAGGTGGGCCATCCTCAAGACCTGTGAATGACCCAAGACGATAAACTATGGGTTATTTTCCTTGCGGAGCAGGGAGATTGGAGATCGAAAGGTCTTTCTCAGTAGAGACATTAACAAGGGTGTGGTTGAGGTGGAGACATCATTCTTGAGGGCAGGGAGGCGATTCTGTCTTCAGACCCTCTGGGGAGGAAAAGGGTGTTTCTTTCAGAAAGATGGCATTAGCTTGGGGACCTGGGGTTTCCTCCCGAGCGCACCTGGTTTGCACCGGGCCCAACTCCAGGCCTGACCTCAGAACCCTTCCCAGCTTGGATCACAGGACAGGGTCCTTCAGACCCCGGAAGAGGGGACTTAAAAAATTGTTTTTTAAAGAAAAGGTATTCTACCTCACTAGAAATCATTTAGAAAAATGAAAATAAAACTAACAATGAGATACTACTTTTCACCTATTAGGTTGGCAATGATTTTAAAAGAAGAAAACCTAGATGAGGGTAAAAGGAATAGATAACCATAATTACATTAACCATGTAAAGAATCTAAATCTATACAGCATTTCTGGAAGATAGTTTGGCTTTCATTTAAAAAAAAATTTTTTTTAAGATACATTTTGACCTGTGCTGATAATTGAGGGCCTGGAGCCTGCTTTGGATTCTGTGTCTCCCTCTCTCTCTGCCCCTCCCCAGCTTGCGCTCTTTCTTCCTCTCAAAAATAAATTAGCATTAAAAACTTTTTTAAAAAAAGATACACTTTGCCCAGCCATTCTACATCTTAGAATCAATTTTAATAAAATAATGGGAAAGGTGTCCAACAATTTATAAAGATATTCAGTGATAAATTGCTTCAACCTAAATTCTTATAAAGAGACTTACTAAATAAGTTATGGTACACTCAACCATATATAGAATATGAAGCCATTAAAAAGTAATAATGTAGGGCCACCTGAATGGCTCAGTCAGTAGAATTTGCAACTCTTGATCTTCAGGTCATGAGTTCAAGCCCCACTTCGGGTATAGAGATTACTGAAAAACAAACAAACAAACATGATGATGTGCTTCTTTGGTGGGGGGTGAAGGGGGGGTGCCTGAGTGGCTTAGTAGCTTAGGTGTCTGACTCTTGATATCAGCTCAGGTCATGATCTCATGGTGGTCAGATCAAGCCCTCAGTTGGGCTCAGAGCTGAGGGTGGAGCCTGCTTGGAATTTTCTCTCTCACTCTCTCTCTCTCTCTGCCCCTCCCCTCCCAAAAATAAACAAACATTTTTTAATGGTCATATGAAATAAATTTCACAGCCTACCATCCAAAAAAATTTTTTATTCACAGCATACCAATAACAAAAATCAAAGGTAGAAAGAAAGAAAGAGAAAGAAAGAAAGAAAATTATAAAACTACCTAATGTCCCATTTTTGGTCAAGTACAGTATCAAATGAGGAAATCTGACTGAATATCAAAAATGTTAACTGTGCTTAGTTCTAGGTGGCAGAATAATAGGATCTTTATTTTATTCTTTAGACTTGGTAAAAAGCTATGTTACTTTTCTAATCATTTTTTAAAAAGCAAATTGAACAATTAAATACAAGAACCTGTCTCCAACCAGCAGGTTTCCCATTATTTTATTTTACTCACTGAAAACTAAAGAAAGGATATATCACATAATTAGTTTATTAATAAATATAACATTATAGTAGTTTAGGAGAACATTTCTTTAGCTCTATGCAAGAAAGTTTAAATAAATCAGTTTGATAATTCCTTCAATGATTTTATAGATATCAGCCACAAAGAGATTAAATAACTTGATCCAAAATAATATAATGAATTTATATAATGTTTAAAACTTAAACAACAAAGTTGTGAAACTTTGTTAACAAAGTTAAAACATACACAAAGGTTTTCATTTCCAGCTTATTTGTAACAGAGAAAACTAGGAAACCTAATATTTACCAACAGAATACTGGTTAAAAAACTAAGGTACAAGTTTGTCTGGGTGGTTCAGTTGGTTTAGTATCCAGCTCCTGATTTCAGCTCAGGTCATGCTCTCCTGGTCATTCACGAGACCAAGTCCCACATCAGGCATGGAGCCTGGTTAAGATTCTCTCTCTCATTGAGGTCACTGGGTGGCTTAGTTAAGCATCGACTTCAAGTGAGGTCATGATCTCATGGTGTGAATATGAGCCCCAAGCCCAGCTCCATGCTGACAGCTCAGAGCATGGAGCCTGCTTGGCATTCTGTGTCTCCCTCTCTGTGCCCCTCCCCCACTCATTCTCTGTCTCTCAAGAATGAATAAATATTAAAAAAAAGATTCTCTTGCCGTCGCTTAAAAAAAAAAGTAAGGTACATTCATATAGCAGAACACAGCTCTTAGGAAAGAATGAGGTAGACCGAGATACACTGACACAGACAGAAGTTAAGTATGTTTTGTTAAGAGAAAGAACTGTAGCTTCATCATCATTATGATGCCTAAGGAATAACTCTTTAATGTTCATTAAATCAGGATTCTTTATTTTATTCATTGCCATAGTATTTGAATATACTCTTTTATAATATTTTAATGTTTAAAACTTAATTACCTGGGGCACTGGGGTGGCCCAGTCAGTTGAGTGTCTGACTCTTGATTTCAGCTAAGTTCATGATGCCAGGGTAGTAAGATAGAGCCCTGATTGGGCTGAGCATGGAACCTGTTTAAGATTCTCTCTCTCCCTCAGCCCCTCTTCCCAGCTCACTCTGTCTCTCACTCTCTAAAATAAAGTTCATTAAAAAATTTTTAATTACCCATTGATCTGCAACAATTGAGGAACATAATGAAATACTTATATAGGAAACCTTGGATTCTTCAAACCAATATCCAGTATTCCTTTTCTGTTTCCATTGTACAAATCTGTGATTACCTTTTTGATTAGTTATCTATCCATTTCTGCTTCTACCGTAAGCCTTAAAAGGTGTTCAGGAACTTCCTTAGCATTTCTCCTACACTTATTACACTGGATTGTAATTGCCAGTTTTCTTACCTATTTCTACCAGTGAACTCAAAATATCCTTGAAAACAGAAACTCTATCTTTTCCTTCTTTATTTGTAGCAACTAGCAAAGTTTTAGCCCCAATGTAAAGTCTCCATTATTTGTTCAATGCACCACTTCCCCACCTTTTATCTTTATTTTAGCCCCATACTAACTGCAGTTCTCAGAATTTTCATTGTTCTTGAACATTCTATGCAAATATTATTTCCTTTATATTGCCTTTTCCCTCCCCACTCTCTGCAAATTCTATTTCTTATGCCTGGAAACCGTGTTCAAATAACACTGAGATAAACCACAATTAGGTAAAACTCAGAACTTCCTTCTCTGGACTCTCACATGGATTTACACTTACTTATATCACTATTTGTTCTCCTGTGTGTCCTCCTTTCTACATGGTGAGACCCTGGTCAGGGACATTATTCCATTCATTCCCTGTCCCTAAAACAATGCTCAACCCATAGAAGATGCTCAATAAATAGAACTGGCAGGAAAGATGACTGAAGCATCCATACCCCACTCAGCTCCTGTTCCCATGCATCCACACAGCCTGACCTGTTTGAAGTCACTGCCTCGGTGCAGAAATCCTCTCTTGTTTTCTGTTGACTACAGATTATGGTCCTGCTATTGCACTCTGGTGATTCACAGACAGTCTGAGTTGAAGTTCAACTCCCTAAGTTGGAAAAAATCAGAAACTCACAAAGGATTTCTCTTAGGTATCATTTTAAAAAATACATTTGCATGCTCCTCTTTCTGCCTACACATTTCACAATTTTGTACTGATCCATTTAATGGGTCCCTATCTTCACTGGGTTTCATAAGGCAAGAGCCCATGTCTGTTTTGTTCCCTGCTGTGCCCCAATACCTGGCACAAGACTGGGCACAGGGTAAGTAGTCTATAAATACTATCTGGATGAAGGAAGGACTGGTTAATGAAAATAAAAACATTTTCTAAATTATTTTTTTAATTTAATTAATTTATTTATTTATTTAAATAATCTCTACATCCAACATAGGGCTTGAACTCATGACCCCAAGATCAAGAGTAGCATGGTCTTCTTTTTTGTTGTTGTTTATTTGTTTATTTGGACAGCACATGAGCAGGGGAGGGGCAAAGCAAAGAGAGAATCCCAAGCAGGCTCTTCACTGTCAGCACATAGCCCAACATGGGGCTCAAACTCATGAACCACAATATTATCACCTGAACTGAAGTTGGATGCCAAGCACCCCAGAGTTGGATGCTCTTTTGACTGAGCCAGACAAGCTCCCCCCCAAAAAATAAACACATTTTTAAGAGGAATGTTTCAGGAAAAACCGTGCTCTGTAAGAAATAAAGTATTTTTAAATGAAAAAGTTAACAAATAAAAAATGACATGGTATAATTTTAATTTTGAAAAGGTCTCATTCTTAATTATAATATCTAATGATAAATTGAAACAATAAATTTGGTGTTCATTCATTTCAGTTTTTTAAGTATAAAAATAGAATATGTTGTAGAAAGCTTGACAGACAAGGAAGAGTATAAACAAGTAAAAAATACCTATAATGCGCCCCCCAGAAATAACAGCCCTTAAAAAGTAATGCAATTTTTATAAATTATTTGTTCTCTGCATGATATATCTTTGTGTCATAGTATATATACTTTTTTAAATGTTTATTTATTTATTTTGAATGAGAGAGCTTTCAAAGAGAAAGCTTACACACAGGAGTTGGTGGGGGAGGGGTAGAGAGAGGGAGAGAGAGAATCTCAAACAGGCTCCACAGTCTACACAGAACCTGAGGCATAGGGCTCCATCTCACCACCATGAGATCACAACCTGAGTCAATATCAAGAGACAGACACTTAACTAACTGAGGTACCTTGGTACTCCATATATACAGTTTTGTATCCATTTGTTATTTTGTGTGTTATAAAATTCCCCATATTTAAAAAAAATTTTTTAATGTTTTGTTTATTTTTGAGAGAGAGAGATAGCATGAACAGGGGAGGGTCAGAGAGAGAGAATCCAAAGACAGGCTCCAGCTAGCTGTCAGCCCAGAGCCTGACGTGGGGCTTGAACCCACAAACCATGAGATCATGACCTGAGCCAAAGTTGGATGCTTAGCCAACTGAGCCACCCAGGCACCCCAAAGTTCCCCATATTTTAAAAAGTCTTCATTTTGCCTATGTTCCGTTTTAAAGACTAATATAAGATTTGATTTCCTAATTTAAAACATTTGATATTAGTTCTATGGTCTCTTTATTTTTAATGCAATAAGGATGATTACTATTTTTGAGCAACTTTTCTGACCTTCTTACCATCAGAAAATACTCCTGATTCTATTACAGTTTCCTCTGTGATTATAAATTTAAATTCATCAAGATTTTCTCCCTTTCGGTGAGGTTTTTAAATTTCACATAGGATAACCCTGGAAAATTGATATTCTCAAAGCAGGTAACATAGGTTGAAAAATATTCATCCAGGCTTCATTTGTGATTGGCTCAGTTTCCCTAATTGGCATATCTACTTCTGTGCTCCTCCCTCTGTACCAGGAGGTGTGGAGGAACACCATTAGCATGAGCATGAATTATTAGCAAAAATTTTAAAACGTTCTCTCTTAATTTGTAACTTCCAAAACACATTCTCCTCTTATACAGCTTTCACAGTTTTAAACCTACAGCCATAATATAAGCATGTAAATTGTTGTAGGTTAGGTAAATAACATATTTTACAGTTTTTAAAAAAGATTTGTGGTCTATTTCAATATGTTGTATCCTTTATCATCTCTGGAAATGGAATATAACAAACCCTGGAAGTTTAATTCCCCCATCACCCCACCTTGTCATGAATTGTGTAATCTGAGGAGAAATCTGAATCCAGACTAGTTTACTTTGCTACGTCTCAATTCTAGGTACAATAAACATGTGGGACACTGCTTTGGAATATTCTCCATGGTTAGGTTTCTCAAGTATTTATCCTCTTAGGTTTCCAAGTTCATTTTTAGGTAGCATCCTCCACTTTTGACTCTGAACACCCATTTTATAAAAGGAAACACATCATGTGCATCAGAAACTTTATTGAATCAGCTGGTAGCTTCCCAAGTGCAGCTGAGTGGCAGCCCATCCAAACCATTTTACTTAAATGCAGTAATGCCTTCTGTAACACTGAGTCTAATTACCTAATTAGCATATAGAGATATAGACAGAAGCTAAATGACATGATCAAAAGCCAATCAAAGGATATCAGATATGGAAGTAAAATCTGAAAAGTTCTTGTTTTGATACCTTAGTAAGCCTTTAAATTTCAGGATTAGAGTAATCATAAATCACTTCAACTTTACTAAGACTAAAAATTGTGCTCACACTAACTGGCTTTAATTCAAATTCATAGGAATTAAAGTGGTGGGCCTCCTGGGTGGCTCAGTTGGTTGAGCATATGACTTCAGTGCAGGTTGTGATCTCATGGTTCATGGGTTCAGGCCCCACATTGGGCACACTGCTGTCAGTGCAGAGCCTACTTTGAATCCTCTTTCCACCTCTCTCTCTCTGCCCCTCCCCAGCTCATTCTCTCTCTCACAAAAATAACTAAACATAAAAAAAATAATAATAAGGGCACCTGGATGGCTCAGTAGGTTAAACGTGTGACTTCAGCTCAGGTCATGATCTTGTGGTTCATGAGTTTGAACCCTGAGTTGGGCTCTGTGCTGACAGCTTAGAGCCTGGAACCTGCTTAGGATTCTGTCTCCCTCATTCTCTGTCCCTCCCCCACTCACACTTTGTCTCTCTCTCTCTCTCTCTCTCTCCCCCTCTCTCTCTCCCCAAAAAATATATACATTAAAAAATATTTTAATAGTAATAAATAAAGTGGTAATGGTTTATATCATCAGAGCATATTTGATTATACTTTAACCTTTTTCTTCCTTTTAATTATGAAAATAATATAAGCTTGTTATAAAAAATTCAAATAATACAAAAGTATATATTATAAAGAAAATCCTATACCTCTAGAGTGAAACTTTTGTGAAGTTTGTGGTAATCCTTCTAGATTTTTTTTATGTTTATTCATTTTTGAGAGAGAAAGAGCATAAGCAGGGGAAGGACAGAGAGAGAGGGACACACAGAAGTCAAAGCCAGCTCCAGGCTATGGGCTGACACCCCATGTAGGGCTTGTAGTCACAAACCATGACATCATGACCTGAGCCAAAGTCAGATGCTTACCCAACTGAGCTACCCAGGAGCCTCATACTTCTAGACTTTTTTCTATGCATGTCATACAAACATATATCTTAATAAAATTGATTTATATATACTATTCTGTAATTTGTTTTTTCAACTTAATAATATATGGACATCTTTCCATGTCAGTATACTTGATACTTATTATTTATAAGAATTATGTAATAATCCATTGAAAGAATCCACCTTATCTTACTTAACCGGTGCCTTCTGGAAAGACTTTTAACTTGCATCTACTTTTTCCTCCTATAACCATATAGTAATAAATGTTTCTGAATTTAGAGTGTGTTTGGAAAGGAAAAAGAAGTAAGTGGTAGAAAAATTATGATAAATGCCAGTGGGTAAATCATTAAGCTAAGGACAGTAGTTTTAAGAAGATTTGGCAAAATAACATCATTTACTAGCCCATTTATGATGAACCAGATCACAGTTAGTTGTGATCCATTCTGCCATTTTCTTAATACTGTTACTATTTTTACTTTAATAGACTCAGATTAATCTTGATTCCACATAGTACTGGAAAGTCCATGAACTATGGAGTTAGGCCTGGGCTTGAATCCTAGCTCAGTTAGGTTCAGATTTATTATATTAGGTGCTGTTGCTGTGCTATCTATTGAGGATAAAGGAATGATTAAGACACAGTCTATCTGGGGTGCCTGAGAGGCTTGGTCACTTAAGCATCGGACTCTTTATTTTGGCTCAGGTCATGATCTCACAGTTCATGAGATCATGCCTTGAGTCAGGTGCCCTGCCCATTAGGGGATTCCCTCTTTCCCTGTCTCTCTGTCCCTCTCACCCACCAAAAATAAATAAATAAACTTAAAAAAAAAAAAAAAGAATCGGCCTCCAGATCCGTACAGCCTGAAAGATTAAGTTGACATAATATCTATTTTGTTCACTGTCTGTTCCTCCAGTATCTACAGCAGAGCCTAGTAATTGTAACCACTCAATGTTATTCTTTGTTGAGTGAAAGAACTTCAAGACCATGCCAAGTGATGTTGAAGGCATGCATAGAGTGCTATGATGTGACTTTCCAAGAAGCCTCAAAAACTGAGTCTGATGGGGGTGCCTAGTTGGCTTAGTCAGTAGTGTATATGACTTGGGTCTTGGGGTCATGAGTTTGAGCCCATGTTGGGTGTGGAGATTACTTTAAAAGAAAAAAACAGTCTAATGAGTTGAAAAGAATTCCAGGAGAAAAGGATGAAAATAAGCCAGAGCAAGACATTTACAAAGATGCAAAGAGAAGCAACTGCCACCATACAGGGTGCTGGGAACAGTGAGAGAGGACTAGAAAACAAGGAGACCATAATAAAAGGGCTTTGACTCTCTGCTAGGGAAGTCACATGTTTATTCTGAAGGGTTTGGAGAGTCTTTTACAGTTAGTCCCCCTTTATCCACAGTTCTGCTTTCCACAATTTCAGTTACTCACAGCTGACCAGGATCAGGAAGTAGAGGATCCTCTGATGTATCATCAGAAGGTCAGTAGTAGCCTAACTCCACGTCACAATGTCTGTGTTCTTCACCTCATTTCATCTCCTCACAGAGGCATTTTATCATCTCATATCACCACAAGAAGGGTGAGTACAGTATAATAAGATAGTTTGAGAGAGATAACTTTCAAGTAACTTTCATTATGTATACAGTTGACCCTTGAAAAACATGGGTTTGATTGTGTGGGTCCGCTTATATGTGAATTGTTTTTTTGTAAGTATGGTACAGCACTGTAAATGTATTTTCCTTATGATTCTCTTAACATTTTCTTTGCTCTAGCTTACTTTATTTTAAGAATACAGTATGTAATACATATACAAAATATATGTTAATTGACTATGTTCTTGGTAAGCTATTAGCTAAATATTGGGAGAGTCAAAAGTTAGATGATAATTTTTGACTGCGTGGTCAGTACTCCTAATCCTGTTGTTCAAGGGCTAAGTATATTGTTATAATTGCTCTGTTTTATTATGATTTATTATTGTTAATTTCCTACTGTGATTAGTTTATAAATTAAGCTTAAAAATTAATCTTTATCATAGATATGTATGTATAGGAAAAAATATATAGTGTGGTACTATCTGTGGTTTCAGACATCCACTGGATTGTTAGAACATATCCCCTCTGAATAAGGGGAGACTAATGTATTTTAAGCAAGAGAGAATTATGATTAGATTAATGCTTTACAAGGAGCTTCCTTGTGATTCTCTGGAAACATTAGGAAAATGAAACTCTAGGAAGAGAAAGAAGCTAAGAGGCTATTGCAGTAATCCAAATGAAAGGTGATGGTGGTTGAGACCAGCCTAGCCATCTTTCAGTTTCTCTTACACATCATAATTATCCTCCATTTTATTTCTACACATGTAATTGTGTGAAGGGTCATCACACAAACTGTTCCTTCTGGCTGGAACACATATGCTCCCCATTTTTGACCACCAATTCTTAGAAGCTTTAAAGTCTTAGCCTAAATGTCACTTGCTTAGGCAGCCTTCTCTGACACCCCGCTCCCTCCTTAGCATTGAACATAATTATAAATGATAAATCATTTAATTATAAATTAAACATTTATATGGTTATTTGTTGGATATATGCCTCACCTACTAGACTCTAAGATTTCATGAGGAATATGTGAGTAAATGAATGGGGAGGGAGAGATGTGAACAGATTCAAGAGTGGATACAGAGAATGTTATGTTTAAATGTTTGTGAAGATAAGGCAAGAAAAAAAGTCAAAGATTAAATGTAGTTTTCAGTTTAATCACTGGGGTTGATGCTGGTGGCATTAATTCCTTGAGTTAGGAGACTGAGGCAGAGAAACAGGTTAGGTGGAAGATGGAATCATGAGTTCAGTGTGGTATATGTAGTAAATACAATTCTGAAACACAAACTCAACTGAGGAAGAAATACAACTTGGCAAAGTTTCCATAATAAGTTCTGTATCCCATTGATTTTTTTTTAAAGTTTATTTATTTTTGAGTGAGACAGAGACAGAAAAGGCAAGGGAGGGGCAGAGCAGAGAGAAGGAGAGAGAGAATCCCAAGCAAGCTCCATGCTGTCAGCACTCCAATGCAGGGATTGAACTCATGAAACCATGAAATTATGACCTGGGGTGAGATCAAGAGTCAGCTACTTAAGTGACTGAGCCACCCAAGGTGCCTCCTGTATCCCACTGTTAACTTCAGTCATCTCCGGTGCTCACTACAATAAGTATGGCTACTGAACTGAATATCTTAGAACTATGTTTCTTTACTCTTGGAGTTACTTTGCATGTCTTTTATTTGTGTCTTTTCCTCTTTGATTTTCTTTTCTTTTTCTTTCTGATTTTCTCTTTTTCCAAGCCATAAATTTATTAAAGCAATGTTTGTCACTGCTGTTTGACATCACTATCAAGATTACAACAAAAGTAAATGTGCTTATAAATTAAAACATGAGTGATTTTCACTAGAGATAAGGAGATGATTTGAAGGGAAGAAATTTACTAAATATTGGAATAGATAGTCAAGGATTGTAAGGAATTGCCATCTGGTAAATCCTCAAACTTGGAAGGAGCTTAAAGGGGACACATTTTGTAAAACAAAACGTGTGTGTGTGTGTGTGTGTGTGTGTGTGTGTGTGACATATATTCTGTAACATATATGTAGCTGGTATTTCTCAGAAACAAATATAATCAGAGCCTTAACAACATTCTTTTAGTCCTTGGAGCTAGTCCTTCATGCATCAGTGATCATCTCTGGACTTCACAGTAATATAAGCAAACAAATCTCTTTATTGTTTATTAGTTTATGTTTGGTTTCTGCCCCTTTCCATCTAAGGAATACCTACAAATTCAGGGTCTTGGTCCTGTAAGGTGATTGATACTATCAATGTTTTATTTCATCCATGATATTCTAAGTCATTTGTGAAGGATTTTCAGTTTCTGGTAAAGAAACTGGCCATCTGAAACAACCAATGGGGTAAGCGTAACACTTGTGGTGTTTTCCACTCCTTTGTATCAGCACTATGACTAGCAAAGAAAAATCAAATCCACTTATTCTATCTATAAATAAGTTTTCCTTTAAAGCAGGATCCCTTTTGTGGAAAATAAATTGAAAAGGAAACAATTTATCCTATCCAATTTTCCTCTATCATCCAGGACAGAAGTTCTTTTCACTTCAGCAGAATGAAAAGGGAATCTGAGAACAATTCTGGGATGTCTCCTTACCGTTAGTATTCTTTTCTACTGCAAAGGATGAATTCATCCAAACTTTTAGAAGTGCAGAATGAATAGGCAGTGAAGGAAGGCAATCACTTTGAGGGAAAGAAGCTGGTGACTCAAAGAGTGAGAGAAAAGTAGAATTACAATGAGAAAATAAAATTGGATAAGAAAGAAAACTAAAACAGGAAAATCACTTTACTCAGCATTTTCTTTGTGGTTCTTTTCTTTAACTTACGTAAAGGGTACTTTCCAATGGCATAGTCATTCAGCCATTAAACAAATAGATATAAAGCCCACACTGACCTAGGCACTGGGTGAATACTGAGAATGCAACAAAGTGTAAAATATCTATGAGTCCATCTATATTTATAAGAGTCAGAATTTGATTCTAGGAAGGAAATAAAATAAATATCAAACATCCACTATATTATTGTAGTGATATTCTTCAGGTTCCCCAGACACCCTGGGCAATGGGCAAAAGGAAGAGGGTGCTTAGTCTTTCTTTAAGGCAATGAAGAGGGAAGTTTGAAAGACAGAACACCTGATCCAGGACTGAAAGTCTCAAGACTGTGATGGTCTGCTTTTCTGACAACAGAGCTAAGCAAGGAGACTCTGTTGGGAAAGGCCTGCATCCAAAGTTTGGTGAGATAGAGGATGCATGAGCCAGATAAGGGGACTCAGCGAAGCAGGCTGGACTTACCCAAGAAGACCACCTGAAGCTGTGGTTACTTCAGCAGAGAGGTAGGATACTGGAAACCCCTGCCTGGAACCTATCAAAGAAAGACAAAGCCAGGCACTGATAAAAGTGGTAAGGTAAATTTTAATCAGTTTTATAGTGTTGCAACAGAGAAAAGAGTCCTGTGTGAATGTAACTCAACTTCAATTTATACAGAAGTGACTAGCATTTTAAAGGGAGGATAAAAGAATAAGGAGAGGGGAGAGCAGGACCTCCATAGAATCAGGGAAATGAAAACTCCAAAAAAGTTTGGGGGGGAGGGTGGGTTTCCTATGTGAAACACATCTGAACTTGTTCATTTGCCCTTATCAAAGTTAGAGTTCTGCCTTTCCACAGAGAGTGGGAGAAAGGGGCTCTATCTTTAAGTGTTGGCCAGAACACAGTAAGTTTTGGGCGGCATTGAATTTTCTCAGGTAGACACTTTAAGTGCTATTATCATCCTAGGGATGTAACTTTGGAATGTTAGCACCTTGTTTGTTCAAGTTTTTATAGACCAAGGTTGAAGCCTAGTTCCTCCAGGCTTAGAAGCTCAGAGAAGCCTGTCTAGAGTTTGGTCAAGAAGAGACTCTTTATCAAAACCAGGAGGTAAAGAAGGCTTCCACATGGCCAGCTAGAGGAAACAGGAGGAGCCACAAATATGGTTCTTAAAGTCAGAAATTCTCAAAGCGGGGGGCACTCTGGAGGCTCAGTCTGTCAAGTTTCTGATTTTATTTCAGCTCAGGTCATGATCTCATGGTTTGTGAGATGGAGCTCCACATCTGGCTCTGTGCTGATAGCACATGCACATACACGTTCTCTCTCAAAATAAATAAACTTAAAAGAAAAAGAATTCTCAAAGTGGGAAGGATTTACTAAATGTCTGGAAAAGAGCTGTGTGGGAGTGAATCCACATTCGGAATGCATTCAATCTAGAGGGCACCAGTATCAGATTAAACTGAGTGAGTAAAACAATGAAACCAGTGAAGGCAGTGCAATTCAGGGCAGAAAAGTAGTAGGGAAGACGCTGACCACACCCCTTTCCCTACCAAAGGTTTAATACCTAAAAAGAGTGAAGTTTGAGGGAAGGAAGAACTTGAATTGGTAAGAGGTTGGAATATAAGTGATCTGAAAGTGGTGGTAAAAATACTATGGAATATGCCTAAGATTTTGTCCTTAGACAAGAACCATTCTAGAGACAGGGATTAAATGCCCAAGACTGGGCAGGAATAAAGTTTTCTGTTTGTACCCTATCAAGTCTAGCTTATTTATTATACTATTTACATCCTCCTCCGTTAATTCACCTTCCAAATATCCCCCCCTAAGAGTGACTATTTGTATATACTAAAGCACAGATGCTTATGCATGGATGGGAGGTTTTCTGGTGTCCATCAAATTCTGAAAGGCGTCTATTGATCCCCAGTTGAAAAGCTTATACTAGGCTACTGTGTTTCAGCTCTACATATCTGTGTCCTTCTCCTTTTGTTAGTCACAAATATTTTGTGTTGCCCCTTTTACTATAATTTATAATAAAGCACAATTCAATGTGTAAATGCTTAGTTCTCGTTTCACTGAAATGCATAATGGGATAGTCATATGTTTGTACTGTTAAAAAACAAAAAATGAAACAAACAAACAAATCAAAACAGGAAAAAACAAGAAGCACACAGGCCCAAAATGGTATCACTTATCCTAAGTCTCACCTCACTAAGCAGACTTAGCTTAATTAAATTTGACCCTCCCAGAAATGAAATCTTAATCCAATGGGAAGTCACTTGATCAGCACTAGTTAGGTAATCTGCCTGATAGATCCCTGTCATCCCTTAAGAGTAAGTAACCTTGCAATAACCAACCCCCTTTATTGTTTAGTGTAACTTCCTGGTTCCTGCTCCCTTCTGCCAGTAAAAGTCTTCCATTTTCTACAACTCATGAAGTACCCAAAGTTCTGAATGTTTCCTTGTAAAAAGTTTCTCCTGAAAGTATGATTTTCTCTCAGTTTACTCAGTACTTGTATTCCTAGGAAATTCACTGTACTTTAGAGCCGCATAGGAAATGGTTAATGTCAATCCTTTAGAAGTTAGATTGACAAAATTTGCATTTACTAAATGCTATCTTTGTAACAATCAAAAATACCCTCCCAGACTCCCAGGTCACCCTCAGGGGATGGGCCTGTTGATGAACTGGGCAGGTCTGTGAAGGTCACAAACCCTACTTGTCCCTTAGGCCTCAGTTCCTACCCACCCTTCCATCCTGGCTTTCTTCACTGGAGGGGAATTCCAGACAAAACAGAAACCTCTTTACAGTATTTTTCTTTTAAAAATGCAAAGGACTTGGGGTGCCTGGGTGGCTCAGTCAGTTAAGCATCTGACTTCAGCTTAGGTCATGATCTCACAGTTTGTCGGTTCAAGGCCTGTGGCAGCATCTGTGCTGACTGCTAGCTCAGAGCTGGAACCTGTTTTCAGATTCTGTGTCTCCCTCTCTCTGTCCCTGCTTCTGCTGCCTCTCTCTCTCAAAAGTAAATAAAACATTAAAAAAAATGATAAGGACTTAAGGAAATCACTAGATCTGATTACCTAATAAAGGGAAATCTTTTTTCTTTTTCTTTTTTTGATATCCCTGTGTTACAGGATTTTTTCCCTCAGTACCCGGGATTCCTTGTGTCACCGGTTCAAAGAATGAAGAGATAGACACAAAATGAGCAGCAGGCAAAAGTTTATTACAGCATAACATAAAATCAGAAAGTAAGAATATGAAAGTCCTCTTTATAGACAAGGGGCATAGCCAGTGACAATAGGCAAGGACTTTATTTTATAAGGTTGTGATTGCACACACACCCCCTCCTTCCTTCTCCCTCGTTTCTTCTCAGGCCCTACCTTATCAGGTCCTACTCTAAATGCCTAGTCATTCCTTTTTGATTGACTCCTTTCTATTGCACCAGAGGTGGTCTACGGCCATACCATTCCTTATGGGTCATAGGTTTTATGGTCTACTACTTATTTATTTATTTTTTTTTTACCACACAACAAAATTTTCATTAACATTTTGAACAGCTACTGAGAAAATCAGAAGTCCAGCAATTACTGAAACTGCTAAGTTCTAAAGTTATATTGGGGCAAATGGCTAGAGTGGAGTAATACTTATTTTTAGTCATGTCTTTTATCAAATTCCTCAGGGGAGCCTGAGGAGGAGTAGGTGGTTATCTGTTACATTCTTAAGAAGAACCTTAGGCCTGAGGGGCTTTGCTGTGGTCAGAAGCTTCCAGCATTGTTCCAAAATATGTGTTTTTCCCCACCCAGGGACCTCAGGTCCTAATCTTTCCCTCTCTGCCTATTGAATCCTATCTTTTCCTATCATACCTGGGCGGGCATGAAGTAAGAGAAATCTTGATTGGATTTTGGATGCTCTACTACTCCCCTATCACTTATATACTCGTCACTATGAATGAATGTTCTCTACCATTCCTTTATATGAATTTTGTTTTCAGAGGATTATCTCTGTACACATTAGGACTCTCTTGTAGAACCTTGCTGATTCCCTTTTGAAAGTTCACAAGTGTCCAATTTCAGTTCTCATGGATCTGTATTTCCTGCAACCAGTTTCTCCTAATTCCCTAAACACTGGTCCCTTATCTCTTTCTTCAGGACTTCCAACAAATCCATCACTCCCCTGAAAAACTCAGTTCCTATCTCACTGAGGTAATTGAAAGATATATAAAGTGTTTGCCTCTCTCACTTGCCAAAACAACTTTCTATATCAGCCTGAATCCTTAAGGAGGAAAAATAACAGATCCAAGATGGAGTACTGAATCAAAGAGTTCTTACCGCTGAGCAGAGGAACCCCAATCCAGCTGAGTCTAATCTCTAGGGGATGCAGTTTGGGGGAAGGGAAAATGTTGTCATATTTTAAAGCCAGAAAACCACAAACTGTCCATCCTGTATTAGCACAGTCTCTGTGAGCAAACACTGGGCGGGACTGGAAGGAAGCCTCTGCATTTGTGGGGTTCCTGCCTCAGGGGCATAACTTCCAGCAGCCTCAAACCACGGTCTGAGACCCTCTTCCTTCAGATGAAATCTCCGTGACATTGGATCTGTGTAGAAAGGGAGTATAATTGTTATCACCTAAAAGGTCTACTTGTGTCAGTAGAAATAAACAAACTGGCCGAAATTCCTGTAGAGATAACTTCATTACTTAAAAGTTGGGTGAAGAAATAAGTTTACAGAAAGCATTCTGCTACCTACAGACCCAAAGGAAAAGTAAAGTTGTTTTATGAGAGAGTCCATTCTCATTTCATAAGTGAACAGTTCTGCTGGTTAGAATAGCAAAGTTCTGAAACGTGCATATGGAATTAAGAGTGTTACTTACATAAATTATTACCATTATAATGTCCTGTTTGTCTTAAGATGTTACCTTTCTGCCTTTGTGTCAAGTACCCCTTTATGCCCCCCAGCTTATTTTGAAGGACCTGGTAACACTGGTTCTCAAGAGCAATACTACCTCTGCTTTCAGATGCCACCTCCTTAACCTTTATGAAATCTCTATAAGATTGGTTAATTTTTCCCTTTTCTAAGAAATGGGTACTGCCATTTTCAGAGTAATTACCTCCAGGCTGTTAAATTATGGGTGATTGTTTTACTATTTTGTATTTTCCAGATTTTGAATAATAAACATGTGGGTTTTTTTCTTTTTAACTTGGAGAGATGCTAAAAGTACAGACAAGTGCTGAGAAAAACATAATACCCGTGTCCCCACAATCTAGAGCTCCTCTATAATGTTTATAATTAACAAAGTTATACAGAACTATTATACGTTGTAGAACGGATGCAAGAGATTAAATATCTAGCTGACAGATCCAAATCCAATCGGTGGGCTTTCAGCATAACCTTCATCTCTTTGTGCTGCTGATTTTTTTCCATTTTTTCTGATTATAAATAAAGTAAAACATTCTTTTATAGAATGTAAAGAGGCAGACTGATGGTGGAATCCCAAAAGAGAAGTCATTACTAAACGTATAAAACGTGAGATAGTTTTTTCTCAAGCCCAGCTGCTCTGGAGAGTAAAACTCACAGGTGAGGAATAATTTAAAAGAATGAAGATACATTTGCTCTGAAATTGATAATAAAGTTTCTCTGTGTCAAACACTCAAGTACTCATTAAACCTTGACAATAATGTCATAGTATATCATTTCATTAATGTTCTATGTTATGGATGAGGAAACTGATACAGCAAGTATAAGTGGCTTGCTCACAGTTACACAACTGGTAGGTGGTGGCCCTGGGAATACTAACCAGGACAGTCTAACTCCAGAGTCTATGTGCTTAACCTCTATTCTCTGCGGACCTCCCTCAGGTAAAAATGCTAGAACCTCAAGTCCTAAATCAGGTCCACCTTTCTCCCAGTAGAACCTAAGGAGTATATCAGTTATCTATCACCTCATAAAAAATGCCAGGACTCAGTTTTGAACAATAATCACTTATTTAGCTCCCAGGTCTGCAATATTAAATGGGGTTCAATGAGCAGGGTAGCTCATCCCTGCTCCATCAGTGTCAAGTGAAGCAGGAAGGCCCACTTCCCATAGAGCTCACCTTCATTGCTGGTTGGTTGGTGCTGACTGAGATTGAGAACTCATGAGCCAGGGATCAAATGGGGGAGGGGGACATGATTCCTTTTTATGTAGGCATTTTCACAAGCTGCTTCAAGTTTCTCAGGGCATAATGGATGGGTTTCAAGGGCCAGCAACCAAAAGGGACAGGAAGTGGAGTTCGCCAGTGTTTTAAGGCCTGGAGCTAGAACCTGTCAAGGCATTACTTCTGCCATATTCTATTAGCCAAACACAGAGCCCAGATTCAGGGGAGGGAACTTGTACTCTGCCTCCCAATGGGAGAAGCACCAAAGCATTTGGGACCATGTTTTAAAAACTTCAGGACCTATTAGATTTCATCTCTAATTTTGAATAGCAGGGTTCTCTCAGCTTTTGATGACCCTGAGGCTCTTAGTGAAATGAGCTGACTTCAGGCCCTTTTCTGGCCTGCATACTGAAGTTACCCTTCTCACCAACACCCTGGAAGACCTAGCAAGTATCACCTCACTCTGGAAAGGGAAAAGATCCACCCGACCTCATGTTCCACCTATGGGATCAGTGGTATCGGACCTCAAACCTTAGATCAGGCCTCCTGCCATTTACAATAGTCGTCATGTTGTGGGACTTTTGTGAACTGCTCTTTTAGTTTCTGTTAATGTCCCCCTTGGAGATCTCATCTTCATAAGCCTGGGTCAGATGATACGGAAAGAAACAGCACACAATACAACCCTCAAAATCAAACTGCTTGTGGAACCTTCCTACCTCAACCCTGTCTATGGTCTCTGACTCTCCTTAGGATGAGTATTTTTGGCAGCAAGTACCCTCAGTCTAGGAGGTTAAGAAGGACCCTTAGGTGACCACCCCATCTCCTTATTTTTCTCATTTCTCTGTTCTTTCTGCAGTACATCTATGTTTGAAAGCTTCAGCTCTAGGTGACAAAGGCTACATGATATTTCAGACCTGGTGCAAAATGAAAAGGCAGGTCCCTTGTTCAAATATGAAGGAAAAAGCACCCTTAAAGGCACCAAAATATAATGTTTATTTATTTTGAGAAAGAGAGAGAGAGAGAGAGAGATCAGGGGAGGGGCAGAGAGAGAAGGAGACACAGAATCTGAAGCAGGCTCTAGGTCCTGAGTTGTCAGCACAGAGCCTAACACAGGGCTTGATTTCACAAGCCATGAGATCATGACCTGAGTCAAAGTGAGACGCTTAACCGACTGAGCCATACAGGGTCCCCTAAAGGCACCAAAATATAAAGTTTTCATTATCTCCTACAGTCTCTCCTCTGCCTTGTCACGGTATTTTGTTGTTCTAAGTAAAGAAAACTTAAAGTAAGCCTGAATTTTACCATTCATTTATATAGTATGCAATGTCAGTTTTAAATGCAAATGTTAGAGCATTTAACTTGCATGGGTAGTCACCAAAATTGCACAGTTTATATTTCACAGTTTGTGTATATATACTTTGTTCTTACCAGAACTGTGAAACACTGTATGAAACTAACTCATCTATTTTTATTTCACTTCTTTTTTATAATGCTGTTATTTAAACCCAAGTTCTTTTATTGCTTTCCTAAGAGAAATTAGAGCATAAATGTAAATAAGAGATCCAAATGACTACTTCTCTGGGCATAGAGTATCTTCTGGGATAATGGAAATGTCTTGGAACCAGCTAGAGATGATGGCTACACAATTATTTCACTTCTTGACATGCATACATTGCACCACTACATTTTACTTTCAGCTTCCTGATGAATAAGGAATTGCTTAAAGGGGAAATGAGTTGCCCTATATTTCCCTTTACTTTTATGGCATCATGTTCACTGTGGCTCATAAAAGGGATTAGCAAAGGTAAGAAAGGATATGGTAAGATATCTGGATTGTTCATGCTTCTTAGAACACCAGTGTTTTGTTTGTTTGTTTGTTTGTTTGTTTGTTTTTACCTGTTTTGGAAACAAGTTCTGATGTGAGAAGATAACGTGGCCCTGGTGACTGTCAGGACCTCCCACTTTACTCGGTCATAAATGTATAATGCTATCTAATACTTGTTTTGAGTCATAGGGAACTCCCGCACATTGTGGATGGGAGAAATTCTGTGCTCATGGGCATCACAAATGGTAAGCACAAATGGACAGACATGAATAGCAAACACACATGTTACGTGTATCTTGTCTGTTTCTGTGCTGGCTTCATTGTCCCATTGGAGCTCACTCGCAAAACCTAAGTTCAAAGTAGAATTTTTAACCATTTTAAGAGAGTGACAGCAGAGCACTAAACCAAGTACAGGACATTTCTCAACAGGGAGCACCATGTTACTTCTTAAATTGTGTATCCCTGAAGTCCATCTTAGTTCCAGGGCCAAAATTCAGTACCCTCAGTATGTTTACCAGGTCCTGAGCAAAGACAGAGCCTGGAAAATTACTGCAATATTAGGACACAATTTGCAATTAAAATAAAAAATTTTGTTAAAGTTTATTTATTTTGTGTAAGAGAGCATGCAGGTGTGCATGCATGCAAGCAGGGGAAGAGGAAGAGAGAGAGAGAGAGAGAGAGAGAGAGAGAGAGAGAGAGAGAGAGAGAGAAAATCCCATAACCATGACATCATGACCTGAGCTGAAATCAAGAGTTAGACATTCAACTGATTGAGCCACCCAGGTGCCCCTAAAATAAATGTTTTAAATTATTCTATGTTTTTAAGGTTTATTTATTTATTTTGAGAGAAACACAGAGTGCAAGCAGGGGAGGGGGGAGGGGCACAAAGGATCTAAAGTGGTATTCCGATGTGGGACTTGAACTCACCAACTATGAGATCATAACCTGAGCCAAAGTAAGACACTTAACCAACTGAGCCACCCAGGTGCCCCCCAAATTATTCTACTATTAAATTAGATGGGATATTTAGTGGCATTATGGGTTGCAGTCAGACATTCTCTGGCAGTTCTCTTCCTTAGCCCTATTACTGTTTGACTTTCTGATTTCTTTTTCTTTATCCATTCTCATTAGTTTAAACTGAGATATAATTGACATTAGTAGTGCACAAATCTTAAGTGGGTAGCTCAATGGCTTTTTACCTTTGTCTACACCCGTTAACCACTACCTAGGCATGATGTGGAATATTTCTTTCACCACTGAACGTTCTTTTGTGTTCATTCCCAATCAGTTACCACCAGCCCCCCACCAGGAGTTGCCACTATTCTGATTCTGCTACCCTAGAATAGTTTTGCCTATTTGTCTTCTTTAGAAGCTCATAAAAGTGGAGTCAAAGAGTGTGTATTCTTTTATGTCTGCCCTACATCATGTTTCTGAGATTCACCTCTACTGTTACTGGTATTCTATTATATGAATATATCGAAATTTGTTCATTCATTCAAGTGTTAATTGATATTTGAGTTGTTTCTACTTTGGAGCTATTATAAATTAAGCTACTGTGAACACTCTTGTACAAGTTTTTATGTGGACATTTATTTTCATTTCTTTTGGGTAAAAACAGTGGAAATTGTGGGTCATAGAGTTTTTTTTCGCTTCCTCCTTTTTCTTTTTATTTTGTCCCATTGCTTCCCATTCTTATAATCATTTCTATATACTTGAGAAGAGAGTTCTTAATTTAGGAACAAACTCTGTTCATAGCCAGAATATAGAAAGAAATGAAAGTCTGAAGGTCCTAAGCAATGTAATTCCAGTAATATTTCAAAGAAAAGATGTGGGTGTGTATGTCTATGCATGTGTGTGTTGAGGGAGTGTGTGTTCTTAAATAATTCATGGGGCAAACCGGAAAGCGGGCACCTTAGGAACATGAAGCATATCCCCTTACTCTGTATATATATTTCCATTTATTCTTTAAAAATTAATTGTCTCAGAATAGTGTAAGACATTAACATTTTTTAGACCATTTTTGAAGTTTAGTGTGTGTGTGTGTGAGAGAGAGAGAAGGAGAGAGAGAGAGAGAGTGTGTGCGTGCACAGGGGACGGGTAGAGATCTCTGGAGAGAGACAGAGAATCCCAAACAGGCTCTGTACTGTCTCATGAACTGTGAGACCATGACCTGAGCTGAAGTCAGATGCTTAACAGACTGAACAACTAAGGTACCCCAAAAGATGTTTTTTTAAAAAACTTTGAGCTATTTATTAATGGCTGTGATGTCCAACCTACATGGAAAAGGTAATTTAACAGACAGTGCCAGATAATGTTATCTATTTTTTCTTTTTTTTTTTTAATGTTTATTTATTTATTTTGAGAGAGAGAGAGAGAAAGTGGCAGTGGGGGAAAGGCAGAGAAGCGGGGAGACAGAATCCCAAGCAAGCTCCACACTCAGCGTGGAGCCCCAGGGCAGGGTTCCAACTCAGGATAGTAAGATCATGACCTGCTCTGAAATAGAGTCAGACACTTAAGGGACTGAGCCACCCAGGTATTCCATTGTTATCTATTTTTATTGAATTCTGAGAGTCCTCAGCATTTCTTTGTTTTTTCTACCATAAAATCTTCCTTGTTGATAAAAGAGCTACAATATTTAAGATATTAAATATATAACTTATATATATATTATATATAATATAAAAATATATTTTATATATATAATACCATTGCTAAGATTCGATGGAAACAGAAGAGAGTCACAGACATACAGCTGTGATTACCCCACCTGTCCCAGCTCCAAGGGAAGCTGGAATTTACAGGGTCAATAGCAATGAGTGGCTTAGGGACCTGATCCCAGAAGAGGGCAGCCAAGAGCTGCCTTAACTACTAGGGAGAGACCCAGCAGGGACCTTCAAGAGTGATTATCAAAGTGTTTCTCGTCCATTGTGGAAATTCCCAGAGAGATATAGGACCAGTTTGGGGCCTGCTAAGCTCAAACTTGACTAGACAAGGAATAAAAGTTAGTAGAGGAAGTTAGGAACCAGCTAATGTAACTTAGAGTGAGATTTTTAAAAAGTGTATCAAAGTCAGGGACAAGAGAGAGAAGATGCAAGATCAAGATCCACAAAAGGAACAGGTTGGCTGGCAAGCTTTTTCTATTTTTCAAAAATATCTTTCCTTTTAAAATATTTGTGGTCATGCGATACGAAATTCTAACACAAGTTTTCTCTAATAGTTAGTTAAGTGGCCCTTATAGGGCTAGAAGCCAGAAGGAAGTTGTGATATACCACTGTACCAGGACTTACTTATGCTGCCTTTGAAGTATTTGGGGGGTGTAAGCTAATGCTTAAACGCTCTCCAGATGTTAGCTGAGGCCTCTTATGAGATCAAACAGGATTGGCTTGAACGTCCAGAACCCTCCCCAAGATTTCTATGCATCTCTGGGAGACACAGGCAGGTGTTGGGTGTTACATTCTCATGGTCACCATTACATACCTAAAGCACAGCATTTAGAACAAATCCCGGAACATTTTACAATTCATTTCATTGTAATTACAATTACAATTTCACCATCTTCATTCTTTTTCCTCTTCTTTTTTGCTTATTCCTCTTTCTCCTTGTTATTGTTATGACTTCTGGCTCTGAGTTCCTGCTTCTACTGAACGTGGTCAGTTCATGGATTGTCTCACTGTTTCTTACCCAGTTTGTCCCATTTGGCACCATGTGAATCAATTTGTCATTTTCATTCCCTTTCTCAGTTGATACATGCTCATAACACCACCACTCCCTGCTTTCCCTCAACACACACAGATGTGTATATCTGATAACATGAAACACTTTTGTTTTTATCAGAATTTAGTGAAAATTTGGGGAGACAATTGGGGTATGAATACTTACAGCTCAACAGTGTGAACTCATGCCATTTTAAGATTGGGATCTTTTTTTTTTAATATTCATTATTTTTGAGACAGGGACAGAGAGCAAGCAGAGGAGGGGCAGAGAGAGAGGGAGACACCAAATCAGAAGCAGGCTCCAGGCTCTGAGCTGTCAGCAAAGAGCCTGATGTGGGGCTTGAACTCAGAACGGTGAGATCATGACCTGAGCTGAACTCAGACACTTAGTCGACTTTACCACTCAGGGGCCCTATATTTTATTTTTTTAATGTTTATTTATTTTGAGAGAGAGCACATGAGCAGGGGAGGGACAGAGACTGAGAAGGGAGAGAATCCTAAGCAGGTTCCCCGTTGTCAGTGCAGAGCTCTCTGTAAGGCTTGATTTCATGAACCATGAGATCATGACCTGAGCTGCAATCAAGAGCTGGATGTTTAACCAACTGAGCCATCCAGGTGCCCTGAAAACTGGACACTTCTTAAAAGTCCTTTTCCCAGGAATTGGTCTACTCAGTTCCTACCATACAGGGGCTTAGCAATACACTAGCCAGCTTGTTTCTCTTCCTCTCTCCTGGGTCTCTTATCTCATTTAGCACCCTCTTCTTCCTGGATATAGCCCCTGATGCAAATTCTTATTCTTTATGCAGAGCACAGCAGTTCTCACTGGTGTCTGCTTCTAAGCTAAGGTCCGGACACACTTTTGCATATCTGAACACATCCAAATGTTCATCAGAACAAAAAAATTTTTATTTTCCATGTTCCATTGTCTTGCTAAGGAGACTCTGGGTATAAATTTCATTTTCTAGTTCTTTGCACAAGGCAGGAAAAAGTGAGGGAGATTTAGCAGGAAGCTACCTGGCATAAGACAAAATGGTACAGAAGTAAGACATCCTAGAGAAGAGATGGATGTTTGCAGAACAAGTAGCTGCAGGAACATGGCAATGTTAGCTTGGCAACCCAAAACCTAGAGGAATTCAGTTAGTGGGTAATAGGCATACTAAGAATTTTAACCGGCTCTCCCCATGGATCCACTGCATTGGTGAAGTCTGAGAGCCCGAGCTTATAAGCTCGTAATAATAAAGCCCTCTGCTTTTACATGCGTGAAAAAAAAAAAGAATTTTAACCAAAATAAATCAAGTCATGGGTGCCTGGGTGGCTCAGTTGATTAAGTATCCAACCTTGGCTCAGGTCATGATCTTATGGTTCATGGGTTCGACCCCCATGTTGGGCTCTGTGCTGACAACTTTGAACCTGGAGCCTGCTTCAGATTCTGTGTCTCCCTCTCTCTGCCCTTCCCCTGCTCACACTCTGTCCCTTTCTCTCAAAAATAATAAACATAAGAACAACAACAACAACAACAACAAAATAAGTCCAGTCAGTGGGAGTGTAGAAACAGGTCACCCCTCCCCGCAACTACCTGTAGCAAAATAGGTCTGATAAGTAAGATAATCAACCAACCCCATACAATTAGTAGGGGACCTGATAAAGCTCACCCATATTCTTGAAGAATACCGGGCCTCAAGAAAGGATGTGGAAGAAAACCCCAAATCTGAAAACTTCATGTGAAAAGGATTTAAATAAACATCCTAGCTGCTTGATATGGACTTGAAGACCCTCTGACACTCACAGTGTAATTAATAATATTTCCATTCTTGGGAGAATCAAATGTGATTAAATAAAAGTTAATGCTGTCTGTCACTATTAAGAGAGTCACACTAACATTATGTGCTTCTTCCAATAAGACAAACTGTACCAACTGCAACAGGGGAAAAGAAAATGCAATGGTATTATAACTTCATGTAAAATCTATTAAAAAATTGACCAAATACAGCACAAACGTAATCAGTCACATTTATACAAAGTCATAATAGTAACAATAGTATAGAAGTCATGTAGGAAGACTAACAGACCAGTGGGACAAAATAGAGGGCTTAGAAATATGTGGAAATTTGATATTTTATAAAGGCAGCGTCACAAAGCAATATAGAAAGGATTACTTCCTATGTAGCATGAGGAAACTGGCTCATTAAAGAGGGAAAGATCGAGCTGGATACTGCCTTGTTACCATATGCAAAGGGGATTCAAAATGGATTTTACAACCTACTAACGTAATAGAAAATACAGAGACTATCTTTTTGAACCAGGGGAAAGTTTGTTAAGCAAGACCCCAAAATACAAACACATGAAAAATTATAATTCTCACTGCATAAAATTTAAGGATTTCTGCTCAATAAAGTACAAACTCAGATGACAGGTGACTGGCTAGGAGAAGATATTAGCAATGACTAAAATTTACAGAATATTTAAACTAGAATATACAAAGAGCTCCTGCAAATAACTAGAAATAAAATTGGAAACTGAATAGAAAACTAAATAAAAGATATGAATAGGAAATTTGAAGTAAGGGAAGAGCAGAGGGCTAACAAATAATGAAGAGCTACTCAACCTCACCAGTAAGCAGCTAAATAAAAAATTAAAGCACAAATGATACACAAGTTTACAACAGTCATATTGGTAAAAATGAGAAATGATGATACACATCAGTTTGGCAAGAATATGGGGAAACAGTATAAATTGATACAGGTATTCTGAAAAGCAGTCTGGCAGAATTCAGTGAAAACGAGTTAGTGTGCCTCAGACTCCATTATATCAAGGTATACATATACTAGAGAAATTCTTGTATGGATCTGAAAGAGAATTCTACAGTAATACTCATTGCAGTGTTTCTGGTAATAGTGAACCAGTGACATGCTAGGGATGGGTATGTAAAATGTGAGGGATGTGGAATTCTATGCAGGTAGAGGGAATTATATATACACATATATTTGTATAAATGTAAATATGTATATGTATACACACATAGCAGTATGGGTAGATCATAAAAACATAATGCGGACGTTACTAGCTATTTGAAGATGACAATTTAAAGAAAACAAAGGAAACAAGACAAAACCATAATATGATCTTCTTTCCAAGTCAATTTATAAATCAATATCTTTCCAATCAAAGCACCAATGGGATTTTTCATAGAACTAGGTAAAACTGATAGAAAGCTCACTAAATATATTTTACTAAGCAGGTTAATCTATCAAAGAAGACAATTTGACAATAAACTATTACAAAAAAAAAGCTATCGTGGCACGTGGGTGGCTCAGTCGGTTAAGCCTTCGACTTTGGCCCAGGTCAGATCTCACGTTCGTCCATCGGTTCGAGCCCCGTGTTAGGCTCTGTGCTGACAGCTAGTTCAGAGCCTGGAGCCTGCTTCCAGCTCTGTGTCTCCTTCTCTCTCTGCACCTCCCCCTCTCATGCTCTGTCTCTCTCTGTATCAAAAATAAGTAAAACATTTTTTAAAAAAGCTATCAAAGAAGAGCCTGAATGAGAAGAGCAAAGAAAGAGACAGTAGCTTTCAAGATAGTATATCACATTATAATGCAACAAACATCTATAAAAGGACACAAAATAGATTCATGGAACTGCACAAAAACCTCTGAAACAGAACTTTATTATGTGCAATAGTTTACTGTGTAATAAAAGAGATACTACAAAATAAAGCCCGAGGAAAGAATGATTTTATGACTGCTTAGACAACTAGTCGATCATCTGGAGAAAATTAATTTAGAACCATAAAACTTAGAACCTTATATACCAAAATAGTTTCTTTTTTAAATCAATTCTTCTAAGCATTTTACATGCCATATTTCATTTAATCTTTACAATAACTCTGTGAGGTACATATAATTGTTACAATGATTTTATAGATGAAAACTGAGGCATAGAAAAATTAAAAAACGTATCTACCATCAAATCATTAGTATGTGGTAAGGGCAGTGTTTGAATTCAAGCAATATAATACTAGAAATACGTTTTTATCCAGTGCATTATGAATAGCCTACTGTCTGTCAGGCACTGTGCTTAGCATATGCATTATCTCATATACTCCTTGTGGTGGATTGTTTGCAAAAAGAGCAGACAAAATTCCTCCCTTCTCTGTAGTTGCTGCTCCTCCTATCAAGAGACGGAGTCTATTTCCCTTCCCCTTGAATTTGCACTGGTTTTACGACCTGCTTTGACCAAAAGAATGTAGCAAAAATAATGTCATATGAGTTCCAGAGGTCAGGTCTCCAAAGGCCCAGCAGCTAATGCTATCATTCCCTTGGAGCCCTGAGCTCCCGTGTATGAAGTCTAGCTACCCTGCTGGAGAAACCAGGTGGAGGGAGAGGCCCAACTAGCCTCCAGGTATTCTGGCCTTTGCAGCTGTGAGTGATTCTGGACCACCAGGCTCCACCTGAGCCTCCAGATGACTGCAGCTGCCTGAGAACCCCAGGCCAAATGAACAGAAGAATTGCCCAACTAAGCCAACATAGAAGCAGAGTTAAGAGCAAATAAATTGTTTTGAGCCACAAAGTTTTGGGGTAATTTGTCACACAGCCATAGGTAACAAAAATTTTCCTCATAATCCTATGGAGTAAGAATCATTATTATTCTAAGTCTGCAGAGGAGGAATCAAGGTTCAGACTGGTTAAGTGACACGGCCAAGGTCATGTGACCACTTAGTAACAGAGCTGGTATTTGAAAACAGGTGTGTCTGATTCCAGAGTGGCCTCAACCTAATGTCCTTCTGTCTCTGAAAAGGGAACTACATGCCTGAGTCATTCTGTTTCCCACCCAGAATGTAGTCTGTAGAGAAGCATTACATATTGCTTCTAGGAGTCCTGGGTCCCCAGAAGACTCTTCAGGAATATGCAGAAATCTGTGGACTAACAATGCTCAAGAGAATCTTAAATATATCCCCTGTGGAATACTGGGTGAGGGTTTGGCTTATTGTCTGAGAAACCTAAAACAAAGGTATCAAACATGCCTTTGTCTCTTTTTTTTTGGCTGAAATTAAAAGCACTCTCTCTGAGGGATTTTCTCCATTGCCCAGCTTATTGAAGGAATCGGTTTCTGCTTTTAATCAAGACACTAATAAGGGCGTATATGAATTGGCCTGGACTTGGGAGAGAATTTACTGGAGACCTATGTAAGATCTTTGGGGTTTCCAAGACCTTCATTGTAATCCAGCCTTGAACATGAGTGATGTGATGGTATCCAGAGTGTTTCTGAGGGTCTTTTCTAAAAGAAAAAAAATAGATCTGTTTGAGGTTCTAGTCATGGAATTTAGTTCTGTAGACTGATTTTGACAACTGAAGAGGTTTGTATGCTTTTGTTATGCCAATTAAAAGAATCAACTCTATCATCTCTCATGAAATCCAGAAACAATGTTCTTTTTTAATTTTTTGCTTTGTTTGCTGGTTTTTAAAATTATTTTTGCCCCTTCACTCTGTTGCTCTTTAAATCTGTATCTTTTTGGCTTCTGTATGAGTTGTATTTGTGCCTTCCACAGGACAGGTATCACAGAAACATTTCTTCAAAGGAGAAATGACAGCATCACGAGTACATCACAGCTCTGTTCATGGCTTATGTTTCCTTTTGTACACTTAACTTTGCTTTCAGAAGAAGTAGCTGCTTATAATTTTAAAATGCAGAAAAGTAATACATTTAACCAAGCAGTTTTCAGGTATTACTACAATTGCATATTTGAAAATTCTCTCTCCTTTTTTTAGGAGAGAGATTAAAATGAAAGTATTGTGGTTAAAAACTAGAACAAAATACAGTTGACCATGAACAATGCAGAGGTTAAAGGTACCAAACCTTTCCACCAGCCATGCAGTTGAAAATCCATGTATAATTTTGACTTCCCCAAAACTTCACAATTAATTACCTGTTGTTGACCAGAAGCCTTACTGATAACACAGTTGGTTATATGTTATATGTATTAAATAATGTATTTTACTATAAAATAAGCTAGAGAAGATGTTATTAAGAAAATCACAAAGAAACTACATTTACAATACTGTAGTATATTTTGTTTTGTTTTGTTTTGTTTTGTTTTTGGTTTTTTGTTGTTTTTTTTTTAAATGCCAGGCCCGGGTGTCTGCGGGACGCCCTGCACAGACCCAGCATATTTATTTATTTATTATTATTTTTTTAATTTTTTAATGTTTTATTTATTTTTGATACAGAGAGAGACAGAACATGAGAGGGGGAGGGGCAGAGAGAGAAGGAGACACAGAACCGGAAGCAGGCTCCAGGCTCTGAGCTAGCTGTCAGCACAGAGCCTGACGCGGGGCTCGAACCCACGAACGTGAGATCTGACCTGAGCCAAAGTCGGAGGCTTAACCGACTGAGCCACCCAGGCGCCCCAATACTGTAGTATATTTATGGAAAAAATTCCCATGTAAGTGGACTGCTGCAGTTCAAACATGTTGTTCAAGGTTCAATTGTAAAAAGAACTGGTAGAATAATATCAATAAAGTTAAAATCACACACGCATAGGGATCACAGCAAGGAACTTCTCAAAGTAAAGTTAATGAGAAATCAAATTAAGTAGATTCAAAATTTAACAGATGAGTTCAACCACTTGTACAAATGGTAGAACAAAAGAAATTGCCTTCAAATATTAACTGAAGAAGGTGGAAATATCCAAAATCTAATCAAGGAGGCTTTTGTTAACTTCAGGGAGGCATATTAAATGTTGCATATAAGAAAGTGTCCCAAAGGGACTAGGCACATAATATAAATATGTCTATCACAACTCAACAATAACAAAAAACATATAACCCAATTTAAAAAAGGATAAAGAACTTGAACAGACATTTCTCCAAAAATCTATGAATTGCTAACAAGCCCATAAAATGACTATTAACATCACTAATCATTAGGAAGATGCAAACCAAAACCACATTGAGATACCATTTTATGCCCAATAGGATTCCCAGTTTATTTATTAAATTTTTTTCTCATAATATTTTATTGTCAAACTGATTTCCATACAAGTGCCCTCCTCCATCACCACCACCACTTTTTTCCCCCTCCCCCTTTCTCTTCAACCCTCAGTTCATTTTCAGCATTCAACAGTCTCTCAAGTTTTGCATCCCTCTCTCTCCCCAACTCTGTTTCCCTCTTCCCCTCCCCCTGGTCCTCCATTAGGTATCTCCTGTATTCCTGTTAGACCTATGAGTGCAAACATATGGTTTCTGTCCTTCTCTGCCTGGCTTACTTCACTCAGCATGACACCCTCAAGGTCCATCCACTTTCCTACAAATGGCCAGATTTCATTCTTTCTCATTGCCATGTAGTACTCCATCGTGTATATATACCACATCTTCTTGATCCACTCATCAGGTGATGGACATTTAGGCTCTTTCTATGATTTGGCTATTGTTGACAGGGCTTCTATGAACATTGGGGTACATGTGCTCCTATGCATCAGCATTTCTGTCTCTCTTGGGTAAATCCCCAGCAATGCTATTGCTGGGTCATAAGGGAGTTCTATGGATAGTTTGAGGAACCTCCACACTGTTTTCCGGAGTGGCTGCACCAGTTTACATTCCCACCAGCAGTGTAGGAGGGTGCCCATCTCTCCATACCCTCGCCAGTGTCTATAGTCTCTTGATTTGTTCATGTTAGCCACTCTGACTGGCGTGAGGTGGTATCTCAGTGTGGTTTTGATTTGTATTTCCCTGATGATGAGGGATGCTGAGCATCATTTCATGTGCCTGTAGGCCATCTGGATGTCCTCTTTGGAGAAGTGTCTGTTCATGTCTTCTGCCCATTTCTTCACTGGGTTATTTGTTTTGTGGGTGTGATGTTTGGTGAGTTCTTTGTATATTTTCGATATTAGCCCTTTATCTGATATGTCATTTGCAACAATCTTTTCCCATTCTGTCGGTTGCCTATTAGTTTTCTTGATTGTTTCCTTTGTCTTGCAGAAGCTTTTTATCTTGATGAAGTCCCAAGAGTTCATTTTTGCTTTCATTTCTCTTGCCTTTGGGGATGTGTCGAATAGGAAATTGCTGCGGTGGAGGTATAGGAGGTTTTTTCCTACTTTCTCCGCGAGGGTTTTGATGGTTTCCTGTCTCACATTCAGGTCCTTCAGCCATTTTGAGTTAATTTTCGTGTATGGTGTAAGAAAGTGGTCTAGTTTCATTCTTCTGCATGTTGCTGTCCAGTTCTCTCAGCACCACCTGCTAAAGAGGCAGTCTTTTTTCCACCGCATACTCTTTCCTACTTTGTCAAAAATTAATTGACCGTACATTTGTGGGCCCAGTTCTGGGTTCTCTATTCTATTCCATTGGTCTATGTGTCTGTTTTTCTGCCAATACCATACTGTCTTGATGATGACAGCTTTGTAGTAGAGGCTAAAGTCTGGGATTGTGATGCCTCCTGTTTTGGTTTTCTTCTTCAATATTACTTTGGCTATTCAGGGTCTTTTGTGGTTCCATACAAATTTGAGGATAG
>NC_043705.1:39095527-39097290 GCF_006229205.1 Suricata suricatta | reverse complement strand
TTTTTATCCTTTCTTTTGTTAATGTGATGGATCACATTGATGGATTTGCAGGTATTGAAACAGCACTGTAACCCAGGAATGAATCCCACTTGATCATGATGGATAATTCTTTTTATATGCTGTTGAATTCGATTTGCTAGTATCTTGTTGAGTATGTTTGCATTTTTATTCATTAAGGATATTGGTCCATAGTTCTCTTTTTTGGCTGGGTCTCTGGTTTGGGTATCAAGGTGATGCTGGCTTCGTAGAATGAGTTTGGAAATTTTCCTTCTATTTCTATTTTTTGGAATAGTTTGAGAAGAATGGGTATGAGCTCTGCTTTAAATGTCTAGTAGAATTCCCTTGGGAAGCCATCTGGCCCTGGGCTCTTATTCTTTGAAAGATTTTTGATAATGGATTCAATTTCTTTACTGGTTATCAGTCTATTCATGCTTTCTATCTCTTCCCGTTTGAATTTTGGCAGTGCATGCGCATTTAGGAATTTGTCCATTTTTCTGTTGTCCAGTTTGTCGGCATATAGTTTTTCATAGTAATCTCTGATGATTGCTTGTATTTCTAAGGGATTGGTTGTAATAGATCCTTCTTCATTCATGATTTTGTCTATCTGGGTGCTCTCTCTTTTTTTTCTGAGGAGCCTGGCTAGTGATTTATCGATTTTGTTTATTTTTTCAAGGAACCAACTCTTGGTTTTGTTGATCTGCTCGGCTATTCTTTTGGATTCTATATTGTTTATTTCTGCCTTGATCTTTATTATTTCTTTTCTTCTGCTGGGTTTGGGGTGCTCTTGCTGCTTCCTTTCTAGTTCCAGTAGGTTCTCTGTTAAATTTTGAAATTGCACTCTTTCTAGTTAGTTGAGATTGGCCTGGATTGCAATATACTTTTCTCTTAGGACTGCCTTTGCTGAGTCCCAGAGATTTTGGATTGTTGTATTTTTGTCTTCATTGGTTTCCATATATTTTTTAGTTTCTTCTCTAATTGGCTGATTAAACCAATCATTCTTTAGTAGGGTGGTTTTTAACCTCCACATTTTTGGAAGTTTTCCAGACTTTTTCCTGTGGTTAATTTCAAGTTTCATAGCATTGTGATCTGAAAGTGTACATGGTGTGATCTCTATTTGTATATACTTATGGAGGGCTGCTTTATGTCCCAGCATGTGGTCTATCTTGGAGAATGTGCCATGTGCACTCAAAAAGAAGGTGATGCAGAACTTGAGAGACTATTGAATGCTGAGAATGAACTGAGGGTTGGGGGGAGGTGGAGGGGGGAAGACAGGTGGTGGTGATGGTGGAGGGCACTTGAGGGGAAGAGCACTGGGTGTTGTATGGAAAACAATTTGACAATAAAATATTATGGAAAAAAATAAAAATAAAAATAAAAATAGCAAACCCATTGCAACTTGATAGGAGTAAGATTTTATTTTCTATAACAAGGAAAAAAATTAGTGAGAAGAATGGAACTGTTTTACATTTGTGTAAATGTCTCTCTAATGCCTAGCCCAACAGAAGATAGCGAGGTTTCCCCACCTGCTTCTGCTTTCAATCTATTGCTATAGTTATTTTTGTCTAAATATATGAAGGGAATCCAGCCTTACATAGATAGGTCATTGGAAAAGGCAGGAATATTTTAACAGGATTTTCAGGTAATTGTGAATATTTTTGATATTAAAATTTGAAAAGTGGTAGTTACTTGAAAATTAGCTGCATCATGGACTCTGAAACCCTATCAGTGAACTTGTCAAACTCTGTGACATTAAAATACATTAG
>NC_043705.1:39094339-39095427 GCF_006229205.1 Suricata suricatta | reverse complement strand
TATTTTTGATATTAAAATTTGAAAAGTGGTAGTTACTTGAAAATTAGCTGCATCATGGACTCTGAAACCCTATCAGTGAACTTGTCAAACTCTGTGACATTAAAATACATTAGTCTATCCAAGACCTGGCTGGAATGGGTCTTGTTCTCATGTCTAATTTTGTAATACCTTGCACTGGTTATTTGGAAAGTACTAGTTTGGAACAAAGGTTTTATAGATGCTCCAAATATTGATACATTTCATTAAAAAATCACATTAATTAATACCAATGTCATGAGAAAAGTCTGCATATAGCTATAAAGATCTTGGTGGTAGATACAGATTTTCCAAAATTCTAATTTTTGCTTGAAAGCCTGGATTCCGTCATTGGCCAGAAAGTTGTTTTCCTTGAAGTGACAGACTCACTGTTGATTTTCAAGAAAATGTCTGCCAAATAAATACCTGAGTAATCATGGTTTATCTGTCAGTCATTTCTTTAGAAGTGAAAAGTCTCACTAAAAAAGTGGCTTGGTTTAGCCCCAAATTCAAACAAGAGAATAGGAGCTTCTCCTCAAGATGATACAGTATCTACAGAAATGCTCTCTGTAGTACTTCCTACTTTGTCACACAGGATATTAGGAAGACATATATTTAGAGTTGAAGGGGGAGTGGGAGGGTGAAAAGAGGTGGTGGTGATGGAGGAGGGCACTTATGGGGAAGAGCACTGGATGTTGTATGGAAACCAATTTGACAATAAACTATTTTTAAAAAAAGAAAAAAAACCAAAAACAAAAAGAAGGTGAATTTCCTATCTTCAGGATGCAGAGTTCTAAATATATCTATCAGTTCCATCTGTTCCAATGTGTCGTTCAGGTCCATTGTTTCCTTAGTGATTTTCTGTCTGGTTGATCTATCCATTGCTGTCAGTAGAGTATTAAAGTCCCCTGCAATTAGCACATTTTTGTCAATAAGATTGTTTCTTTCTGTGATTAATTGTTTTATGAATTTGGGTGCTCCCAAATTGGTGCATAGATATTTATAATTGTTAGCTCTTCCTGATGGAGAGACCCTGGAATTATTATATAATGTCCTTCTTCATCTCTTGTTAC
>NC_043705.1:39031080-39094239 GCF_006229205.1 Suricata suricatta | reverse complement strand
GTTAGCTCTTCCTGATGGAGAGACCCTGGAATTATTATATAATGTCCTTCTTCATCTCTTGTTACTGCCTTTACTTTAAAGTCCAGTTTGTCTGATATAAGTATGGCGACTCCAGCTTTCTTTTGGCTTCCAGTCGCCTGATAGATATTTCTCCATCCCTTTACTTTCAGCCTGAAGGTGTCTTCTGGTCGAAAATGAGTCTCTTGTAGGCAGCAAATAGATGGGTTTTGGGGTTTTTTTTTTTATCTATTCTGCTACCCTGTGTCATTTGGTTGGAGCATTCAGTCCATTTACATTCCATGTTATTATCGAAAAATGTGGGTTTAGAGTCATTGTGTTCTCCCTAGAATTCATGTTTACAGTGGTGTCTCTGGCATCTTGTATTCTTTGCAATCTTTCCCTCATAGAGTCCCTCTTAGGATTTCCTGTAGGGCTGGCTTGGTGGTCATGAATTCTCTCAATTTTTGGGAAAACCTTTATCTCTCCTTCTATTTTGAATGACAGGCTTGCTGGATAAAGGATTCTTGGCTGCATGTTTATGGGAATAACGCCGCCGCATCGCCAGTCAGCATCGTTTATGGTTGGAACTACGACGGTATCTGATCGTCTTCGAACCTCCGACTTTATTAATGAAAACATTCTTGGCAAATGCTTTCGCTCTGGTCCGTCTTGCGCCAGTCCAAGAATTTCACCTCTAGCGGCGCAATACGAATGCCCCCGGCCGTCCCTCTTAATCATGGCCTCAGTTCCAAAAACCAACAAAATAGGACCGCGGTCCTATTCCATTATTCCTAGCTGCGGTAGCAAGGCGGCTCGGGCCTGCTTTGAACACTAATTTTTTCAAAGTAAACGCTTCAGTAGGATTCCCAGTTTAAAAAGCAGAAAATAACAAGTGTTGGTGAGGATGTGGAGCAATTGGAATTCTTTTGCACTGTTGGTAGGAATATAAAGTGTAACCACTATGGAAAACAATATGGTAGTTTATCAGAAAATTAAAAACAGAATTATCATGTGATTCATATATATATTCAGTGAAAGATTAAAGAGGGGGAAAGAAAAATGTGTAGGGTGGGAAAATAGTAATTACTAAATTTTAAAGGAACATAAATTTGTGTCATGAATTTAAAATTGAGTTTATTGCTATTTTGGTCACATTAAAGAACTAGCGATTATTTCAATGAAATTAACATTGTATTGGGCCACCTGGGTGGCTTAGTCGGTTAAGCATCTAGCTCTAGATTTTAGCTCAGGCCATGATCTCATGGTCCTGAGATGGATCCCCCACATCAGGTTTGCGCTGAGCATGGAGTCTGCTTAAGATCCCCTCTCCCTCTCTGCCCCCCACCCCCTGCCCGTCTCTCTCTCTCAGAAAAAAACCCCCAAACATTAAAAATTGAAAAAGTAACATTGTCCCCAGCAAAGATTTGCATACCATTCTAGTTTTTGTGCTGCTTGCTTTCCATGTCTCTCTTCAGTCTTTTTCAATCAACAGCTCTTTGGCCGTGAGGTTGGGGTTTGGGTTTGTTACTAGGAGTATCCAGGCCAAATGTCTTCTGTGGGGAAAAAACTATAAAAAAGAAAAAGCTGAACTGAACTCCCTTTCAGCAGCTTCATCTCCAAGTGTGCTTGACCAAGATAAGGAAGTGAGACTCATCTTTATGAAGCAGGGGGGCAACAAAGATTCAGGCAATAAGCTTTCACTTTGTTTTGTCTTAACAGTTACTTATAACAGCAGAGACAATGTGAAGCAGCCCTTTAGGCTAATGGTGAGCAGGGGAGAGCTGATGGCCACACAGCTACAAGGGATGTAAAGGGCAGAAAAAGGCAGGGTGGCCAATGGGAAAACTGTTAACCTCTTCATTATTAATAGTTAAGGGTACAGGTTCTGGATCAGACTGCTTGGATTCCAAATCCTGGCTTTCTCTCTACCTGTGTGACTTTGAACAAGTTCACTAAACTCTTCTGACCTTCAGTTTCTTTAAACTTAAAATAGGAATAAGGAAAAAAAAATAGGAATAAGGAGGATCCTTACGCCATAGATGTGTCATGATGAGCAAATGATTATGGGTAAAGCACCTAGAACAAAACCTGGCAATGAAATTGCTTAATGAATGTTAGGCAGAGCCCTTCAAGACTATGAGTTGGAGGCTAAGCTCCCCAACCCCTCAGAGGGCCAAAGCGCATAAGAAGCAGCGTCAGCAAGAGCAGAAGAAGACAGCCCATCATTTATTAGTATTAGTTAAGTCAATAGACATTGATTAGCACCCAAGAAATGGGTTGTCCTATGGGAACACAAAGATGATTTAGACAGAGACTCTATGACCCAAAAACCTATTGGTAGATAAAAGGCATATGGTCACCTGGCTCCTGGCAAACAGAGGCCCATTTTTTAGGATTCACAGTAGAGGGAGTATCAGGGTGATATTCCACTGGCCAGCATTCATTCTATACAGAAAACCCTCCTTGCATGAGGCCACTGATATAGAGCAAAGAACATAGTTTTAGAGTAAATCAGGCCTGAGTCTCTGGTCTGATTTGGAGAAGCTGGAGCATTTCTGAGCCTTAAATAGCCTCATCTGTAAAATGGGGATGATATTTACCTTATAAGGTTGTTGTAATAATCGACATGATGCAGGTTAAAACACTTAGCACAGATAGTCAGTGAGTGTTAATTCACTGAACAAATATTTATTAAATACTACTCTTTCAGGCAACCAAAGCAAAACATCAAAAGAAGGAGGGAAGGAGACCTAGTTCCTAGAGAAACCTGGGAAGAAAAAAATATTCAGAACAAGAGAACTATGTCCAAGAAGGCTTACAGTTGCCAAGCACTATGCATATTGAATGCTTTACACAAGTTTACTCATTTGATGCTCACTTGATCAAGAGTTGTGATTTAGATGCTGTTGTTATCCCCTCATACCCCCATTTTACAGGGGTGTGGCTAGAGAAGAGACAAGACAGACAGTATTCAGATTGTGGTGAACCTCATAGCATAGGTCATGCACAAAAACTGTGGGCCTGTGTAGGGCCCTTTATGTTTGCCCCTCCCAATCCACTCTCCACCCTGCTCTGCCCCACTCAAGGCCCAGTATCAAGGGCTGTGTGCCTGTCTTACACTGAGCTTCTGCGTCTGGTTATCTCTGCACAGGGATAAATCTAAGTCGGTATTTGCTCCCCCGGGTGCCTCTCTGGGAGTTGACTGCATTCCTCACTGAAGGCCATTTGTCTGAAGCAGGACAACTCCACATGACTCTCCCCTTTGATTCCAGTTCATGCTCCCTCTCTTTAAATCTCTACCCTTGAGGGACCCAGCCTCCAGTTGGTCACCACAGGAGATCACTGCACTACCCTTGTAGGTATAAACCCAAATACTCTTTCATCCATCTCTAAAGCCATTTCCCCAGTCCAGGCTGTCCCTTCACTAGATGACAGAAGAAGCATTTTAATTTGTTTTACTGCATCCACTCTTTTGGGGAGTTGAGGGGAAGACAGAAGAGGTTGGAGAGAAGGGCATAAAAAGGAAATGGTTTTATTCTTCTCCAATCACTGATTTTTGTCATTGGTGGTGGTAATATTCATTCTTGCTTTTGTCTCCCATATCATTAGGGATATGGTAATATGTTGGGTAGTTTTCACAGTTTAATGGTTACTTTCTGTTATTAAAATTTAGCCAGCTTTAATTCCAAATTTTATTAATCTATTTTTTGAAGAATTTATCATAAAAATTGTCAAAGATATAATTTTCAAATGTATAAGAGTAGACAGAATATAATATTATAAAGTGTCCCATTATCCCAGATTGAATTATTGTCAACAATTTGATAGATATTCTAATTTCCTTTTTTCTTTTCTCTGGGTAATTTTAAAGCAAATTACAGATATCATACATATTCATTTGTAAGTGCTTTGGCATATATCAATAATACATAAGGTGAATTTTTTAAAAAACAAATTCTAATGCCATTACCACACCCAACATAAATATTACTTTTTTAAATTAAGTTTATTTATTAATTTTGAGAGAGAGATAGCATGAGCAGGGAAGGGGCAGAGAGAAAGGGAAAGAGAGAATTCCAAGCAGGCTCTGCATTGTCAGCACAGAGCCCGATGTGAGGCTCGAACTCACAAAATTGTGAGATAGTGTCCTGAACCGAAACCAAGAGTCAGACACTTAACCAACTGAGTCACCTAGGTACCCCAAAACAATCATTTCTTAATTTTAATATAATATAACACTCAGTACATACTCAGATTTATTCAGTTGCTCCCAAATGTCTTGTGCAGTTGTTTTGTCTCAGTTAGGATCCAAATAATTTAGAATCCCTCCTCCTATTTTTTAAAATCTCATTTATTTGTTGAAGAAACCAGGTCATTCATCCTATACAATATCCCACAGTCTGGATTCGGTTGACTATATCCTTGTGATATTGTTTAACATGTTCCTCTAGCTCTCAGATTTTCCATGAGCTAGATCTAGAGGCTTGATTAAATTCAAGATAAATTTCTTAGCATATATGGGGCTATGAACTTCATCCTTCAATATACTTCAGTCTATTCTCTTTTTTCCTTTTTTTAAATGTTTTATTTTTTATTTTTGATACAGAGAGAGACAGAGCATGAGAGGGGGAGGGGCAGAGAGAGAAGGAGACACAGAACTGGAAGCAGGCTCCAGGCTCTGAGCTGTTAGCACAGAGCCTGACACGGGCTTGAACCCATAAACGTGAGATCTGACCTGAGCCAAAGTCAGAGGCTTAACCGACTGAGCCATCCAGGCACCCCTGCTCTCCCTTTTCTGAGGGTGTTTGTTGGCTTAAACGTGCCTCTTCGAAACAGCATACCTGGATTTCTTGGATAAATTCCTAGTAGTGCAATTGCTGGGTCATAGGGTAGTTCTATTTTTAATTTTTTTGAGGAACATCCATACTGTTTTCCAGAGTGGCTGCACCACTTTGCATTCCCACTAGCAGTGCAAAAGAGATCATCTTTCTCCACATCTTCACTAACATCTGTTGTTGCTTGAATTGTTACTGTTAGCCATTCTGATGGATGAGGTGGTATTTCATATTGGTTTTGATTTGTATTTCCCTGGTGATAAGTGACATTGAGCTTTTTTCCATATGTCTGTTAGCCACTGGATGCCTTATTTGGAGAAGGGTCTATTCATATATTTTGCCCATTTGGTTTTTTGGGTATTGAGTTTGATAAGTTCTTTATAGACTTTGGATAGTAACCCTTTATCTGATGTATAATTTGCAAATATCTTCTCCCATTCTGTTGGTGCCTTTTAGTTTTGCTGATTGTTTCCTTTGCTGTGCAGAATCTTTTTATTTTGATGAGGTTCCAATAGTTCATTTTTGCCTTTGTTTCTCTTGCCTCTGGAGATGTGTTGAGTAAGAAGATGCCGAGGCCATGGTCAAAGAGGTTTTTACCTGCTTTCTCCTAGGATTTTGATGGCTTCCTGTCTTACATTTAGGTCTTTCATCCATTTTGAGCTTATTGTATATGGTGTAAGAAAGTGATCCGCGTTGATTTTTCTGCATGTCACTGTCTAGTTTTCCCAGCACCATTTGCTGAAGAAACTGTCTTTATTTCATTAGATATTCTTAATTATTTTGTCAAGATTCGCTGGTCATACATTTGTGGGCTAATTTGCAGGTCTCTATTCTGTTCCATTGATCTGAGTGTCTGTTTGTGTGCCAGTACCACTCTGTCTTGATGATTACAGCTATGTGATACGTCTTGAAGTCCAGGATTGTGATGCCTCCAGCTTTGGATTTCTTTTTCAGGATTGTTTGGGCTATTTGGGGTATTTTATGGTTCCATACACATTTCAGGATTGTTTGTTTTAGCTCTGTGAAGAATGCTTGGTGTTATTTTGATAGGGATTGCATTGAATATGTAGATTGCTTTGGGTAGTATAGAAATTTTAACAATATTTGTTCTTTCAATCCAGGAGCATGGAATATCTTTCCATTTTTTTGTGTCTCCTTCAATTTCTTCAATTTGTATAATTTTCAGTAGAGTATAGATTTCAGTATAAATTTTTTACCTCTTTGGTTAGGTTTTCAATGAAACTGATTAACACAATGGACTTTTACCCATTGTCTCCACTTGTGCTCTTTGCATCCCTGCCCTTGTTTATAGCCTCATCATCTAACCTACAGACTCCACCCCAAATCCAAACTATCCAATTTGCTATAATAAGCAGAGAAATGGAAATGTGTTTCAGACCATCCTGAAGAGTAAGCACCATAGACACCTGGTACAATAGCCAGTGTACTGAAAGAACAATCAGGATGAGTGATGCAAAGGGAAAATATACCGTCCCAAGAATGCTCCTGGTGCATGCCAGCATTCTACCCTAGAGTTATGGTGTTATCCTTACTCCTCCCTCAGTCTCAGTATATGGGGGTCAGTAGCTAGTCAAGCACAAAACCTGGTTAAGAAGGGAAAGACAACAATAATAAAAAAAATGATTGCTATGGGTGTTGGGAGTTGACAGGACATTGGAAGTCTGATATGGTATAAGGACAAAGCTATGAGGGTTTAAAGATGCCTTCTAGAGAGAAATTGAAAAGGTAGGCCATATGGAAATAAAACAATTGATATGACCCCATTTGAGCCTTGGAGGAGTTATCAAGGGAGGCACTCATAAAAAGTAATAGTAAACAAAATTAAAAATAAAAATTATAATAGAAATCTGTATAAAGTCATATATGAGAAGGCCAACTTTTGCTTGGAGGAATTAGAAAAGATTTTACTAAATATTTTAAAGTGCAGAAATTTGTTATAAACTTTTGAAACAAGGTGAAATTTCTTGCATGCCTAGTGGGTAAGGGTCATCTGAGTAGGGAAAGGTTTTCAAGTAGCAATAATCATGCCTCAGACAAACCTCATTGGCTACAATACTGCCAGTGTGCAAAGCTTAGGTTTCATCTGAGTAGAAGCAACACATGAGCGAAGATATGGAGGCAAGAGAGGGCATTATGGGTTAAATGTTGGGCCAATAATTTAGATAGAGTTGAAAATTAACCATGTTTTCAGAAATAGTAGGCATAGAGGTTGGATGTAGGGCAGAAGTACAAGACCAGGTTGTTTAGGGTCTGGGTGTAGCAGCAAAACAATTGGGCTAAGAATCTGGATTTTGGAGAAATATCATCCTGGCTTTGAAATTCAGATGCCGTGTAAGGGCAACACATTGTCATTCCCAACTTACACGTTGGCAGGAAGTCATTGGAGGCCTCAAATTCATAAAACAAGTGCTCTTCTTAGGGGCTGACCTCACTGCCTGACTGTTACCTGATCTTCTCCAGTCAGTCACTGGTTTGGTCACTCAATTGGGGAATTATCAGCAAGGTCAAGTCTGATCTGATTTCTTTAAGACGTACAGTCACTTGACCCTACACTATAGATTAACCCTTTCAAGACTTCACTTTGTGTTTTTGTTTTTGTTTTTTTTAGAGAGAGAGAGAGAAAGAGCAGGAGAGCGCAAGTGAGGGAAGAGCACAGGGAGAAGGAGAAAGAGAAAGTCTCAAGCAGACTCCATGCCCAGGACGGGACTGAGATCATGACCTGAACGAAAATCAAGAGTTGGACTCTTAACTGACTGAGCCATCCAGGCACCCCAAGACTTCACTTTTTAATGTCAGAGATGCAAAAAATCCAGAAAGTGGAAGGCTGGATTGCAATAGACAATATTTGTTGCTTCTGTCTTTATTAGACTCCTTCCAAGCTTTACTTTGGTAACCACTTACTTGGCAAATCCCATTGTTCATCTACAGAACTTTGACTCATGGGGCCTCCTAACATACTCTTTAAAACAGAAAGGGTCTTCTGAATAGTCTTTGGCTTTATAGCTTACACTGACATCACACTAGACCTGAGATCTTCATTGTATTTGCTATGAATGAGACTTCTGAACACATTGCCTGACATGGGCCAGCCAGTGATTAGTTAATATTTTGTTTCAACAGTGTTGCCAAGTGCTTACACACACCTAAGATATCTTCTTTATTTTTTCTTCTATCCCCTTTTTTTCTTATTTTTTAAAAAATATTTTCCTGAAAATATGAAAATGGACAAGATCATGGCCTGTCACCCCTACAGCATGTAAATCTTAAAAACAAAGATATTCAGGGGTGTCTGGGTGGCTCAGGTGGTTAAGCATCCCACTCTTGATTTCCCCTCAAATCATGTTCTCAAAGTTTGTGAGTTTTAGCCCTGTATTGGGCTTTGTGCTGACAGTGTGGAGCCTGCTTGGGATTCTCTGTCTCTTTCTTTCTGCCCCTCCACTGCTCATTCTCTCTCACTCTCTCTCAAAATAAATAAATAAATATTAAAAATAAATTTTAAAAATGAAACTTAAAAGAAAGAACAAAGACATTCAGATACATAAATACTGAGTGATGACCTAACTCATGAAATTTAATATTGATAAAATTATCAATATTATCAACACATAGTCCATATTCAGTTTTCATTGATTGTCCCAATATAATCCTTTATGGGAACTTCTCTCCCAATCTGAGATCCTATCATATCCCGTTACTCTGAAACATTTCCTTAGTCTTTCATTGACAGCAGGTATATTAACAATTTTTATTAATAAAGAAATGTCAATACAGAGCCCAAATAATATAAGTAATGAGGCATGTCAGAGAGTGAATATTTAATTATCATTGTATTTTATAAGAGGCCTTTGCAATAGTCCATGTATGAGATGATGAGGAAGTTAAACCAACAAAACAGACATGCTTTCAAAAGAGGCACACAGAGAACTGGATTTTGTGTGGGAGGTGGGTGAGGAGGAAAAGTCTGTAATCACTCCAAGGTTTCTAACACACTAGTCAACATAGACAAGGTGCCAAGCATGCTGGAGAGAATACTGTGAGAAATTGCAATGAAGGGGAAGATGGTCAATAACTTTTGGATATGCTGAGTGTAAGTTGCCTCAAGAGTGACAAGGGAGAGTTATTTAGTAGTAAAGTATAACCTATCCCAGTGTGCCTGGGCCCTGCCCAGTTATAGCCCTGAAAGTCTGTGTCCTGGAAATCTCATTTATTAGCAAAATGGGACCGTTTTTTGCCCTATAGTAGGTAGGCCATTAGTAACATAAGCTTGAAGCCCAGAGAGTAAAGGCAATCATTTGAAATTTTGAGAGGGACTGAGACAACCCAAAAGAAAAACCAGGTGAGAAGGCCTCAAGGCTGTATTGGAAGCGAAGACCGAGAGCGTTTCTCTTTCTGGATCAGCAGTTTCCCTAAGCTCAGCAACCATAAAACAGGCATTGATTAACTTACTGTGTATTTCAAATTACTTTTTGCACCACTGTGAACTATACATATACTTGCTGTCTTAGGAATATAAATGAAGTCAAATTTATTATCCATCGAGGTCGTTATTATCACCCCTCAGTCTGTGACTTCTTTACTAGACTCATTATTAATTTGGGAGATTTAACTTCTTTTTAGTGTTACTCATTTTTTATTCAGCTCTTTACAACCACTTTCCATAGTGGCTTATGATCATTACTTTTCAGTTTTCGGTTTCCCAGTAGCCTTTTCTATAGTATGGTCCTTTTTCTGCGTTATGAAGTTCAGCAGGGGAACATTGATTAAATAAAATAAAATTTAAAAGTTTGTTAAGCTCTGTATCTATAAAAATGATAGAAACTATGCTCTTCTCTATTATTATCCAAAAGTAATGGGTATACTTGGACCTTACTTGATGTACAGATTTACTGTATTAAGGCATTAAGCACAGTTTTGTCACCTAATTGTTATTTGGTCCTCATTTGGTCATGAATGTTTTAATTCAGTAAGTCAGATTAAGTAATTAGTTTGGTTCAAGGTCTTAATGGCAGATCTAACAGGGCCTGAGAGGTCATCTATCTCATCCAAGTCTTTTACTGTCTTTGCTTTCATACTTAACCTTCTTGAAGATAGCACATGTTAAACTTGACACATTTATAAAATATATAAAGTTTTATGCTTCCATGGTGGTTTCTCATACTGATCTTATTTGATTCCTACACCTGTCAAGTAAGTAAATCAAGTACTGCTATCACTCTTATTTCAAAAATGAGGCACCTGAGGCATAAAAGTGACTTGACCAAAGTCATAAGATAGAACAATGGAGATAACAGTGGAAGGAGACAGAATTTATAACCCTAAACTGATAGTCTTCTGACCATATCAGGTGGCCAGCCCTCACTCTGTATTCATATATCACCAAAGTTGTAAAGCACACCTAAACTGTGAATAGATGACCTTGCCACCACATTGCTCTTATTCTTTACTATAATTTTATAGAAATCCAGCTCATATTTAAAAACCTAGAACCCACAGGATAGAAATTGACTTATGAGATGTGGAAGATAAAGAGAAGCACCTGAGAGAATGATTTCTTTTGCTCCCCCTGCACCCCACCACACTCCACACCAGTCACCTGTATGTCTAAGTCCTTCGAGTGTCTTGGTGGATTCTCCATACGACTGTGGCATATTGTATCTTCCACAAATGGCCACAAAAATATATCTTATCCTACCACTCATCTTACAATGTGCTTTGAGAGCTCTCCCATGGAGAGGTGATATTTAGGGTCCTCTTCCTTGAATCTGAGTTACTGGTGATGCTATGTGACAGCTGAGGTTAGAATATAAAAGGTGACACAAGTCAGCCTGGTTCTTTTGGGACGTTTGTTCTTGGAACTCAATTGACAGGTGATTAGGGTTCCCTGGCAATCACATGGAGAGTTTATGTAAAGGTGTTTCAGCTGATAACTCCAGCTAAGTTCCCAGTCAGTAGTCAGCATCACTGACCAGACATACAGTAAGTGAGCCTTTAGATGACTTCAGTCCCAAGTCAAGAGTGCCTGTCCTGACACTACCATCCCCAATTCCAAGCAAAACAAAACATTTGGTCACCTTACTGTAGGTGATGAGCCACATCCTGTCCTTCCTCAGAACAACTTCTGGGGATTTAGGATCCTCTGTTATTACATGGCCCAAAGCTCCAGGAGAAACATCTCCTTCAAAGTGAAACAATTCAAGCAAGACCCAAACTCAGAGGTAATATTTCAGGGGACTAAAATATCTTCCTCAGCTTAGCAGTCTGGCGCTTAACTTCCATAGTAGGAAATTTACTCTGTAGTCCAGTTCAAGGGCCTGGGAATGCTAATAGCTAAACTGTTGCCAGTCTTTTTATGATGAAGAACTGAAACATATGACCTCTAAGGTACATCCAACCTCTAGAATTTATATGTTAATATACATGAGTTGATCATTTTGTCTCCTGGAGCTGACTTCCCCTATAGGATCTGGCGGGGGGGGGGGGGCAGAGAATGTGAGAATTATAAAAATGATTTACTAAGTTACTATATAGAAACTTTGCTGATTTACATTTTACATTTAGAATCAAAATGTGTTTAGAATTAATTTTGTGTATTATATGAGGTAAGGGTCAAGTTTTGTTTCTCCTATAAGGATACCCAACATTGTAGAAATCGTCTTTCCTCCACTTCTCTGCTTTGCTACCTTTAAGGTAAAGCAAGTCTCAAAAAGCATACGGGTCTTTTCTGTACTCTGCAATTTTCTTTTCTTGCACTGACACCTTACTCTCTTTGTTACTATAATAATTATTGAGTTCAGTACAGCAAATCCTCCTACTTTATATGCTGCTTCAATGTTTTTTAATTATTCTTAGGTGTTGCATTTCATATAAATTTTACTATCACCTTCAACTCAAAAAATTTCTGTTGAGGTTTTTAACGAGATCACCTTGAACTGGAAGTCAATTTAGAAAGAACTGACATTGTTTCAACATTGAGTCTTCTGATCTAAGAACCTGTATCTGTATATTTCAGATATTAAGATTTTATCTCATCAACATTCTGTTTGCTAGATTTACTACCATGGATTTAATATTTTTTAAAGTATGAAAAATTACGTCTTTTTAAAAACGTATTTTCTATTTGTTGCTGGCATATAGAAATAGAATTCAGTTTTATATGTTGTCTTTGATTTTAATGAACATATTAAGTATAATTATTTGTAGACTATTATGAATATTTATGTTAAACTCATATTCCTTGAAGTTAAGGACACTTCTATCATTTCATTTCCAATCTTTATACCTTTTATTTCTTTTTCTTACTTTATTGCACTGGCTCATACAATGTTGAATGGAAAGCAGGCATCCTTTTCTCATTCTTGTTTTAGAGGGAAATCAGTCACCATTTTACTATTGAGTATGTTACCTCTGTACATTTTTTATATATGCCATTATCATCTTATGTAAGTTCTCTATTATCTCTAATTTTCTGAGATTTTTATCATAGATATGTAATGTACAGCTTTGACATTAGAGGCTCTACCCATTATCACTTATTGTCAATTACTTAAGTAATAATAGTATTTAGTTTTTATTTAAAAATTTTTAAGTTTATTTTTATTTATTTTGAGAGAGAGAGAGAGAACAAGCAGGGGAGAGGCAGAGAAAGAGGGAGAGAGAGAGAATCCCAAGCAGGCTCCACACTGTTACTGTAGAGCCCGACATGGGGCTTGAACTGACAGACTGTGAGATCATGACCTGAGCCAAAATCGAGAGTCAGAGCCCAGTGCCCTACTTTTTTATTGAAATTTTACACAGAACTTCAATATATAGAGGATAAAAGTTGAACTTGCCTGCTTCAAGCTGAAGTGAGAGTTTCATACATATACTCTTTTTTGTTTTGTTTGTTTTTTGGCTTCAGCTATAGTACTGCACCAAACCAAGTTTCTTTCTTTAAAGTATTTGCTCACTCTCCAAAGCTCTCACATATACAATTCAATAAAAATTAAATAACGAATTGCTAACATCTATTGAACATTTACCATTTGCCATGTATGTTTGTTATTAAGTGAAGTGTTATTAAGTGAAGAGAAGACTGAGGCATGGAAAGTTTAAATAACTTAGCCCAAGAACATGTTGCTGGCAGGTGGTGAATTTTATTCCATTATCTACTATCTTAGTGGATAAACTAATGTTTTCCAGTGTGGACACCTTTCATCTCTAACCAATGTAGCTAGCCATGTTTGAAAACACTTCATGCTTTAAGTTCTAGGAGCATCTGTTACATGTTTCCTTTTGCCTACATAGCGGCACAGCTGGCTAAGTAGGTGATGAAAGACACATAATGGGAGGTGACAATAAGAAGTGCTGTTTGCTATTTGAAAATTTGTATCCACAGTAACATTCCTTCTGAAAATGTATTATCAAGGCTAAACATATTAATTACTCAGATGTCATCTCAGATGTGGTACTTGCCAAAAACAGAGAGCTGTTTTCCCAAAACACCTCTCTTAATGTGCCTAATATCAGAAGCTGTTCATGTTCATTCCAGTTTACTGCTGTATTTCACTTTGGGACTTTTCTTTTAAATAAACATTGCCTTAGGTGAGTTATTCATTGTCTTAAAATATCTGAGGACTGAGATACTAATTTATTTTATGTTCCAATATGTTGCAGTATAGATAAAATTGAACTTGGTCTTTCCTTTCATTAGTTTTTTATTTTTATTTTTTTAAGTTTATTTATTTATATTGAGAGCAAGAGAGCACAAATGGGGGAGAAATAGAGACAGAGGGAGAGAGAATCCCAAGCAGGCTCCACACTGTCAGTGCAGAGCCTGATGTGGGGCTCTAATTCATGAATCATGAGATCATGACCTGAGCCAAAATCAAGAGTTGGGGGGATGCTTAACTGATTGACCCACCCAGGAACCCTTCATGAATTTTAAAAAAAGTAATCTCTACACCCAATGTGGGGCTAGAACTTATAATCTCTAGATCAATAGTCACATGCTTTACCCACAGCCAGCCAGGTGCTCCGTTAATATTTTTTTCCTTGTGGAATTTATGAAGGATTACTTCTTCCCTCCCTCTCTCACTTTGTGAATATATCTCTCTTTTTTTCCTTCTCCCTCTCCCAAAACATTCATTATTGCAATTTCTTAATAAATAATTATTCTTCGATTTAACACACCATAGCCTGGAGCTATTTATTTGTATTCATGACCAACATTTCTCACAAAATAAGGCAGACAGCTCTTCCTTTTGAGATACAGGTATGTTTATAGAAGCCCTATATGAACCCATCTAGGGCACATTCTGTCTTAACTTGTCTGCCATCCTGTCTCATTTCCTCCCCTCTTGGGGCAGATCTGGGTATTCCTAGTCTTCCTGACCCTCTTCTCTTTTTCCTCCCTTTTTTATGACAAAGATTCTCTTAGTTTATCCTGCTTTTTCCAGTCCTGTTGCAGATTAAGGCCAACAGAAATCAAGTCCAGAAAAAATTTATCATTTATCCCTTGGTAGGGCTAGTCAGGTTAGAAGTGTATACAGAAACATTGTTTTGGGCACAAATATTTCTTTTCTTTTCTTTTCTTTCCTTTTGTTTTGTTTTGTTTTGTTTTCTTTTCTTTTCTTTTCAAGAGAGAGTGAGAGAGAGGTGGGGAGAAAGAGAGAGCATGAGCACAAGTGCATGTGTGTGCATGGGGGAGGGGTAGAGGGAGAGAGGGAGAATCCAAGCAGGCCCCATGCTCAGCATGAAACCCAACCAGGGGCTTTAGCTGAGCCAAAATCAAGAGTAACTTACTGAGCCAACCAGGCACCCCTGGGTGCAAATATTTCTAATCCAACCCAGTATTAGCCTTTAAAATTAGATTCCTCACAGACCATTGGCCATTCAGATCTTTAGCCTAGCTTTAGAATTGACTGTATCTTTACTACTTAGATTCCTAAATTGTTGCTTTCTAGGAAAACAAATTATTGCTTTCATCAACAACTAATGTCAAAGTTTAATGGTTCTCCTTCAGTCAGAGATAATTATTTTCATTAAACACTTGGATCTGCATTCTGATTTATGCATATGTAAGAGTCTCTGTCATAGGCTGTCTACCTTGGCTATACCCTAGGGATTTTTTAAAATATTGTGCAAATGCCTTGGATGCTACCAAATAAGAATTTTAGGAAACACAAGGCGGACAACAAATATGTTAATATTAAGAGAAGTACTGTTCTAAGTACAAAATGAAAATCAACCATGAAGCTAAGTTTCTGAGAATGGGGTGGGTGATGTATGAAAATAATGAACTACTTAACAAGAGGACAAAATAGGGAAACAATAGGTCCAGAGAGAGGGGAGGAAAAATTTCTCATCGACTCTCTTAGGATCTCTGAATTCTCTGGCCTGAGAATTAAACTGACTTAAAGCAAATTAACAGGAGAAAAGCATACAAGTTTCATTAGAAGTTTACATGTACATGGAAATCTTCATAAGAAAATGACTCAGAGAAGTACTTTGGGTACCAGAGCAAAAAGTTTATATACCTTTTAGATAAAGAAAAAATACATTTGGAAAGACATGATAAGACAAAGGGTGTTTGAGCTAGAGGCAATAAATTACGGGGAACTGACTAGCAGATATATGGGGAAAAGACTAACAGAAGATAAAGGTAAGATTTTAGTTAGATTTTAGTAATTTTAGTGTGTAAAGATTTTAGTTAGTTTATCTGTACATATCCATTTCAGTGTCAATTCCCAATTTCTAGGTGCTAATGGTGTTCTTTTCTTCCTGGTACAGGGAGGGTACCTTTCTCATGAGAAATGTTATGGGCTATTTTTAGGGAGGAAAGGGGAGGTCACAGAGTCCTTCCTGCATCTGCTGCTTCTTGAGTGCCTTTAGCTCAAAAGAGTCAATATGCCAAAGTGGCATATTTGGGGGTGGCATGTCCTGAATTCCTTCAGGAGATGTCTCTGTGGAAGTCAGAGGGTATTCTGATTATCTATTTCAAGTAGCAAATCACCCCCAAACTTAGTGGTTTTATACAGTAATAGTCAATTATTACTTCTCCCAGTTTCTGTGGGTCAGAAATCTGAAATTATTTGACTGAGGTGTTCTGGCTTGGGTCTGCCCTGAAGTTACAGTCAACAGATGTCTGGGACGGGTGTCATCTGGAAGACTTTTCACTCACATGCCTGACACTGGGTTGGGAAAGACTCCGAGTCTGGAACAGCTGAAGCTCCTTGGACATCTTATTTCAGTGTGGTCTTCGCTTCATCTCCCCAGGCAGGTTCAGGGTATGAGAATTCTTATGTGGTAGTTTAGGGCCCTAGACCATGCATCCTGAGAGAGAGAACCAGGAGGAATCTGTATTACTTTTTCTAAGCTGCCTCAGAAGTGACACAGCATCTTTGCCAATAAGCATATCCTATTACACACATTCTATTTGTTACAAGTCATAAGGCCAGGCCATATTTAAGCAAAGGGGAATTAGACTCCATCTTTGATGAAAGGAGTGTCAAAGAATTGGTAGACATGTTTTAAAGCAATCAGAGAAGCCTGGGCCAGAAATATAAACTCAGGAGTCCTCAGCATATAAATCATTGAAGAAGCGTGAGTAGTTGAAGATAGGGGTATGATGAAATGGGAGGAAGAGAGAGAGAGAAAGAGAAGGAGAACAGAATGAGAAGAAAGGGAAACCAGGTCTGAGACTTTAAAAATGTCAAACATGGGGGCACCTGGGTGGCTCAGTGAGTTAAGCATTGGACTTCGGCTCAGGTCATGGTCTCTGCTTTGTGAATTCGAGCCCCCCATCAGGCTCTGTGCTGACAGCTCAGAGCCTGGAGCCTGTTTCAGATTCTGTGTCTCCCCCTCCCCCTGCCCCTCCCATGTTCATGCTCATGCTCTGTCTCTCAATAATAAATAAAAATTTTTTTAAAGTCCAACATGTAAAGATGATTTGGCATAAAATAATGAGAGGCCCTGATCAGAGAGACTAGACAATCAACGAGATAGTGTGATGTCACACTAGCAGGGACAACAGAATGACTTCAAAGAGGATCTACAATGGATGCTACTAAGAAGTCAATTAAGATGAAGACTGACAGGCAATATACAGCTGATTTAGTAATATGGAACTCACTGGAAACCAACTGCACTTTTAAATGCTCATGAGAGGGATCCGGTAGACAATGAGGAATTGAAGATGAGGAGACAGAACTATGTCTAAAGCTCAAAGATAAACAAACTGTCCCCTTAATACCTCAATTGTTCTATCTAGGTCTCTAGTGCTGCAGCACCTGAAGTGGGGCAGAAGGTATTGATGTGGGGTGCCAACTTCAAGAAAAGCCAAGAACAAAAGTCCTTCATGATCCTCTCTCCTTTAAATTTTCTGAAAATGGGATCAAGTGATTAACCAGATTTACACTGGATTTATTTTCCAAGACAACCTCAAGAGTGGTGGTGTGCATTCTTTCATTAGGTGGCACAGAAAGTCTTATTGTTCTTTGTGATGTTAGCTGCCATCAATGATCACTGACTGGATCTGTTGATTCACTAGGGATTGCAAAATGATGATATTTAAATTCAATATTGTTCCTTCTTTCTATCTGTAATCCTATAAGGAGAAAATTGTTGATCAAGTATTTGGTTATTCTGCGATAGAATGGGTATAGGAAACACAAGAGTAATGATTAATTCTTTGCTCTCTTTATTAGTTTTCAAACTTAACATGGTAGTTCACTAGCATCCTCCAAAAGTGATTATTACAGGGCAGTGGCATGTATGCTATGCTCCACAGAATCTTTCAGGAGCTGCAGGACAAGACAGGGTGGGAGTTGGGCAACTTCTGTATCCCCACCCCAATTTACTCAGTGCAGCTTTTATGTTTTCCATATCGAGATTCAGTGATCCTTTACTGGAAAAAAAAGGTTTGCATGGCTTAAAGAAAAAGAACTGAAAATAATTGATCCGTAAGATAAATTTTATACCTAGAACATTATAGGCTCAAAAATGTTTGTCGAACAATTAATGATGAACAAATGAATGAATTAAGAAAAACAATGATGGAGTGCCTGCATGGCTCAATCAGTTAAGTGGCTGACTTCGGCTCAGGTCATGATCTCGTGGTTAGTGAGTTTGAGCCCTGCATTGGGCTCTGTGCTGACAGCTCAGAGCCTGGAGCCTACTTCAGATTCTGTGTCTCCTCTCTGCCCCTTCCCCTGCTCATGCTCTGTCTCTCAAAAATAAATAAACATTAAAAATAAATAAATAAATAAAAAACAATGAATGACTAGATTTTCAGAAATGAGGGTTATAAGAATATTGAGTTCTTTCCAGCCATAGCCTCTGTTCACAGAAAGATAGGCTGCAGGGAAAGGTTATATGAATAACAGGGATTTGTCCTGCTTTTTTTTTTTTTCTATTTTACAATAATCCAAAGTGAGACAGACAGCAGGCATGTGAGAAAACAGGGAGAGAGAGGATAGAGAGACAAGAGGGGCACCTGGCCTTAAGCATTTGACTTCTGCTCAGGTCATGATTTCACCATTCATCAGCTTGAGCTCCTTTCAGGTGATCTCGAGCCCCACGTTTGGTAAGCACAAGCCCTGCTTTGGGTGAGCCCTGCTTCTCTCTCTCTCTCTCTCTCTTTCTCTCTCTCCCTTCTTCTCTCTGTCTGCTCTTGCTGGGATTCTCTCTGCTCTCTGCCCCTTGTTCCCCACTCTCCTGCACCTACTCTCTCTCTCCCAAAGAAAGAAAGAAAGAAAGAAAGATAGATAGATAGATAGATAGATAGATAAAGAGAGATGAGAGGAGGGAGGGAATAAATGAAGAACAGGATAGTCTTTTTATCTACTAGTCATCCTCTTTCATTTCACTGAGTTAGTTCCCCAAAGACAATCTGAACAGACAGACACCAGAAACTCCCCTTTTCTAGTCTCATCACAGCTCAGTTCCTCCACCACTGAGTTATTCCATTCTTGATGCCCCTTGGAAACTTGGGTTGCTGTTAGTCTGGAGAACCTCACCACCTCTGGCAGGTCCTTACAACTCCCTTAAACACAATCTACAAGTGCTTCCCCATGACTGGACTACAGGGGAACCACAGGGACCAAAGGACTCCAGGAACTGTCCCCATCACTGATGTCCTACTTGTTGATGTCCTTTAACCACAATTAGCTTGTAAGTTCTTTTCTTTCAGGCAACCCAGCTAGCTGGCTACATACTTATTAAAAATCTTTTTATTTTAATTCTAGTTAGTTAAGTGTAATATTACTCTTAGGGGCACAATATAGTAGTTCAACAATTCCATACATCACCCAGTGCCCACCACAAGTGCACTCCTTAATCTCCGTCACCTATTTTGCCCATCCCCCACTTCTGCCTTCTGGTAATCATTAGTTTGTTCTTCATAATGAAGAGTCTGTTTCTGGATTTGTCTCACTCTCTTTTTTTCCTCTTTGCTTGTTTGTTTTGTTACTTTAAAAAAACTTTTTAAAAGTTTACTTATTTTCAGAGAGAGAGACAGAGAGAACAAACAGGGGAGGAGCAGAGAGAGAGGGAGAGAGACTCCCAAGCAGGCTCAGCACTGTCAGCACAGAGCCTGATGCAGGGCTTGAATACATGAACTGCAAGATCATGGCCTGAGTCGAAACCAGGAGTTGCTTAACTGACTGAACTACACAGGTGCCCGTGTTTGATTTGTTTCTTAAATTCCACATATGAGTGAAATCATATGGTATTTGTCTTTCTCTGACTTATTTTGCTTAGTATTATCCTCTTTAGCTCCATCCATATTGTTACAAATGGTAAGATTTCATTCTTTTTATGGCTGAATAATATTCCATTGTATCCCCATCTTCTTTATCCATTGATCAACACTTAGGCTACTTCCATATCTTGGCTATTGTAAATAATGTTATAAAGCTAGGAGTGCATGTATCCCTTTGAGTGTTTTTTTCTTCTTTGGATAAATACCTAGTAGTGCAGTTGCTGGATTGTGGGGTAGTTCTGTTTTTAACCTTTTGAGGAAACTCCATACTGTTTTCCAGAGTGGCTGTACCCGTTTGCAATCCCAACAGCAGTGCAAGAGGGTTCTTTTTTTCTGCATTCTCACCAACACTTGTTGTTTCTTGTGTTGTTGAGTTTAATCATTCTGACAAGTGTGAGATCCTGCTACATACTTATATAATCCTTAATGTTTTGTTAACCGAAAAGGAAAATATTGAAAAATCCTGGGAGCCTTTAATTCCAAAAATTAACAAAAAGGAATGTGATTTTCCTAAATAACATTTCTCTGTCCTCATTTTATTCAAGGTGACTATACAATTTAAATTCCATTGTAATAAGAGTGGTGATTTACCTGATGATAATCAATACTATCTACATGCTTTAACTTTCTCTTTTCTTTAAGGCTATTTTTTCTGGTTCTTTCACTTGCAGGTATACACAGTTTCCAACTTCAATAGAGGCTTTTCTTCTCTTTAGAAAAAAAACTACATAGTTTTCCTTAAAGTTAATATTAATATGGAATTCACACCCATTCATATGATAATTCCATCATTCAAGTTTATGGCTATAATTGAAAATTTTACATTATTTTATCTGATCATCAAAATGAATAGGGCTACGGTCAGATCAAAGTGGGTTTTCATCACATGCAACACCAAAACCAAATGGAGTAATTTAATATTGCCTAATGTAATATTTAGTATTCATGGAGTACTTCTCTCAGTTTCCTTAGATGAAGATGTCTTTAAAGGACAAACATGAATAAACCACCACAGATGCTATTACATATCAATTTTGACATCTGGAAGTTATTACCATATGTGAACTGCTTTTCTTTTTTTTAATTTTTTAATGTTTTATTTATTTTTGATACAGAGAGAGGCAGACCATGAGAGGGGGAGGGGCAGAGAGAGAAGGAAACACAGAACCAGAAGCAGGCTCCAGGCTCTGAGCTAGCCGTCAGCACAGAGCCTGACGCGGGGCTCGAACCCACCTAAGTGAGATCGGACCTGAGCCGAAGTCGGACGCTTAACCAACTGAGCCACCCAGGCACCCCGTGAACTGCTTTTCAAAGACATTCATTCATTGATTCATTGATTCATTGATTCATTCATTCATTATTCAATAATCATTTGTATAGTGCCTATTAGGCACTGTGTTAGGCTCTGAGAATACTACAAATAAAAGGAAAACAAAACGGGCACCTGGGTCGCTCAATTGGTTGAACAGCCGACTTTGGCTCAGGTCATGATCTCATGGTTTGAGTTTGAGCCCCGCGTAGAGCTCAGGCTCTGTGCTGACAGCTCAGAGGCTGGAACTTACTTTGAATTCTGTTTCCCTCTCTCTCTGCCCCTCCTCCACTCATGCGCGCTCTCTCTCTCTCTCTCTCTCTCTCTCTCAGAAATAAATAGCCATAAAAATTTTTAAAAAGAAAACAAAACAAGAAATGATTAGTCCTTTATTGATTATTTGACTGGCGAAGAAATGGGGAAAGAGACCTACAAAAGAAGTGACGCAGCAATTAAAATTGTGAAATGGTGCAAAACATGCTATGATTGAAGTAAATCTTAGGTGAGGGGAACATACGGAAATGAGAGGTGAGCTTTGGGAAAAATTCCTAGAGCAACTGAATCTGAAAAATACTAAAAGTCAGGCAAGGGGAGATTGCAAGGATGTTCCAGACAGAGGTGGGCAGGAAATGCAAAGATCCTTTTGCAGAAGGGAGAAGAACCAGCCTGTGGTCCCAGAATTGCAAGGGGTTTGGTATGACTGGAGATTAGAATGAGAGGTGGAGATTAGTAAAAGATGAGGCTAGAGAGGTACGTAGATGCCATATTATAAAAGGCCTGTAGGCAACTGTAATGAGTTAGGTAATAGTTTCATGAAATTCATGTCTACCTGGAACCTCAGAATGCTCAGTCTTTGCACATGTTAAGGATCTCAAGATGGAATTATCCTGGATATAGGGTGGGCTCTAAATCCCATGACTGTTGTCATTATAAGAAGGGGGACTCAGAGAGACACATATAAAAGAAAGCCATGAGAAGATGGAGGCAAAATTTTGAGTGATGCAGTTCAAGCCAAGGAATGGCAGAGATTGCCAGGAATCACCAGATTCTAGAAAAAAGGAAGAAAGAATGCTTCCCAAGAGATTTCAGAGGGAGCATGGTCCTGCTTACAGCTTGCTTTTGGATTTCAAGCCTCCAGAACTGTGAAAAATGAACTTCTGTTGTTTTAATCCACCAAATTTGTGATGATTTATTACAGCAGCCCTGGGAAACTAATATAATCATATTAAGAAGTTTAAACTGACTTATAGATATCTACAAGTCATATGTCAGTCTTGACATACCCTATGAAAAGATTTAAGTAAAAAAGTGACATTATCAAATTGGTACTTTATTTAAAAAAATTTTTTTAACCTTTATTCATCTTTGAGAAACAGAGAGACAGAGCACGAGCAGGGAAGGTGCAGAGAGAGAGGCAGACACAATCCACAGCAGGATCCAGGGTCAGAGCTGTCTGCATAAAGCCCAACACAAGGGCTTGAACCCACAAACCATGAGATCATCATCTGAGCCAAAGTCAGACACCTAACCAACTGAGCCACCCAGGCACCCCTCAAATTAATACTTTAAAAAGATCACTCTGGCTGAAGCATAAAGGACTGATGAGAAGAATGAAAGTGGATGTAGGGACACATTGGAAGGATCTGGAAAAGTGTGGCTTAAATGAAATGAGAAGTGGTTAGATTTGTGAAGTATTAGACAGGTGGAACTGATCGAACTTGATCTTTTCTTTTTCACTCTTTTAAAATTAATTAATTAATTGGTTTTAAGTAAACTCTACACCCAGCATAGGGCTTGAACTCAAGACCTTAGGATCAGGAGTTGTATACTCTACTAACTGAGCCAGACAGGCACCCTACTGATCACTCTTTCTTAGATGTAAAGATTTGTGAAAAGTAAAAAGTCAAGAACTGACACTTGTCATACAGTCTAGCTTTCCCACAGCTCCTTCTAAGAGAGTCTGTTTCTCTCTAAGGTAGAGGATATGAGCAGACATGTTTGCACCCCTTGCCTCAGCTAAATTGGGGCAGTCTGATTCTCTCTGGCTATGAACCATGATATTCAGGGAATTCAGAGAAATGCTGCTGTGGGTTTGGCCTGGAAGGTCACACTGGGTCAGACTTATAGTGGTGTTACTAAGCCTTAAATTAGCAGAAAAATCTAGTCATAAGGGAGGAAATAGATAAAAGTCAAGAAAAGCAATTCAGATGAGCTTGGGAGACAGAGTTTGTTGAGAGATTCCTTTGAGGTCTGGTTGTTTTTTTTTTTCTTTTCTTTTTAATCTGTACACTCCACATGGGGCTTGAATTCATGACCCCCTATCAAGAGCTGCATGCTCTACTGACTGAGCCAGCCAGGTTCCCCTGTTTAATTTCCTCATAACTGCCTTTTATGGGGCAACTGGCTGGCTCAGTGGTTAGAGCATGTGACTCTTTTCTCAAGGTCATGAGTTTAAGCCCCATGCAGAACTTACTTTAAAAGATGATTGATAGATAGGTAGATAGATAGATAGATAGATAGATAGATAGATAGATAGATAGATAGATAGATAGATGGATGCATGCCTGGGTGGCTCAGGTAGGCTGAGCATCCAAGACTTGATTTTGGCTCAGGTCATGATCTCGTGATTTGTGGGATTGAGCCCCAAGTCAGACTCCATGCTGACAGCACATAGCCTGATTGGGATTCTTTCTCTCTCTCCCCTTATCTCTGTCCATACCCCTTTCATGTGCCCTCTCTTTCTCTCAAGATAAATAAATTAATTTAAAAACTATATATATATAAATTGTCTTTTATGAGATTGTCCTTAAGCATATGATAAATCATCTTTTATTCAGTGGATTTTCTGTTTTGCAATCACACAGTCTTATACTATCATGCCAAATTTATGGCTTAGGCAACTGGACAGATAGCAGTACTATACATCAAAAGGGAAGTAGGGGGAGAAAAACAAATTCTGAGGTAAAAGTATGAGTTTAGATTTGGGCACTGCCTTTTTTGTGGCAACAGATATCTAGGCAAGTCCAGTGTGGACACAGAAGACTTTATGGGAATGTTTTGGACCAGATTTCCACTCTAGAAGCTATCACCCTGTAAACATTAATTGATGCTAATTTCTTCCAGGGTAAGAGGGAAAACAGTGGGAAGTTTGACATCAAAGGTCTTCTTTGTTTCAGAAAGAGAGGGGAAACTGCAGAGGAAAATGAGAAGGAATGGTCAAAGAAGTAGAAGAATAAGGAGAAGGTAAAGGGAGAAAGATCCGAGAGTGACAAGAATGGAAAACATTTCAAAGAGGTCAAGAACTTCAGATGCTGTGGTGAGTCCATTGGTTTTTAGCAAGGAAGAAGCCACTGATGACTTCGGTAAGAGAAGATTTGGAGAAGTAATGAAGGCAGAGGATAGACTGTGGGTAGAAACCATAGATCATATTTCTGTGGGCTGGCTGTAATGGAAAGAAGAGGTACTGAGGTAACCAAAAGGGAATATTTGTCTCTTTAACCAAGATCGGAGAGACTTAAGCCTGTTTACAGACTAGGAAAGAAAATCAGTTGATAGAATTTAAAGACAATTGAGAAACATTCATTGATCAGTTAAAGTCTCTAGGAATGGAGGAGAGAGAGATGCAGTACTTAGGTGAATAATTACCTTCTTTCACTGTGGTGAGAGAGGACACAGTAAAAAAAAGAAGAGGCAAGAATGCAGTAAATTTTTAGGTTGACTAGAGAAATAAAAAATGGAGGAATTTTTTCCTGATGAGTTCTAACTTGCCTCTTTGTAGTAAAATGGAACACCAGAGATTAAATGTATGTTAACTGGGGAAATAGAACAGTAAGGTAATTTGGAATTATAAATTACTTAAGAAACTACCCCCCTCACCCCAGACTCACTCTAAATGTGAAACAGGTGTGAGTACTTGGAATCACTTAAGAAGTGACTCCTAGAAGGGAAAATCAGAAGGGTAAATAAAACTTAAAGCTGGTTATAAAGTTAAATAATGTACAAACACAGCAGGTAATACACAGACACAGATGCACACACATACATGTATATATATGTATACATATACCATTTTAGGTTTGAAAAAGGAGCTATGAGAGAGGTCAAGTAATTATGCAAGAATGCTTTGTGCATTCCACTTAATAAAGTGAAAATTTAGAATTTTTTCCTTGCAATATTTAAATGACTGAAAGTTTTTTCAAAGCTGAAATACCAAAATGATTGAAAATATTAGAGAAGGCAGGGCCACCTGCCTTTCCTATATGAGCTGCATTTCAGTGTAACTAAATAGTTGATGAAGAAAGAGTCTTCTTTGTGGAGGAATTTCAGATAACAAAGGCAGAAACAATAGTAGAAAAAAAACCTACCATTTTTGTAACTCCTAATGAAACAGTAGCTCTAAGGAGTTATTTTTAACATTTATATACAAGTTAGTTATAATGTAATAATGATTTCATGGATAGAATTTAGTGATTCATCACTGATATGTAACACCCAGTGCTCATCCTAACAAGTGCTGCCTTAATAATCATCACCTGTTTAGCCCATCATTCAACCCAGCATATGGCTAGCCTCAGTTTATTCTCTGTGTGTAAGAGCCTTTTATGCTTTGTCTCCTTCACTGTTTTTATCCTATTTTTGCCTCCCTTCCCTTATGTTCTTCTGTTTTGTTTCTTAAATTCCACATATGAGTGAGATCATATGATATTTATCTTTGTGTGACTGACTTATTTCACTTAGCATAAAACACCCTAGTTCCATCCATGTTGTTGCAAATGGCAAGATTTTATTCTTTTTGATTGCTGAGTAATATTCCATTGCATACATATACTACGTCTTCTTTATCCATCTGTCAGTCAGTGGACATTTGGGCTTTTTCGGTACTTCAGCTATTGTCAATGGTGCTACTATAAACACTGGGATGCATGCGCTTCTTCAAATCAGCACTCCTGTATCCTTTGGATAAATGCCTACTAGTTCAGTTGCTGGGTTGTAGAGTAGTCTTATTTTTAGTGTTTTGAGGAACTTCCATACTGTTTTCCAGAGTGGCTGCGCCAGTTTGCATTCCCACCCTCAGTGCAAAAGAAAGCCTCTTTCTCTGGACGCTCGCCAACATCTGTTGTTGCCTGAGTTGTTAATTTTAGCCATTCTGACAGGTGTGAGGTGATATTTCATTGTGGTTTTGATTTGTATTTCCCTGATGATGAGTGACGTTGAGTATCTTTTCATGTATCTGTTAGCTATCTGGGTGTCTTCTTTGGAAAACTGTCTATTCATGTCTTTCGCCCACTTCTTCACTGAATCAGGAATGCTAATTAGTGGCTGCTGTTCGGTAAAAGGCTGATGGTGAAATTTATAACAAATGGATTAGGCTAATACTAACCTGAATTCAACCATCAATCTCAATATCATTATAAGTGGGACAATCAGACCTAAGGGCAATCATGAGTGGCGCGATATGAAGTATCCACACCATTTATGAAGAATCCTTAACAAAAAGGTTATTTAACTTAAACACATTCAAGATTTTATCTAATTTCAGTCTCCCAAAAACAAACAAACAATAAATAAAGAAGAGATAACAGTAAAAGGAAACAATCAGCCAAATCCAGAGCTGGAATATACTGTTGGACAAGCAACCTGCTTTTCCAATAAATAAGTGGCATGGGGAGGGCGGAGTGGGAGGAGATAAGAAAGAACTTTCATAAATTAAGAGAGAATCAAAAGACAGAACAACAAAAATGCAATGCACCAGATGTTGTTTGAATTCTGATCCAAACAAACCAATCGTAAAAGGGTATTTTTTAAACAATCAGGAGAATTTTTTTAGGTGTAGTGTTTAGGCTCTGTTTAAAACAAATGGACCTTATCTGTTAGAGATACATAGTGAATGACTTACAGATGAAATGATATGAAATAGGAGATTTGTTTTAAAATATTCCTCCAAAATAAAAGTGGAAAGCTAGATGAAACAAGAATGGAAGATTCTTGTGATAACTGTTAAAGCTAGGTGGTAGGTACGTAGGTTCAATATACTATTTTCTTTACTTTTGTATTTATTTGAAAATTTTTATAACAAAACTTTTCTTTTTTTAAGGTTTTTTAAAAATGTTTATTTATTTTTGAGAAAGAGAGAGACAGCATGAGCAGGGGAGGGGCAGAGAGAGGGAGACACAGGATCTGAAGCAGGCTCCGGGCTCTGGATGCCAGCATAGAGCCCCCACACAGGGCTCAAACTCACAGACTGTGAGATCATGACCTGAGCTAAACTGAAGTCAGATGCCTAACTGACTGAGCCACCCAGGTACCCCTATAATAAAATTGTTTTCCAATAATGACAAAAGCAACAAGTCTGGACAATTACACCTAAAGTCCCTCTAACCTTCAAATCACAGATAATTTCTATGATTACCAATCTATTCCAGAATACATAAAAATATGAAACTCCTCACAATAGTTTTACAAATCCAACATAGTCATACAAAGACAAAAAGCAGGACAATAGAGTAATTTCATTAATACAGGCTCAAAAATTTTAAAAACATGCTAGCAAATCAAATGTAGCAAGGCAATTTAAAAAAATATGACATAATGGAACAAATGAAAAGATTTTTCTCAATAGCTAGTGTATCATCAAATGTCACATTTTACAAAATTTCCTATAATTATTTTGTAAATTTAACTCCATACAAATTTTTTCTTTTATTTGGATCCTAAAATTTGTATGGAAGAATAAATATAACATAATAGACAAGAAAAGCATTAAAAGACAGAGAAAAGGAACAACAGTGTGGGAAAACTTGACTACTTAATATCGGAATGCATGATAAGCTAATATAAAATTAAATCCAGGGACACTTGGATGGGCTCAGTTGGCTAAATGTTTAACTCTTGATTTTGGCTCCGGTCATGATCTCATGGTTTGTAGGACTGAACCTGCTGTTGGGCTCTGAGTTGACAGCACAGAACCTGCTTGGTGTTCTCTCTCTCCCTTTCTCTCTGCTTCTCTCTGTCTCTGTCTCTGTCTCTCTCTCACAAAATAAAGAAATAGAGTTGCTGGGTGGCTCAGTTGGTTAAGCGTCCAACTTCAGCTCAGGTCATGATCTCACAGCTGGTGAGCAAGACACTCATTGAACTCTGTGCTGACAACTCAGAGCTTGCAGTGTGCTTTGGATTCTGTCTCTCTCTCTCTCTCTCTCTCTGGCCCTCCCTGCTTCTGTGTCTCTCTGATTCTTCTGTCCCTCCCTGATTCTGTCTCTTTCTCTGTCTCAAAAAAGTTTTTAAAAATAAAGAAATAAACATTAAAAAAATACATACAGTATAAATGAAAACTTAATACATAACAAAGGTGATAATTCAAATCACTGAGGAAAGGCTGAATTATTTAATTGTGTTGGTTTAATTGGGGAGAAACTCAAATGAATTTTATATTTTATAATATTTTAGAAAATGAATTTTGGTTGAATGAAAGACATACTTGTAAACAATAAAATCTTATAAGAAAATGTCAGCGTTTACATGAGCCATCAAAGTGCATGAGGGACTTTGATCAAGACTGGAGACCCAAAAGCAGCAAGAGAAAAGGTAAACCTACCAAATTTAAAAACTTTTTCAGCAAGGAGATAGTATAAATAAATGAAAACATAATAAATTTGGAAAGATTTGTTGAACATCGTAAATCTAAATTACCAACAAATAAAGTGTTCTGATTCATTGATATTCAGTGAAATGCAAATTAAAGCAACAACAATACATCAGTTTTTGCTCACATGATTGGCAAAACATTAATACAATCAATAGTGTCTCTTGCTTATGGGAATTAGTGGAAAATATTTCATTCATTGTGGGAGAAACATGAATTTCATGCTTTGGAAAACAATCTAGTAACATCTATCTTATCAAATTGACTCAGAAAAAAAATTAAATAGTGGGATTAGGTGAGTGGGACGTTATCGAACTTACTTTGTGAATATATAACATTAATACCTAAACTTAATGAGAACAGATAAGTTTCCTTCCTATTGCTCCTGTAATAAATAACCACAAACTTAGTAGTTCATAACAACCAGATCTATTATCTAATAGTTCCAGAGGTCCCAAATCTGCAATGAGTCTCACGGATAAAAGCAAGTTGTTGGCAGGGGATATGTTCTTTCTGGAGGCTCTAGAGGGAAATCCAGGATATCAAATGTCCTAAACGGAGGAGTATGACCAGTTCAGTTCAGTATACATAGTCGACACAAATATAAATACCTCATTCTTTGACAGAGCAATCCCAATGTCAGAAGTTTTTAGAAACAAATGTATTATTGTAGAAGGATATATGAACAGGAATGTTTATTGAAGCATTTTTTTTTGTAATAGCAAAAATTAGGACCTGACTTGTATATCCATCGACAGAATACTCAAATAAATTACACTCTGTCCATATACTGGAATATTATGTAACTATTGAGAAAATCAGTTAGAATTATATATCTTGACCTGGAAATATTGTCCATGAAATATTAAGTAAAAAATGCAAATTGCAAAGTAATGAGCATCATCTCATTTATTGTTAAAAATACACATGTAAATAAGGAGAAGAACAAAATTCCAACTTATGAATATTTCTGTGTCACTGTCTAGTAGGAAGAGAGAGATCATATCCATTTTATGAAAGGGAGAAAGCTAAATATAAAATAACAATGAACTAGGTATTAATCTCTTAACTAGACAACTAATAGGGAACTTGCAGATCTCTAAGTGAAGGTGTGTTTGATGAATTCTGGTTCTGCAACTGTTGAAAAAAATTGCAAGCCTTATTCAGCCACTGCCAAGGGCCATGGTCGCAGCTGCAGGAATGAAGAAGCCCTCCCGGATGATGGGCGTCCGTTAGCAAACAAAACCAAAGAGGATCCTAATGAAAACTAGAAAGCAGAATTACAGTCCTGTTGTCACAAGGCAGGGAGGAGGCTGGAGCTAAGAGACAGGGGCTTACTAACTGGCACCATGTGTTTACATGTAATTGTGTGGATATGAAAAAAACTTTGAATGATCCAAATCAACCAGTTACCTCAGAGGTAAGAAGAGCCTGAGAATTTTGAAAAAGGAAAAGAATGAAAACTCCCTTGGTGCATTTGATGGATTACAGTGTGTGTGTACTATTTATGTAATAATTTGTTAAAACCCCACATAACTAATGAAACATAAAAATAAAAAAGTTAAAATTAGAAGTAGAAATATCCTGGATGCCCAGTTGGTTGAATGTCTGACTTCAGCTCAGCTCAGGTCATGATCTCATTGTTCTTGGGTTTGAGGTCCCCCCTCCCCCCGCCTCCCTTGCTTTGGGCTCTGTGCTAACAACTCCAAGCATGGAGCCTACTACGGGTTCTATTCTGTGTCTCCCTCTTTCTCTGCTCCTCCCCAACTCATGCTCTGTCTCTATCTTTCTCAAAAATAAATAAACATTAAAAGTTTTTTAGGGGTGCCTGGGTGGCTCATTGGTTGGGCGACCCACTTCAGTTCAGGTCATGATCTCACGGTGCATGGATTAGAGCCCTGCAACAGCTCAGAGCCTGGAGCCTGCTTCGGAGTCTGTGTCTCCCTCTCTCTCTGCCCTTCACCTGCTCTCTCTCTCTCTCTCTCAAAAATAAATAAACATTAAAAAATAAATAATAAATTTTTTAAAGTAGAAATATTCACCTTGAGGTGTGCATGCCCTGGAGAGAGGATAGCTCTGTCACTGTGTATAGTAGATGCCTGAGCTATAGTGTCCTTAGATCTGAGAGGTAGCTGCTCAGGGGATCAGGTTGCACAGTTAAATATACAGCTAAACATATGTATTGGCCTTTAAATTTTTTTTAAATTTTTATTTATTTTTTTACAATGTACAGCCCCCTTCAGTGCTCACACCCCACCAGTGAGGAGGCTGGGCAATGGTTCAGGGCTGCATGCTTCTCTGGCACAGGTATGCTCTGAAAGGTCCACAGAAAAAGGCCCACCGTCAATCCATCACTATGTGCTTGCTTTGGCTTTTTAAACCATATTGACAATTGTGACAACTTCTTGATGTTTGTTGAATCTGGATGATGGGCACATGGTGGTTCATTTTATTGTTTACTTTTCTGTAGGTTGATGTTTTTTCACAATAAATATTGGGGGGAAATACTGTGATATAATCACAATTTAGTTTACAACCATAGCTGGAAAAGAAGAAAATAGATGAATTTTTCCTAACTCCAAGAGGATCTGACAGCCCCTTTATGTTCATTTGAATTAATTATGGTAAGATCAGTTACAATGTTGATGAAGAAATCCACCTTCCTGTAACAAACTTCCTGTAAGAATAAGGAAGTAAAATTTCTCAAGACAAACAAGTGAAATAAGCATCATCGTCTCAAAATTAAGGGTAATATAAAACAGTAAACCATTGTAGTTAAAAATCAAGATGTAACTGTTGAACTTCTTAAATGCACACTAGCCAGGAATTGATTTCATCATGATAAGAAACATAATCTGTCAAGAAAGGACCTTTACCCCAACCTGGCTAATGTTTACATTTTTAGTGTCCTCAACACATCTGATTGGTTAATGGAGTCCATCCTTGATCTTTATCTCTGTAGCAAGCTCCAATAGCCAACTCAGAGTTTTAAAATCATAAAATGTCTGTGTCAACATCTCCTGAGCCCAAGGTTCCTATTATTGATACATATGGCACCTCTGTTACAATCTGGAATTAAATTTGATCAAGGCTAAATCAGAGAAATGTGGGCTTATATAAATTATTCTATTTTCTCTGCTCTAGATCCATAAGATCTTGAGAACCCAAGAGTGGGAAGGCGTGGAAGAGATTAATACTATGTGAGGGCAGTTGCCCTCTCTTAAGTATTCCACACAGCTCCTGAAGGATAATTAGGAGGCTGGAGGCAGTGGGATTTAATATCAATCATATGTGTGCCAGCATTCTTTATCAAACTCCAGAGCCATCTCCATTTGGGTATAGAAGGCAGACTTTTTCAGCTGTGCAATTCCCCAGGGTTTTCAGATAATACAGGAATGTGGAATGTTCAAGGAGATACTGAAGTTCCTGCTGAAAAGGCTTATGGACTGTGGGCTCAGCAGTGCCCTGATGCCCCAAGAATCTGGAGCATCTCCAGTGGAATACATTTGTGAAGTGCAGTCAAGGTCTTCTGAAGTTAAGAAGAGGTTTGAAGACTAGGAATATGGTAAAAGTCTGAAATAGCTTCTGTGAGGAATAGAACCATCTGACAGAGCAGATACTGAAGGACTTTTGGGCTGTGAGGAAGAATGAGCTGAAGTTAGAGAGCCTTATTGTGTGATTATCTCAGGAACTTGCATTCAAAGGCTGAGAGGCCTGAGGGATGATGGGAGACAAAGGGGCAAAGGTGGTAAGACCACTGATGAGACAGTGATTGAACGGATATAACCTAGGATCTAGGCAGAGTTAAAAAAAAAAAGGAGAGAAGACAGAAGGGAAGGAAAGTTAGTGGGAAACACAGGAGGTGGTCTCTGAGGGCTTGACTAGATCAAAAGTCAAGTGAAGGAGTAAGATGTGGGAGAGGTAGAAGGTTGTAGTCAGTGAGCAATTTACTGGAATTCAGTATATCATAGGTGGAGCACACAGATGTGCAAAGATCCCCAGGTGTGCCTATGGGAGGAGGTAGTTATTATGGAATAAAGGTCATTGTATGTATCAAGCTAGAGTGTTGGATGACTTATAAATCCATGTGGCTATTAACACTGATGACAGATAGCAAAGTAAATGACTCTGGCATGAATTTAGGAAAATACTGAAATACTGACAGATGACAGACTGCTTTCATTTGGGATTATGCTTCCCAGCCCCTACTCTCTATCTGTTGCATTCTGGCATCCTGTTTCCATGTTCTCTGAGTACTCCCCACCACACTTACACCCCTATGCCCCACTTCATTCACAAAAATATTTCCCCCCCGAGAGCCCACTTGTCACTGCAAATTAGGAAACAGCAATAGAAAGTCCTGAACATAAATCTCTCGTTAATTCGAAGTGGAAAGAAGTATAAAATGACAATAATTTATAAGGAATATGAATGGCTTATCATAATGAGTCAAGAAATCAGGACATTTATTGCAGGTTTACTTTGTGCTTAGCTTAGAGTTTAAGTGCATGGGCTTTGCAATTCAGCAGTCCAAAGACCAATTCTGCCACTTAATAGCTGCCTGAGCAGGGCAAAAATTACTTCATCTCATGAAACTTCAGATTGCTGTCTTAATATTAAGATAATACCTCCTACTGCATAGAATTGATATGAAGATTAAAAGAGGTGTTCCTTGTAAAGTAGAAAGGTCTTAGAACAACCAGTGATCAATTCCGACTGCCTCCATCCTGAAGCATTTTTCTGACAGGCTCCTCTTTACTCATCCTAGAATGAAGAGAAATCCATTCATATCTAGTGCTTGCCAAGGAATGTGGTAGGTCCAGCTTATGCCAACCCAGGGTTGTGTGCTTCTCTTCCTAGTGTGGTTCAGTGACGTTGACAGCTGAGATCCACTGTAGTTGGAATGTTCACACCACGGAGAGTGGCAAAAACTTACAAAGTGGAAGGGGACTTGTTGGTAGTGGTGGGATAGTCAGAGTCTGTTTGCCAGCACACTGCCGTCCTTAGGTTTCAGCTTGCATGTTTCTCAGATCTGTAGCCGATCTGCTGGGCAGCTCCTAACCCATTCTCAGCCTCTTGCAAACTTTCATCTAGGGAGACTGCTGGCCAGAGATGGTGTCTTTTCCTGCCCTCACTGTCTCTCTGATTGGTGGGATTTGTGAAACATTACAATTGCTAGACCCTCTATTTTCACCGCTCCTTCCATCTTGGTGTTTCTGCAGTGTTTACCCAGAAGACTACAACACCTTCAGTATTACCCCACTTCCTGCCTGGTTTTTTATCATGGGATTTAAGTGTTTTTAAGAAGAGAAGGAAAGGAGGACTAGGAGAGAAGATTCTGGCTTCCTCAAACCATGTGGCAGGAGGTTGGCTGTGTAAGGTTTCTCATTGCAACAGTCTTTTATTTCTTCATTCAGGACAACAGGAAGGGCTTTACAACCTGACTTCTGGCCCACAAGTGCTGCTATTTTCCCCAGTGTCATAGGAAAAGAGAGCAATTGATTAAACTTTTCCAGTTTCTATCTAACTTAGTGGACTTTTCCCCTTGCTTCTACTGCCTACAGATTATCAGTTTTGTGTTTTGATCTTGGTAGTCATCCTTTTTCTTTTTAAGTATTTCATTTGGAAGTAGAAAAAGTTTATGCCAGGATCTGCTAGTTGAATGCCATTTTATATTGGAAATTGTCCTAAGAGAAACTCAGTTTTATTTACAAATTTTATTTTTGTTCTATTCCTTTTCATGCCTTACCTAAAATTTGTTATTAAATAGAATTATTTTGTATTATGTTTCCTTGAAGAAAGTACAGATAGCCAGAATATAATCCAATTCAACCTAGAGTTTCTAGGAATTTGTTGGAATGTAAAATAGTGCCCTGAAAAATATTCCTCCCATATGTACAATTTAATTAATAGGATTGTGAACTCTGCCTGGAAGGAGAGCTGAGAGCCAGGAAATACTCAGATCTATTATAATTATGTTTTCAAAAATTACCTTTTTGGGGCGCCTGGGTGGCTCAATCAGTTAAGTATCCAACTTTGGCTCAGGTCATGGTCTCGCAGTTCATGGGTTCAAGCCCTGTGTCAGACTCTGTGCTGACAGCTCAGATTCAGCATCTCCCTCTCTCTGCCCTCCCCTGCTCACACTCTTTCTCTCTCTCAAAAAAAAAAAAACAAAACCTAAATAAACATTTAAAAAATTACCCTTTTAATCAAAATAGATAAAAATCTATTACTTTTCTTTAAAACTTTTTTATTTATTTAAGAGGGGGGGGCACACCTGAGTAGAGGAAGGGACAAAGAGAGAGCGAAGAGAGAGAATCCCAAGAAGGCTCTGCACCCCACACAGGGTTCAATCTCACAAACCCAGGAGATCATGACCTGAGCTGAAATCAAGAAGAGTCTGATGCTTAACCAACTGAGCCACCAAATACCCTGATAAAATCTATTTCCAAATTGAAATTTAACACCCCTCTCCCCCCCAAAACTAATAGATTTAGGTAAGACAAACAAAATCAAGTATTTATTGGATAGCTTATGTCAAAATAATTTCTGGCAGAGAAAAATTTAATCAAAAACTATGCCGTAAACTCAGGTCATGATCTCACAGTGTATGAACTCAAGCCCCACATCAGTCTCTGCACTGACAGTGAAGAGCCTGCTTGGCATTCTCTCTCTTTTCTTTTCCTTATGCTTCTCCCTTTTCTCTCTCTCTCTCTCCCTCAATAAATAAATAAACTTAAAAAAAAAAGGCTATGCCATAAAGACCTGTATTTTAGGAACACCCTTGGGAATGAATGTTATACAATTGATAGTGAACTTTTTCCTCATTAAGAACTGGTGATTATATTAGTGAATAGAGATGGTAGCCTTATTTAAATGCTGGTCTTGTGTTATAAAGTTCTGGGAACTGTGTGTAGGTGCTGGGAAACAACATGAGTGAGATTCTACCCTTCTTCGTAAATTTTCAGGAATGGGCAGTCTAGGAAGATAGCTTATGTAGTTTGATTTGCTTTATCTTCATGCTGCCAGGTTGTGATTAGCGGTCATGAAGAGTAACCTCTCTCCTGGAAGTGAGTCACTGAGTTCTTGTGAGTCCTGTGAGTCCTGTAAGTGAGTCCTGTAAGGTTACACCTTCCCTTGGATAAAGGAGAGCCAGGTGAGTGTAAATGTTAGCCATTGTTAAACAAATCAGAATCCTTTTATATGGCAGTAGGTGCCAGCTTGGGTTCATCAGGAGCATGGCATGCCAAAGTAAACTCATTTCCTTCTTTACAAGAGATTGGTAGAAGAGAGGGAAGTTATTGATAGTTATGTTTTGTTTAATGAGACATGTGACAAAGACAATCATGATATTCTTCTGGATGAGTCCAGGAAATGTGATATGGAAAATAATAGAATGGATTATGTGAGATCATGACCTGAGTTGCAGTCAAAAATTTAGCCAACTGCACTGCCCAGGTGCTCCTGTAATAGTCAATCTTGAAGAAAAATGAATTTGAAGGACTAACTTACCAGATTCTAAGAATTAATCTAAAACAATCTAAAGGAGTAATTAAGACAGATGCTGTTGGCATAAGGACAGACAAACAAATAGGTCAATGAGTCCAGAAATAAACTCATGCATATATGGTTACTTGATTTACAACAAAGTCACCAATGCAATTCAGTGGGAAAAGGATGACTTTTTTTCAATGAATGACATTGCAACAATTTAATAGTTACACGGAATAAAAAGACTCTAGTAATATGCTTCATCTCATAACATGCACAAAAATTAATTTAAGCTTAAATCACAGATCTAAATCTGAAACATTAAACTATTATACTTCTAAAAAATACATAAGGTAATATATTCATGGGATTGGGGGAGGTAAAAAATTTATAACTAGTACACAAATAATTTAATCATTAAAAACTTCACAAATCAGATTTCATCAAAATTAAAAACTTCTGTTCATCAAGAGCACCAGTAAGAGCAAAATAAAATCATATGTCTAAAAGAAAGTTGTATTACAATATTTACAGCAGTTTTACTCATAATAGCCAAAAATGGAAAGGTCCAAAGTATCCATCAACAGAAGAATGGATAAATAAACTATGTGCATATGAGTGATCTCTGGAGAATCCTTTAAACTTTTCTGTATTTTTGAGATTTTTCATGATAAGATTTTGGGCAGAAAGTACAAGAAATAGATAAACACAGTGAAATGCTACCTATGCTTTTTAATTAACCCTAGGTGTTTAGATTTGGCATTAATTTATGAACTTTCATTTCTCTTTTATGTTTTATATAGCATATCTTGGTATTTTTACATTTAGTATATGTATTTTACTTTATTTTATTTTTTAATTTTTTAAATTTTTTTTTTTGAGACAGAGAGAGACAGAGCATAAGAAGGGGAGGGGCAGAGAGAGAAGGAGACACAGAACCAGAAGCAGGCTCCAGGCTCTGAGCTAACTGTCAGCACAGAGCCTGACGCGGGTTTCAAACCCACTAACATGAGATCTGACCTGAGCCGAAGTCGGAGGCTTAACCAACTGAGCCACCCAGGCGCCCCAGTATATGTATTTTAATACATCATAAATTTTATTTTGTCAATATGGTATAAAAGAAAGAAGCATATGTACATCCTGTTACTGTAGCTGCATCTATGATACTTCCTATACTAACATGATGTTTTCAATGAGATTTTTAGAAGGATACAGAATTATCTGACTTTTTCATAATTACTCTTTAGGTGCATATTACTAAGCAAGATATTTGATTTTGTAATTTTTTAAAGTTTATTTTATTTTTTATTTTTTTGTTTATTATTATTATTTTTAAAATTTATATCCAAGTTAGCTTATAGTACAATAATGATTTCAGGATTAGATTCCAATGATTCATCCCCTACATATAGCACCCAGTGCTCATCCCAACAAGTGTCTTCCTTCATGCCACTTGACCATTTAGCCAATCACCCCTCCCACACCCCCTCCAGCAACTCTCTATTTGTTCTCTGTATTTAAGAGTCTCTTATGTTTTGTTCCCTTCCTTGTTTTTATCTTATTTTTGCTCCCCTTCCCTTATGTTCACCTGTTTTGTATTTTAAATTCCTCATGACAATGACATCATAAGATATTTGTCTTTCTCTACCTGACTAATTTCACTTAGCATAATACCCTATAATTCTAGACAAGATTATAGTCTTTTTGATTGTCAGTAATACACACACACACATACACACACACACACACACACACACACAACATCTTCTTTATCCAATTATTCATCAATGGACATTTGGCTCTTTTCATACTCAATACTTTGGCTATTGTCAATAATGCTGTTATAAACAGTGGGGTGTATATGCCCCTTTGATAAGTTTATTTTATTTATTTTTAGAGAGAAAGAGAGAACATGTGAATGCATGCAATCATGTGCGTAAGGGGCAGATAGAGAGAAGGAGAGAGAGAATCCCAAGCAGTTTCTGTGCTGTCAGCACAGATCCTAATGCAGGGCTGGATCCCATGAACTGTGAGATCATGACCTGAGTCAAAATCAAGAGTCGGCCACTTAACTGACTGAGCCACCCAGGTGCCCCACAAATAAGATATTTTAAAAACATGGGAAATACAGAAATAACTATAGTTAGCAGTAATTTGGACATACTTCTTATCTATTTAAGTTGATGTTTTTTTAATTTACCATCTTATGATGGTTTATTTTTATTTTTTTATGTTTTACACAGAGAGAGGGCACAAGTGAGTGAGGGGCAGAAAGAGAGAGAGAGGGACAGAGAAGCAGGGCTCACCCAAAGCAGGGTTCATGTTCACTTGATGCAGGACTTGAACCCATGAACCGTGAGATAATTATCTGAGCCAAAGTCAGATGCTTAACTAATTGTGCCACCCGGGCACTCTTTTATTTTTTTTTTAAGGTATATATTTTTAATAAAAGGGGGAAAAGATTTGTTTTAAAGATACTAATACAAATTGTCTGTAGAGGAGAGGAGGACCAGGCACCAAAGCACTCAGAGACAGCAATGAGCGTTAAGTCTGAGTGAACACATGTGTACTGCACGGACCGTTGCGCACAACGCTAGCTTCCCTCACAGGTTCCCCTGAGAGGTTCCTTCCCTGAACCCCCACAGAGGGGAGCAGTCCAAGTGGTGCTCTTGCCCCAGCTGGCTGCAGTAAGTTGTTCCAGAGGGATTGAAGTGATTTTTCTGGACCAATCAAAATCTTGATCATGAGGAGTTTGGAAAGTTTCAAGAGGTAGCTGAACAGTTGGAAAATTGTAGTAGAAGCCAAACTTTCACAGAGAGGAGCAATATGTAGATGCCATGAGAGCATGGAAGCCTATGAGTAAGCCAAAGCCATCAATGGCCAGAAAGCATGAGCATGAGAAAAGATAGCTGGTAGTTGGGTGACAGGAGAAGGAAGAAACAAAAGTGCATCCGAGCTCTATTAGTATGTTTATTGCTTGCCAGGCAATGTCCTAAGTGTTTTACAGACACTAACTCACTTAATCCTCAGTTCAAGGTAGATAGTTTTATTATTCTCATTTTTAGAGATGAGGAAACTAAGGCAGAAAAGCAGCAAGTACTTTGGCAGTCTGGTTCCCGTGGCTCTGCTTTTAGCCACTGTACTGTGCTGCCTCATCAATTGGCCCAGAAGGAGAGGCAGGCAGCTTGTGTGCTGGGCCACAGAGGAATCAGGCCCAACTTTAAAACTGTTCCTGTTTTTCCCTCTTGAGGCCTCTTATGCAACCTGTCTTTTTTTTTTTTTTTTTAATGAAGTCTGGCTCTCTGCCTGAGAATCCTATCTTCTATCAAAAAAGACAGGGAAACAATCACCACCCAGAGACAAAGAGTTGAAACATAAGTAAGAGGGATTTCATCAGAAAGGGCCTTTAAGCCAAGTAAAGGTATTAGATCTTTTTCCCAAAAGCAAAGGACACCATTGAGATGTTGTAAGCAGGGAAGGTGAGGAGAGGATCATAATGAGACCCACATTTTAAAAATGATTATCCTGGCTGCCTGTGTGGAGGCGTGAGATAAGAGTGAGATGCATGGTGGAAGGCCAAATTGGTCTTGGATGAGAGTGATAGCCTGAGTTAGGGAGGTGGGCAGTGGGGATAAAGAGGTGTGGACAAGTCTGAGAGATACTTGAGTGAGTTCTTGAGTTCTCAAGATGAGGGAAGGAAAAGTCAACAATGATAACCAGGGAAACTGGGTAAATGTTGCCATTTATTGAAATAGAAAACAGTAGGAAAGAGTCCATCAGGTAGGACCCACTTCATAGGTGTGTGTCCTGTCTGACAGCTCAGAATGGCCCCATGATTTGCTTAATGCTCTGCTAATGCTGCTTCCAGTAATTGTTCAACAAGAAACTCCACACTCCAGTTTTGTACTTGGCCCCACAAAATATGTAGTTGGCTCAGCCATCAAGCCTTTGGGAATGCAGCACTGGAGCACAAAGAAGCAAAGGTTTGAGTAGTGTTCCCCAAAGTGTGTTTCCCAACTATGCTAATAGGTGCCATGTGTAGGGGGAATGAGGGTCCATAATATGGGGGCTGGGGTCAAGTAAATTGAGGAAATACTGGGTTAAACAAGGTTATATCATTTTTAAAGTACAGAATGTCCCAGAATTATCAGTATGCTAGATAACTATGGTATAATACAAAATATCTGGTCTTTGTCCCTGGTCCTGAGATCTTCAACGTTTGGCATTTCTTCAGTGGTAGGAGTATCTTGGTTATGCTAATGACATAATGTGGGGTGGGAGGGTACCTAGCTGGCCTCAGGACAGTTGAATGATCATCAGAAAGACCAAGCTTGTTATTAGGTTGGACATTTTAGGCATCTGACCTTCAAGGAGGGGATTGGGAGAGCTAGAGATAAATTTCAATCACATCACTAGTGATTTAACCAATCATGCTTATGTAATGAAACCCCAGTAAGGTCTGGGAGGCTCTCTAGAGCTTCCTGGTCAGTGAGTGCACGAATGTCCTGGAAGAAAATGTAGGAATAAATCTCCATGGATTTAGATTAGACAAAGCCTTCTGAGATGTAATACCAAATATGTGCAACAAAAGAAAACAACAAATTTCATTGGTCTAAATTGGATTTCATCCAAATGCAAAGCTTTTGTGCTGAAAATGATATCAAGAAAGTCAAAAGACAACACATAGAATGGGGAAAAATACTTGTGAATAATATATTTGGTAAGGAACTTGTTTCCAGAATTTATAAAGAACTCTTACAATTCAAATATTAGAAAGCAAATTACCCAATTTAAAAAAATGGGCAAAGTACTCATAATAGACATTTCTCTAAAGATGTACAAATGGCTGATGAGCATATGAAAAGATGCTAAACATCATTAGTCTTCAGAGAAGGATCCAATGAAAGCAGAGGAAAATCTGCACGAGAGGCTACAGTGGTTGAGGCAAAGTTTTGAGAGAACGAAGGAATTCAAGCACACAATTGGAAGATTAGCTTTTGGAAAATAGGCAGGATATTTCTTTAAGACAATAGGACAGTGCAATCCAGTACCCAGAAATGTTTTGCAGGTGATGAAAGAAAACCCGATGGAGTCCTCTTTCCATGGTTCCTACCGTCACAATAAATCATGAAGCAAGGTGTTCCGAAAGGAGTGAAAAGTTGAATATTTCATTTAGCTCTGAATAATAAAGATTTTTAATGAGTTCAAAAGTTTTAGTGGAATATATAGAATTCATTTTTTAAATTTCTAATTAAAAAGTTATATTGCCCCTTTATAGAAAATTTTAAGGCAGTTAAAGAAGAAAAAAATGCTGTGGTCTTATGACCCTAATATAACCACCATTAGCATTTTGATGGATTTTCTTCTGGCCTTTTTAATGCATTAAAAAAAATCTCAATGTACTCAAAGTGTACAAGTAATTAGTATTTTTAGCTTTTGGGTCTGGGCTTTCTTTTCTTCTGAGTCTCCCAACCCTTTCCTTCTGCCTTGCCGCCCCACGATGGCATCTAGCCTTAATAAAGCAGCCATTTTCAGGGGATGCATAAACTCGATATACTAATTTATCATAATTAAACAATAAGTCCCCACTGATTGGACTTCATTCCAACTTTCCAATATTACAGTAACTCCAGAAAAATATTTTTATGCCTAATATGGATTATTTTAGAATAAATTAACAAATAGAATTGCTTGGTCAGGAACTATAAATAATTTTATACCTTATGATATAGAGTGTTGGTTCAAGTACACACTTGGGAAACTATTTCACCTCAGCAATAATTAAAATATAAACAAGGTATCATATTTGGCCTACTGTCAGTTTGGCATACCAAATTAGCCTCCAAAATTAATAAATGAAAACATTTATATTAGTAAGTTGTTATTAAGTTTTTAAAAAGTTTTTTAATGTTTTTTATTTATTTTTGAGAGACAGTGGGAGCAGGGGAGGGTTAGAGAGAGAAGGAGATACAGAACCCAAAGCAGGCTCCAGGCTCCGAGCTAGCTGTCAGCACAGAGCCCGACAGGGGGCTCTGACCTATGAACTGTGAGATCACTGAGATCATGACCTGAGCCGAAACTGGACACTTAACCAACTGAGCCACCCAAGCGCCCCATTATAAATATAAAGTTTTTTATAAAGCAATCTGACACACATTCTGGCTTTAGCATGTTTCAAGGACATTGCCAAATTAGAGCACATTTAGCAACAATGTTCAAGATTTTCCCTTTTGAAGAGATGGTCTGCTCAAAATTTCAAAACTGAAAAATAAGGAAAATGAGCAGCCTTCAGTTGGGTATGATCATCATAAGTTCAGCAAATAAGACATTACATTAAAAAGTCTATGTTTTAATTACTCATCAAAACCAGTTAAAATGAGGAAGAAAAGTATTCTCATCAAATACACAACTTCAACAAAGAGATCAGGTTTCTGCAACTTTAAATATGTAACAAGTAGAGATTTCATTTATTGATTAAAAAATAAAAATATAGGTAGACTCCATTTGTACTCTTGTCCCCGGCTCTCCAGATGTCAGGGTTGGGCCTGTGGGATCAGTGAGGGTGTATTGAAAGAAAAATATTAATGGCAGGTCAACATTTCTGTGGGGGAGGGCCTGTTTTTTTTAGTTTTTCTAAGCTCTATTTTTGTAATTTTCATTTCCAAATCAAATATAGCAATATTCAAGGAACACAAACCTTAAATATATTTACAAAATTATAAATTAATATAAATTTCAAAAATAAAATATTTTAATGTATTTTATACATTATTTTATATATTTTACGTATAAAAATTATGGTTAATTTTATGTGTCAGCTTGGTTAGGCTATACCACTCAGGTATTAAATCACACTAATCTAGGTGTTGCTATAGAGGTACAGACACAGTTAATACTTACAATCAGTTAGCTTTAAAGTACAGATTATTCTCCACAGTGTGAGTGGGTCTCATCCATTTGATTGAAAGGTGTTTCTTTTTTTAAATGTTTGTTTATTTATTTTGAGAGAGAGAAAGAATCCCCAGCATGCTTCACCTGTCAGCACAGAAACTGACTTAGAGCTTGATCTCCCAAACCATGAAATCATGACCTGAGCTGAAATCAAGAGTCGGTAACTCAAACAGCTGAGCTACCCAGCCGCCCCAACTGAAAGACCTTCAGAGCAAAAAACTAAGTTTTCTAGGACAAGAAAAAATCCTGCCTCAAGAACACAGCCTCAGTTCCTGCCCTGGAGCATCCATCCTTGCAGATTTCTGACTTTCCAAACTCAATAATCACTTAAGGCAATTCCTTGTAATAAGTTTCCATCTCTGATCCTGACCAATACATTGTTTTAAAAGTAAGATAATTTTCCTTCTAAAATATTCAAGATTATTTATTAAAAGTAAAAGATCCAATATATACCATAATTCATTAATGTAAAAAATTTAGGGGCGCCTGGGTGACTCAGTCGGTTAAGCCTCCCACTTCGGCTCAGGTCATGATCTTACAGTTCATGGGTTTCCATCTGGCTCTGTGCTGACAGCCCGGAGCCTGGAGCCTGCTTCAGATTCTGTGTCTCCCTCTCTCTCTGCCCCTCCCTGCTCATGCTCTGTCTGTCTGTCTGTCTCTCTCAAAAATAAATTAAAAAATGTATACTCAAAGTATTCAAATAAAACTGTACTTTAGTTTTTGACAGTTTAATTAAATTCCTGCACTCAATGTTCATCTCATTCTCGTTTCATTCAGATCTATTGTGTCAGGGCCAGTTAGGAAAAGAGAAATCACACCAGTTGATTTCACAGCAAAAACTTAAGGAATTGGTCAAACAGGTATTCGAGGACTAGAACACTGAAAAAGGACCATGAAGGTGACATTGAAGATGGTAGAAGCTCCCATGCCTAGAGTTGGGAAAAGGAAGAAGAAACCAGAAGTTCTGAGGCGGGCACTGCAGATCTGGGTCGGACACTTTTGAACAGGGAGAGCTGCCTGGCTCGTGGGTGCTGTGATACTGGATCTGGGGCCACTCCAAAAAGCTGGGTACAAGCCAGGTGGCACGGTGAGCTGTAGGGGTGTTGTGGAGGTAATGTCGACAGGGACACCCAGCAAACAAAAAGGAGGTAGCCCCCGTTCTCTGGCCTCACAGCCTTCCCTAGCATTCCCTAGCATTCCCTATTAGCAGAAGGTAGAGATCCAGTAAACTGCCTTGGAGTGGAAGGTGATTTAGTATCTGAGAGACAATATAAATTTAAGAGTAGAACAATTTGTTTGATGTTGTAAGTGTTCCTCTGCCACCATATGCAACTGTTGGGAACACAACATCCATTTGTCAGTTCCTCCAGAACCATCAATTTTAGTATAGGTGTTGCTGAAGCAAGCACTCCTTCAGAACCATCAACTGGGACACTAAAGAAAAACAAGACTGCTGGGCCCTATTAGGAAATACTTCATCGTGGAAAGATCTGTTGCCTTTGTGCTTTCTGAGAAGAATTTGACAAGTTAACAAATTTATCTTTTTCTAACCTAAGCACTTCTGCTTCTCAAATCCACCCTGCACTCCAAAAAGGTTTTGGCCTCCCATATCGGCAGTGGAATAACCCACAAAATTTTGTGGCATTTTGACACAGTTGCCTTTTATTTTGAGGATGTGGGACAAGCCATGTGAATAAGGATTCCCCCGCCGCCGTCTGCCTAGGAGCAGACGTTTAGGGTTAAAAGTTGCGCTGTGCTAAAGCTGATGGGAGGATCCCAAGTGGCTGCCATGCTCTCTGATATTTGTGTGTGTGTGTGTGTGTGTGTGTGTGTGTGTTATGCGGTGTCTCTGGTGTGCAGGGCAAGTGTAGAGCATCAGGCCCAGGGCAGAGGTTCTTCTTGTCTGGATCTAAAAGGAGCGCTGCTCAAGTGTACCCTGGCAGCGTGGTAGAATTAATGGCACATAGGGAGGAATTTGGCCAATGAAAGATGGGAACCTATGAATAAATATTTCCGTTTTTCCCCGTTACTCTCCCAGCATGATGCTGAGGTGCCATTTATGTGACTTCTAGGGGCACAATCTCATGGTTTTGAGTTATCACTTATTGGAGGCCATCTTGCTAGATCTTCTTTTTGTTGGTTCTTTCTCCTTCCCTGCCTCAATGACTTTGAGGCTCACTTCTACTCCCTGGGACTAAATTCCCTAGTAAAGCACCCAGGCATATACCAGTGACTTCAGACTTTTTTCTGGGAACCTAAGCTAAAACATTGTCAATACTTGTACCATGAGAGGCATTGTTGGAGAGTATTGTATTCTGATAAAGAAGAGTGAGATTAGTTCTCTAAGGCAGAGATCTAGGTCTAGGTTGATGCCTTCACTTCAAGGATGGTACAAATGCAGGCTGGCCTGAATAAGGAGTGTCTCCTATTTGTGCCTCAGGAGTCCTCTTCATCACACTCACCTGGCCTTGCTGTTGGAGGTTATAGCATATCAATTCCTGCATCTGGAGTCCCAATCAGTTGGATGCAGATATAAGGAACCAATGTAGCAGAAGCTTTCATAGCAGCTGGGCAGTGTCCAGCAACTCCAAAATTTAGGGGTTTTATTAAATTGTGTTGGAGAATGGAGAGCTTGCACTATTATTAACATTTTTTTGAATGCTTTTGTACAAGTAGAGAAATTCATCGTTGTTTTCCAAGAAAAATGATTTTCTTATCATTAAATTTCAAGTACAGAGAACCAAGTTAATCACTTAATGTGTGGCACACTGATACTGTTGGTTCCAAGATGCCTTTTAGACATTAAGCTTTAGCCTTCTTCTTCTTCTTTTTTAAATGTTTTATTTTAGAGATATTGGGGGAAGAGGGACAGATAGAGAGAATCATAAGCAAGCTCTGCACTGACCATTGAGCCTGATCCTGGGCTTGATACCATGACCCTGGGATCATGACCCAAGCCAAAATTACGAGTCAGATGCTCAACCAATTGAGCCACTCAGGGACCTCATAGTCTTCTTTTAAATGTCATTAAAAAATTTTTTTTAAGTTTTATTTATTTTTGAGAGACAGAGAGAGACAGAGCATTAATGGGAGAGGAGCAGAGAGAAAGGGAGACACAGAATCTGAAGCAGGCTCCAGACTCTGAACTGTCAGCACAGAGCCCAACACGGGGCTGGAACCCATGGACCGTGAGATCATGACTTGAGCTGAAATCAGTTGCTTAACCAACTGAGCCACCCAGGCCCCCCTTAAATGTCATTAAAAAAAACCTTTTTAAATTTACCAGTTTTTATGCTTTCATTTCTAAGTATTAAAGTAATTTCTTTTAATTATAGAAAATTTAGGAAGTTTAATAAAATGAAAAATATCCATAACCCCACACCCAAACAGTACCATTGTTAACATTTTGATAATTCCTTCTAGACCTGTCTCTATGCATTTTATGTTTTAGGATATATTTTGTATATACTTTTAATTTTTCTATCAGCTTTTTAGTCAAGGTTATACCATGATCATTTTGCAACACCATTAAAACTTTTTGTGAGGGGCACCTGGGTGGTTCAGTTGGTAAAGCATCCAACTTTGGTTCAGATCATGATCTCATGGTTCATGAGTTCGAGCCCCACACCAGGTTCTGTGCTGACAGCTCAGAGCCTGCTTAGGATTCTCTCCTTCTCTGCCTGCCTCTCCCCTGCTCTCTCTCTTTCAAAGTAAATAAATAAACATTAAAAGAGAGAGAGAGAGAGAGAGAGAGAGAGAGAGAGAGAGAGCGCCTCTATTCCATCTTCTTGAATATGATCTGGTCTTGTGATTTACTTTGGCCACTAAAATGTAGCTGAACTAACATGCCAGTTCTCAGTTCGGGATTCACACTTGCTTTTAGTACCATGGGAGGCACTATGTGATCAAGCCCTGGTTGGTTTCCTTAGAACGAAAGACCAGGAAAAGCAGAGATGAGCTGTCCCAGCTGAGGCTATCCTAGACCAGCCAGAGTCAGCCACTAGGCTGCTGACCAGAGACGCATGACAAAGCTTGAGTCCAGAAGACCTGCCCCAATGAACCCAGCCCAAATTGTCATCCTGCAACTACATGAACTAAAGAAATGGTTATTTTCAGCCACTACGTTTTAGAATGGTTTGTTAGGCAGCAAAAGTTGACAATACAATATTTCCAGACTTCTTTTTCTTTTTTTCAATTTAATTTATTTTATTAAACAAAATTTTTAAGCATGCTCATGCTGAGCATGAGCAGGGGAGGGGTAGAGAGAAGATACAGAACCCGTAGCAGGCTCCTGGCTCTGAGCTGTCAGCACAGAGACCAACAATGGGGCTTGAACTCATGAACCATGAGATCATAACCTGAGTTGAAGTTGGACACTACCGAGCCACTCACGTGCTTCTCCAGACCTATTTTCCATATTTCTCACAAGAATATATTTTCTAAAAAACAAACTAAGATTGGGACACCTGAGTGGCTCAGTTGGTTAAGCATCTGACTTCTGCTCAGATCATGAACTCACCGTTTGTGGGTTCAAGCCCTGCATCAGGCTCTGTGCTGACAGCTAGCTCAGAGCCTGGAGCCTGTCTTCAGATTCTGTATCTCCCTCTCTCTCTTACCCTCCCCTGCTTGCTCTGTCTCTCAAAAATAAATTAAAAAATTTTTTAAAAACTAAGGTATTACTCTATGTATTATTTTATAAGCTGCTTTATTTTTAGCATAAAATAGTATATAGTATATATGGTATTTATAGCATATATATGATCTATACATATATAGCTATTTGTGGCATATGTAACAATCACATAATATATAGCATAATATAATAATATAGCATGTATTAAATAACTGTGCTAATAAATATTTATATAATTATGCTTAATGGTTGTTTAATATTAGTAATGCTATGTTCATTTAATATTATGATATATTGATACCATAATTTATTTCCCTAGTTCCCCATTGGTGGAAACTTAATTTTTCTACTATAAAAAAAGCCCTCAGGGGTACCTGGGTGGTTCAGTTGGTTAAGCATCTGACTCTTGATCTCAGCTCAGGTCATGATCTAATGGTTTGTGAGTTTGAACCCCATGATGGGCTCTGCACTGATACCACAGAACATGCTTGGGATTCTCTGTCTCCCTCTCTTGCTGCCCCTCTCCCGTTCTGTGTCTTTCTCTCAAAATAAATAATCTTAAAAAAATCTTTAAAAAATCCCTCAGTAACATCCTGTAGTTATATTTTTGCAAATTTGTACTACTATTTCCTTGGATTAAATGTTTTAGAAATACAATTGTTCAGTCAAAGGCCATGTACATAGTTAACAATATTTGATACATGTTGTAAACTGTCCTCCAGAAAGGTGACACCACATTGCCAATTTTGTTCTTTATTGTCTCCATTACAAATTTCAGTTCTGCTGTTTCAGAGTCATTTCACCTACCTCCCTTTTCTTTTCGTTCCATTATCTTTCCAACTCCATCCATCCTGTGCTTTTCTGAATCTGTCTCAAAAAGGTCAGTTACTTTACCTTCTTTTGAGGAGGTAAAATTTCCCAAACTTTCCACTTCCTCCTGCCCACCCCCCCACCCCCGATTCCTACAGATTATCTGAGTCTGAGGATGTTGCCCCTTCTCATGTTTTTGGTCTTTTTCCACAGGCTTCATTTTATTATTTGTTGATTATTCTATGTATTCTCTGGAGAAGCACGATTCATTCAGTGATCTCACTTGGGTATGTCTTTTGCCTTCATGCTGCCCTCTCTTCACTTGGGGGATGGTAGGGTCCACGAATCAGATCTACAGAGAATGGCTCATGGATGAACACCACTCCTGGCCCAGTTCAAGTAGCCTTCCACCAAATGTCTCTGCGGGAAGGTGGCAGAATCTTCTATAGCTATTTGTTTGCCCTCTCCCCCTCTGGACAGATGTGGTTCTTAAAAGATTACCATCTCAAGCACACATTTGTCAAAGGCTCCTGCTCCCTCTCTGTTCCCACTTCTAAGATTCTCCTTGAATGGCAGTCACATCACAGCTATGCTGAGCTTTCTATCTAATGGCTCTCTAGCTACTAATTAGATCATCATATAAAAACATTTGCACTGGGGAGTCTTGGTGACTCAGTCTGTTAAATACCCGACTTTGGCTCAGGTCATGATCTCACGGTTTGTGAGTTTGAGCCTTGCATGGGGCTTGCTGATGTCAGTGCACAGACTGCTTTGGATCCTCTGTCTCCCTCTCTCTCTGCCCCTCCCCTGCTCATACACTCCCACACTCACTTTCTCTCTCTCTCAAAAATAAATTTTTAAAAAAGTGCCTTAAAAAGAGACAGGAATGATATGCCTCTCTGTGTATCCCAGGAGGGTTCAGAGTGTCTGCTGTCATTTGACATCCCATTTGTGCCTGCCCTTCAGCATCACTCCACATTCTAAGCATGGTCACTAACTGACCAAGTGGTCAGCACTACCTGCAGTCCTCCAGACCACCTCCTTACCTGACTCCAGACAAATCAGGTGTTCTTGTCCTTGAACTTCAGGGGAAACAGGCATGGAGGGACATGGTGATTCATCTGCTTAATTGGTGGGCATCTGTGGTTCCCTGGCTTCTCCTCCAGTGCTTTTTACCTTGGCATTATGCTGCCAGTTTGCCCATCCCCTGAGATTAGTTAGGTTGTGGTAGAAGGTCAGTTTAGAGGAGTCATTCAAACATTTAAACTGCCTTGCTGCTGCTTAGAACGTGCCCTGAAAGCAGGCTTCCCTGCTGAGCATTTGAGGTGTGGTGCTGAATGAAACTGTACACCACCGAGCCCGCCTGCAAAGCCCTATGTCATGTGTTTACCATTTGGGCTCCATAAGTCTTAATCCACTTCATCCTCAATACCAGCTTAGTCAGTAGGAAGTGTTTCTAATAATAGCAGCAGATGAGCATACACAATACCTGTCATCTTGAAGGTGCTTTAGGAGAGTATGCGCAGGTGCTTCTGTGTTTGTCTGGTCATAGCTTTAACCTTGCATCTGGAACTTCATGTGCATGATGATGTAGACAGAAATATTTAGTAACTGGGAAGTCATGCGGTTGTACGTAAGAGATCCAGTAGAGAATTTAACTAGGCCCAGCTAACCCCATTAGACACATCACCTGCCATGAACTTGCATTTCTAGGAGAATGGAGACCAGCCTTTACTAAGCTTGCTTTAAGAATCTTTTGGTTTCCATGGAGTTTAAAACTATAATAGTCTAGCAGGTGCAGAGGGAAGCCAACTGTGAAAGGGTTAATAGGTCAGGCAACCTAAGGGCTAATATTAGAAACTCAGAAAGTCATCATTTGTTGGACTTACAGAAATGGAAGCTTGTAGGAAAAAGGAAGAAGGAGAGAAAGAGAGACAGCGAGACAGAAAATATCTCATTGTTTGCCTTTCAGGAAAAGGGCCATTGAAAGTATTGATTGAAGAGATCCTGAGGCCAGTGGGTTCCCAGGGGGAGAGGAGAGTAAATAAGACAATTCACTGACAAAAAAAATGCAGTTGAACTGCTATGCGATCCATGAGGGCTGGGAGGCGCTTTAGCCCTCCTCATTCTGCAGATGAGATGTGGTTCTTTGCCCAGAGCCCCCTTCAAGTATGAAAGGCTGAGACAGAAGCAGTGGGGTCTGCAGAAGAAGGATAATGACAGGGAGAGAGGAAGAGGGAATCTGAGATGAACCAGTTGCTTCAAGCTCCTGAAACAGAAATATACATGACATATTAAAAATATAAACATATTCAATATTTAAACATCTGTGACCCTTCCAGGCAAAAATTTTCATTCCATGATTTTATTCCATGAATAAATCCACTTTTCATTTGTTTTGATAAATAAAATTTTATTCATGGACTCAAGTCTATTTAGAAACCTTTTCCTATTTTACAGTCTCCTTGGTTTAAAGACTTATGTAAAGTCTGTTCTCTGCAGCAACTTCTCATTTTGATCTCTACACTATGACAATTCAGTTGCTAGTCAATCACAGAAAGAGGAAAAATCTTTTGACAAGGGGCCTAAAGGTAGAAAGCCATTGTAACACTTAATCTACAAGTCATACTTCTGGAGGGGAATATACATGGCATCAAAAGAATTGCAGTTTATGGGATGGTTTCGGGTTTCACTTCCTTCTTCAGCCATAATTTTAGAGGAGTGCCACGCTAAGTCATAAAACCAGAATTACACACTACAGTGTACTCACAGGCTTGGCTATGATTACAGGCGTTTCTGGAGTGACTAAATATTTTCATTGACTTTAAGTAGCTAAATTGTGTATTTCTTTTTTTTTCTTCATATTTATATTATGGAAATTTTTAAACATCAGAAAAGTTGAAGGAATACTTCAGTGAACACCCATTTACCTTCTTTATAGATTTAGGAACAGTTAATATTTTGCTATATTTGTTCTTTCTTTCTCTGAACATTATATATATTTATACCCCTTGAAATTAAGTTGTAGTTATGACATTTTACTCCTAAATATCTCACCAGGCTTGACACTTGTCATGCTATTAGAAAGTGAGAATTTTTGAACAGGTAAAGTCAAGTTTTGTTTAGAAAAGGTAGGCAAGGGGCAGGTCATGATCTTACGGTTTGTGAGTTTGAGCTCCAAATCAGGCTCTGTGCTGACAGCTTGGAGCCTAGAGCCTGCTTCAGATTTTGTTTCTCCTTCTCTCTTTGCCCTTGCTCTGCTCAAGCTCTGTCTCTCTCTCTCTCTCTCTCTCAAAAATAAATAAACACTAAAAAAAAATTAAAAAAAAAGAAAAGGTGGGCAAGATGAATTGTCAGCATAGCTTCTTCTGGTAATGGAGGTTTCTAGCACTTAGCTAATTCTCACATTGATTTTCTGATATATGGTGCCATTTTATGAAGCATGCATAATAAATTCCATCTTGGTAGTTCTTGTTTCAATAATTTCAAAAGAGACAAAGCAAATCCATTTTAATTCTGTACTTTAATGTCCATTTTCTTCATTTTTCACTTCAAAAACATCTTTGTTACAATGTTCTCTTATACACTCTAGAAGACAGAACTTTTATATTTTATAATGTATATTTGAGTCTGCTAAGGAGAGAGTGAAAATCTCTTTAAGAGATCTCTTTAGCAGAAGTTAAAGATCTCTTTTAAGTTAAGATCTCTCATTATTTTTCCTGTGACTCAAATCATCTTCCAAGGTGGAAGGTGTTAAACATCACAATAATACTTGCTGGTGATTGTAAGACATGACTGCATGCTACATCATAATAATGGTTATCTTCTCCAGAAAAATAATTCTGTTCTTTGAATGTACTCATAAATATGCAAAACGGACTAATAGCCAGCTGTTTTAGGTTAAAAAAAAAAAGTTAGGCTTAATAACAAGCACCCAGGAGCCTGGGTCTGCAGTGTGCGTCTTGCTACAGTTCATTTGGACAATCCACTCCAGGGGTTCTCAAAGTTCAGGGTGCCTGAGGATGACTGAATGCCTATGAAAATGCATCTTCCTTGGGGCGCCTGGGTGGCTCAGTCAGTTAAGTGTCTGACTCTTGCTTTCGGCTCAGGTTATGATCTTGCAGTTTGCAGGATCAAATCTGTCGTTGGCTTCCCGCTGACAGTGCAGAACCTGCTTGGGATTCTCTCCTTCTCTTTCTGCCCCTCCCCCCTCTCAAAAAATAAATAAATGGGGGCCCCTGGGCGGCTCAGTCAGGTAAGCCTCCAACTCTTGATTTCGGCTTATGTCTGATCTCACAGTTTATGAGTTAGAGCCCCATTATCAGGCTCTCTGCTGTCAGCACAGAGCTTGATTAGGATTCTCTCTCCTTCTCTCTACCCCTCCCTTGCCTAGTGCATGTGCTCTTTCTCTCTCCCTCTCTCTTTTGTTTTTAATGTTTTTTATTTATTTTTGAGAGACAGAGAGAGGCAGCGCGAGCTGGGGAGGGTCAGAGAGAGAGGGAACAGGCTCCCTCTCTCAGGCAGAGAGCCTGAAACAGGCTCCAGGCTCTGAGCTAGCTGTCAGCACAGAGCCCGACTGGGGCTCGAACCCACCAACCATGAGATCATGACCTGATCTGAAGTCGGCTGCTTAACCAACTGAGCCACCCAGGTGCCCCTCTCTCCCTCTCTAAATAAATAAATAGGGGTGCCTGGGTGGCTCAGTTGATTAAGTGTCAGACTTCAGCTCATGTCATGATCTCACGGTTCCTTAATTTCAGCCGCACATCTGGCTCTGGGCTGACAATACAGAGCCTACTTGGGATTCTTTCTCTTCCTCTCTGCTCCTCCCCGATTTGTGCTTTCTCTCTCTCTCTCAAAATAAATATATAAACTTAAAAAATTAAAATCATCATTAATTAATTAATTAACATAAAACAAAAATGAAATGCTGATTCATTGTTCCTGACCTTAGAGGCTCCGATTTGGCAGATCAGGAGTGGAGCCCCGACATTTTCATTCTGTTCGGTTCCCTACATGATTATGATGCAGACCATGATGGAACATGCTTTGACTTATACTGTTACCAGCACCTAAGATGCCAAGAGGGTGGGTCATTGCTAAGCCTGTTCCATTATGTATGAGTTTGTCTTTGCTGGTTGACCAGCACTACTGGTCTCCATTGCATCCAAGATCAGTCACTGCTCAGAAGGAACAAAGGACTGGTATGCTGTAACTAATAATCACTGTGTGAGCTGACTCTGGAAAGGCTACTTTGGTCTTCTGTCAACTCTGAAACAAACTTATATGACAGACACCAGCCCAGTAGTATTTAAACAAAATTCTGTGTGTTTGTCATGTATGTATGTGTATGCATGTGTATGGGCACTGCTACGAGGCTCAAAATTAGTCTGATTTAGCTCTGCTACAGTGTGACACATGCACTCATCAAAATCGCTGTGCTATGTACAGTAGTGAAAAAAATGAAACAGCTTATGGGAAAAGATGAGATCAGGGAGACAACACTCCAGAACTTCATTGATAACATATTAAAGAAAAAGGTATAAAGCCTGGATGGCTCAGTCGGTTAAGTGTCTGGCTTCAGCTCAGGTCATGATCTCATGGTAGGTGGGTTCAAGCCCGGTGTCAGGCTCTGTGCTGACAGCTCAGAGCCTGGAGCCTGTTTCAGATTCTGTGTCTCCCACTCTCTCTGACACTCCCCTGCTCACATTGTCTCTTTCTGTCTCTCAAAAATAAAAACATGAAAAAAAAATTTTTTTTAAGGTATAGGAACCTAACAAAAATGCTTGCACAGTGTTAAATGGTCAAAAAAATTCATCAGTAGCCTCATAACTAATGACACTCATAGGCAGCCAAAACAGAGGATGTAGAAAGGAGAAAAAGAAGGCTCCTGCTGTGCCAGAAACCATTAAGAAAAAGTATTGCAGAGCTGAAGATCAAGTTGAGGAATTTGCTCAAAAGATACTTCTCAAGGCAAGGAGGAAGCTTGTCTATGAAAAAGCCAAGCACCAGAAGAGGGGAGATTGGCAGATGTACAGAAGTAAGACTCAAATTGTGAGCATGGGGCAAGAAAGGCAAACAACTTCTATGTAATGTGGAACCCACATGGGCATTTGTTTTCAGGATCAGAGGTATCAGTGATGTGAGCCCAAAGATCCAAAAGGTGTTGATACTTCTTCATCTTTGTCAATTCTTCAGTGGCACCTTTGTTAAGCTCAGCAAGGCTCCAGTTAATAAGCTGAGGATGGTGGAGCCATATACTGTGTGGGGTACCCAAACCCGAGATCTGTAAACAAACCATGATTGTGGCAAAATCAACAAAAAGTCAATTGTCCTGACAGATAACACCTTGATTCCTCAAACTCTTGGGGAAAAAGGGCATCATCCACATAGAGGGTCTTATTCATGAGATCTGTCCTGTTGGAAAATACTTCAGAGAGGCAAACAACTTCCTGCAGCCCTTCAGATTATCTTCTCCATGAGGTAGAATGAGGAAAAAGATCACGGATATTGTAGAAGGTGAAGATGGTGACCAACAGGAAAGACCAGGTCAACAGACTTGCTGGAAGGATGAACTAAGGTGCTCCCATGATTATTTTATAATCTGTTCAGTTAATAAATGGTGACCACTTCCAAATTAGAAAAAAAGGGAATACTCATAAATAATGAAATAAACATGGCACTTTATCTTAAAAAGGCTTCAAATTTGAGGACATGGGTGTTGAAAGGGTTGTAGCTCGTGACTCACTGTAAAGTGGTAAGAAGGAAGATTATGTAAAGTAAGAGGAAAAAATGTAACACTAGACATGGATTGAGGACAGCCTAACACATGCAGCGCACGGAGATAGTTGGTAGATTGTTGACGGTTTTGTGTGCATGAGCATATGCATTTTGGGTATCCCAAGCCGATGGGTTCAGATGAGCACAGTTTTTTGCTTTCATCCAGTGTTTCTCACTCATAAGACCTCACTTCATACAGGCAAGGGTAAATGCACACCATACTCATATTGATTCTGAACATATCAATCACCTTGCACCAGATGTGTGTTCTCAAGGCAAGCATTATTACAGAACTGACTCTGCCTGTTAGGAGTTCACATCAGAAATAATAGTTTCAAGTTGTCCAAACTCTGACAGTAGCAAGGAGGTCATTAGTAGCATACAGGGCCTGATGTCTGCCTAAGAGGTTTTGGGAACTCAAAAAGTATGAAGGTCGAGGTAGTGGTGTTCCCTTCTACCTTCTGGGCTGTCCACATGGTCATGAAAGATATCTTACAGCTGTTATCTCGGAGTCTCACAGGTGTTATCTTTTTCCATATTTTCATGGACTAACCTAGATTAACAATTATGCAAGGGTTTATAATATCTAGGTATAGGAAAAACCCCACAACATTAGAATAGGTTTCAGCGGACTCACATTTTATGTTTAGTATTGCAAGCTATCTGACTCAAAGTAAGGCCCTTAATTTCTCTTGGACTCATTTTCCAGTGTTTCCATAAACATTTTCTTTAGTTTTCTTTCTTTCTCAAAGTTCCTTCCTGGCTTCAATATCTTTGAACTCTGAGGCCTTCTATGTTGATTAAATGTAGAGAAAATGAACACTTTTTGACCTCTACAAAACTTACCACGTGACTCAGCAATCTTCTTGATCTGTTCATCAGGTGATGGACATTTAGGCTCTTTCCATGATTTGTCCATTGTTGACAGTGCTGCTATGAACATTGGAGCACATGTGCCCCTATGTGTCAGCACTTCTGTATCCCTTGGATAAATCCCTAGCAGTGCTATTGCTGGGTCATAGGGGAGTTCTACTGATAGTTTTATGAGGAACCTCCACACTGTTTTTCCAGAGCGGCTGCACCAGTTTGCATTCCCACCAACAATGTAGGAGGGTGCCCATCTCTCCACACCCTCGCCAGCATCTACAGTCTCTTGATTTGTTCATTTTAGCCTCTCTGATTGGCATGACATGGTATCTCAGTGTGGTTTTGATTTGTATTTCCCTGATGATGAGTGATGCTGAGCATCATTTCATGTGCCTGTAGGCCATCTGGATGTCCTCTTTGGAGAAGTGTCTGCTCATGTCTTCTGCCCATTTCTTCACTGGATTATTCATTCTTCGGGTGTGCAGTTTTGTGAGTTCCTTATAGATTTTGGATCCTAGCCCTTTAACTGATATGTCATTTGCAACTATCTTTTCCCATTCCGTCAGTTGCCTATTAATTTTCTTGATTGTTTCCTTTGCAGTGCAGAAGCTTTTTATCTTGATGAGGTCCCAATAGTTCATTTTTGCTTTTATTTCCCTTGCCTTTGCGGATGTGTCGAGTAGGAAATTGATGCGGTTGAGGTCAAGGAGGCTGTTTCCTGCTTTCTCCTCGAGGGTTTTGATGGTTTCCTGTTTCACATTCAGGTCCTTCATCCATTTTGAGTTAATTTTTGTGTATGGTGTAAGAAAGTAGTCTAGTTTCATTCTTCTGCATGTTGCTGTCCAGTTCTCCCAGCACCACCTGCTAAAGAGGCAGTCTTTTTTCCATTGGATACTCTTTCCTGCTTTGTCAAAAATTAATTGACCGTACATTTGTGGGCGCAGATCTGAGTTCTTTATTCTATTCCATTGGTCTATGTGTCTGTTTTTGCGCCAATACCGTACTGTCTTGATGATGACAGCTTTGTAGTAGAGGCTAAAGTCTGAGATTGTGATGCCTCCCATTTTGGTTTTCTTCTTCAATATTACTTTGGCTATTCAGGGTCTTTTGTGGTTCCATACAAATTTTAGGATAGCTTGATCTAGCTTTGAGAAGAATGCTGGTGCAATTTTGATGGGGATTGCATTGAATGTGTAGATTGCTTTGGGTAGTAATGACATTTTCACAATGTTTATTCTTCCAATCCGTGAGCGCAGAATGTTTTGCCATTTCTTGGTGTCTTCTTCAATTTCTTTCATAAGTTTTCTATAGTTTTCATCATATAGGTCTTTTACATCCTTGGTTAGGTTACTCCTAGGTATTTTATGGTTTTCCATGCAATTGTGAATGAGATCAATTTCTAGCTTTCTCTTTCTGTTGCTTCATTATTGGTGTATAGGAATGCAACCGACTTCTATACATTGATTTTATACCCTGCAACTGAACTGAATTCATGAATCAGTCCTAGAAGGCTTCTGGTGGAGTTGATCGGGTTTTCCATGTAGAGTATCATGTCATCTGCGAAAAGTGAAAGTTTGACTTCTTCTTTGCCAATTCTGATGCCTTTTATTTCCTTTTGTTGCTTGATTGCTGATGCTAGGACTTCCAACACTATGTTAAACAACAGTGGTGAGAGTGGGCACCCTTTTCGTGTTCCTGATCTCCGGGGGAAAGCTCTCAATGTTTCCCCATTGAGGACGATATTAGCTGTGGGCTTTTCATAAATTGCTTTTATAATGTTTAAGTAAGTTCCTTCCATTCCAACTTTCTCAAGGGTTTTTATTAAGAACGGGTGCTGTATTTTGTCAAATGCTTTTACTGCGTCTATCGAGGATCATATGGTTTTTATCTTTTCTTTTGTTAATGTGATGGGTCACATTGATGGATTTGCAAATATTGAACCAGCCCTGTAATCCAGGAATGAATCCCACTTGATCATGATGGATAATTCTTTTTATGTGCTGTTGAATTTGATTTGCTAGTATCTTGTTGAGTATTTTTGCATCTGCATTAAGGTTATTGGTCTGTAGTTCTCTTTTTTTGCTGGGTCTCTGGTTTGGGTATCAAGGTGATTCTGGCTTCATAGAACAAGTTTGGAAGTTTCCCTACTATGTCTATTTTTTGGAATAGTTTGAGAAGAATGGGTATTAACTCTGCTTTAAATGTCTGGTAGAATTCCCCTGGGAAGCCACCTGGCCCTGGGCTCTTTTTTTTTCTTTAACGTTTTATTTATTTTTGATGCAGAGAGAGACAGAACATGAGAGGGGGAGGAGCAGAGAGAGATGGAGACACAGAACCCGAAACAGGCTCCAGGCTCTGAGCTAGCTGTCAGCACAGAGCCTGATGTGGGACTTGAACCCACAAACGTGAGATCTGACCTGAGCTGAAGTCGGAGGCTTAACCGACTGAGCCACCCAGGCGCCCCCTGGGCTCTTATTCATTGGGAGATTTTTGATAACAGATTCAATTTCTTCACTGGTTATCAGTCTATTCATGCATTCTATCTCTTCTCGTTTGAATTTTTGGTAGTGTATGTATGTTTATGAATTTGTCCATTTCTTTTAAGTTGTCCAGTTTGTTGGCATTTAATATGAAAAAATTTTTCATAGTAATCTCTAATGATTGTTACATTTCTAAGGGATTTGTTGTAATAGATCCATTTACATTTATGATTTTGTCTATTTGGGTGCTCTCTCTTTTCTTTCTAAGGAGCCTGGTGAGAGGTTTATCAATTTTGTTTATTTTTTCGAGAAACAAACTCTTGGTTTCATTGATCTGCTCAACTATTTTCTTGGATTCTTTATTGTTTGTTTCTGCCCTGATCTTTATTATTTCTTTTCTTCTGCTGGGCTTGGGGTGCTCTTGCTGCTCCTCTTCTAGTTCCATTAGGTGCTCTCTTAGATTTTGAATTTGCGCTTTTTCTAGTTTGTTGAAATAGGCCTGACTTGCAGTACACTTTCCTCTTAGGACTGCCTTTGCTGCGTCCCAGAGATTTTGGATTGTTGTATTTTCATTTTCATTTGTTTCCATATATTTTTTAATTTCTTCTCTAATTGCCTGGTTAGCCAATCATTCTTTAGTAGGGTGGGGTTTTTTTGTTTTGTTTTGTTTGTTTTTTAAGTAGTTTATTGTCAAATTAGTTTCCATACAACACCCAGTGCTCTTCCCCACAAATGCCTTCCTCCATCACCACCACCTCTTTTACCCCCTCTCACTTCAACCCTCAGTTCATTTTCAGTATTCAATAGTCTCTTCAAGTTTTGTGTTCCTCTCTCTCCCCAACTCTCTTTCCCTCTTCCCCTCCCCCTGGTCCTCCATTCGGTTTCTCCTGTTCTCCTGTTAGACCTATGAGTGCAAACATATGGTATCTGTCCTTCTCTGCCTGACTTATTTCGCTTAGCATGACATCCTTGAGGTCCATCCCCTTTGCTACAAATGGCCATATTTCATTCTTTCTCATTGCCATGTAATGCTCCATTGTGTATATAAACCACATCTTCTTGATCCACTCATCAGGTGATAGACATTTAGGCTCTTTCCATGTTTTGGCTATTGTTGACAGTGCTGCTATGAACATTGGGGTACATGTGCTCCTATGCATCAGCATTTCTGTATCCCTTGGGTAAATCCCTAGAAGTGCTATTGCTGGGTCATAATGAAGTTCTATGGATAGTTTTTTGAGGAACCTCCACACTGTTTTCCAGAGCGGCTGCACCAGATGGAATTGATATATATATTTAGAACTCTGTTTACATTCCCACCAACAGTGTAGGAGGGTGCCCATCTCTCCACACCCTCGCCAGCATCTATAGTCTCTTTATTTGGTCATTTTAGCCACTCTGACTAGTGTGAGGTGGTATCTCAGTGTGGTTTTGATTTGTGTTTCCCTGATGATGGGTGATGTTGAGCAGTAGGGTGGTTTTTAACATTGATACTTTTGGAGGTTTTTCAGACTTTTTCCTGGTTTTATAGCATTGTGATCTGAAAGTGTGCTTGGTATAGTCTCAATTCGTTTATATTTATGGAGGGCTGCTTTACTCCCCAGTATGTGATCTATCTTGGAGAATGTGCCATGTGCATTCGAAAAGAAGGTGAAGTTTTTAACCTCAGGATACAGAGTTCTAAATATATATATATCAATTCCATCTGTTCCAATGTGTCATTCAGGTCCATTGTTTCTTTAATGATTTTTTGTCTGGTTGATCTATCCATTGTTGTCAGTGGAGTATTAAAGTCCCCTGCAATTAGCACATTCTTATCAATAAGGTTGTTTCTTTCTGTGATTAATTGTTTTATGTATTTGGGTGCTCCTGATTTGGCACATAGATGTTTATAATTGTTAGCACTTCCTGATGGAGAGATCCTGTAATTATTATATAATGTCCTTCTTCATCTTTTGTTACTGCCTTTACTTTAAAGTCCAGTTTGTCTGATATAAGTATGGCTACTCAGCTTTCTTTTGGTGTCCAGTCACTTGATAGACATTTCTCCATCCCTTTACTTTCAGCCTGAAGGTATCTTAGGTCTAAAATGAGTCTCTTGTAGACAGCAAATAGATGGATTTTGTTTATTTATGCATTCTGCTACACTGTGTCATTTGGTTGGAGCATTTAGTCCATTTATATTCAGTGTTATTATTGAAAAATGTGGGTTTAGGTTCTTTGTGTTCTCCCTAGAATTCGTGTTTATAGTGGTGTCTCTGGCACCTTGTATTCTTTGCAACATTTCCCTCATAGAGTCCCTTTTAGGATTTCTTGTAGGTTTGGTTTGGCGGTGATGAATTCTCTCAATTTTGCTTATTTAGGAACACCTTTATCTCTCCTTCTATTTTGAATGACAGGCTTGCTGGATAAAGGATTCTTGGCTGCATGTTTTTTTCTGTTCATCACATTGAAGATTTCCTGCCATTCCTTCCCAGCCTGCCAAGTTTCATTAGATAGGTCTGTAACCACTCTGATAGGTTTCCCTTTGTATGTTAGGGCCCTTTTATCCCTAGCTACTTTCAGAATTCTCTCTTTATATTTTGCCAGTTTCACTATGATATGTCGTGCCAAAGGTGAATTCAAATTACGTCTTAAGGGGGTTCTTTGTGCCTCTTGAACTTGAATGTCTATTTCTTTCCCCAGATTTGGGAAATTCTGTTATAATTTGGTCTAGTATCCCTTCAGGACCTTTCTCTCTGTCTTCCTCTTCAGTTATTCCTATGATACAGATGTTGTTCCATTTGATTGTATCACTCAGGTCTCGAATTCTCCTTTCCTGCTCCTGTCTCTCTCTTTTTTTTCAGCTTCCTCTTTTGCTATAACTATATCTTCTAATTCGCCTATTCTTCTCTCTGCCTCTTCAATCTGTGAGGTGGCCACCTCCATTTTATTATTCACCTCATTTATAACCCTTTTTAACTCATCACACCTATTTTGAAAGTCCCTAGTCATTGTATCAATAGCTTATCTGATGGTTTTTTTCAAGCCCAGACAGTTGTTCTAAATTCTTGTTCAGTTATGTGGCTTAGATCTGTTTTGAGCAGTTTTGTGGCTGTGACTTCTTCCTGGAGTTTCTTTATGGGAGAGTTCATTCATTTTGTCATTTTGGCCAGCTTTCTGTCTCTTGTCAGTTTTAAAAGCTCATTGTGCACTGAGTACCTGTTAGTACTGCTCTGTTAAAGAAGGCTATTGACTGCCCAGGGTCTGTCATTTCAGTAAATGTTCTTTTAATGGTGTCTCTCAGTTTCTCTTGTTGTGCCTTTGATTATTTTATTTCCCTACTCAGTGATATTTGGGACTCTTCCTCATGTGTACTTTGGCTTGTCTCTGGGGGTAGCCCTGAAAAGGAAAACATACAGACAAACACACAGGGAACAAAAGCACGCAAATGCACAGACAAATCAAACAAAGAAACAAATTCAAAGGGGGAAAGGAAGAAAAGAAAAGGAAGGGAGAGGAAAGAGAAGAAAAAATAAAGCGGGACAGAGACAACAAAGGACAGTGGACAGTCTAAAAGTGTATAACTAGTCCAGGGGAGAGATAAGGATGAGATAAGGGAAAATATATCTGGATGGCAAGAGGGGAAAAAAAAAGAGGGAGAAAGAAAAAAAGAAAAAAAGTAAAAATTAAAAAAAATTAAAAGTGAAAAAGTTAATAATAATAAAAAGTAAGTACAAAAAAAGCAGCTTCCCCTCATGGATAGGCATGGTTTGGTGTAGGCAGGTCTCGGGGCGGCAGGGGGGGCCTGCTCCCGGAGGCCCCACCTTGGTGGATGCAGAGAGTAGAATGGCAGTGCCCTAAGCTCTGCTGGAACTGAAAGCTGAAGTCACTCTTAGGAGTTTGGTCTCCTTGTGCCCTGGCTGAGCCAAGCTGTATTTTCCAGGCCTGCCTTGCTTCAAAATCCTAGTCCATGCAATTTTATGCTACCACAGATCACATGTACTTGCTTTGACCTCTGGCTTCTTAGGTGGGATCTCGTAGGAGGAGGGAGCAACTTCTCTTGGTGCTGGCTGGGATTCCTGCTGCCACTGCCTGAGGCAAGGTGTGCTGCCGGAAATGAGGTGCACGCTCCTGCAGTGCAGCGGAAGTGTGTGCCCCGCACAGCTGCCAGCTGCCACTGCCTTCTCCCCGCTGGGAATGCGTTGGCGTGGGGGCTGTTTTTCCCTGGTGGCACCTGGGATTCAGGATTTGCATGGCCAATGCCAGAGGTGAGATGTGCTGTGGAAACGAGGTGCGTGCTCCCGGAGCCGCCGCCCCCAACTCCCTGCCGGATGGCGCAGGGGTGGGGCTGTTTTTTCTTTGTGCCACCCATGTTAGGGATTTGTGCTGCCCAGTGGTTATATAAGGAGTGAGAGTTTTTCTCTCAGTGCCGGTTTAAACGTTCTTTATCTCTTCTCTAGAGACAGTAGTATGAGCCTGTTCCGTTTCTCTTTCTCTTCCGTCTCTCAGGGGCTCCGCCCACTTTCCCTGTGTTGGGCTGGGGCTCCCACCTCTGCTGCCCTTCTCAGGCTGGCCCGTTTTCCAATCTCCCCAGTTCTCACTCACTCACTCAGGTATCTTTGAG
>NC_043705.1:38977919-39030980 GCF_006229205.1 Suricata suricatta | reverse complement strand
GGGGGGGCAGAGATAGAAGGAGACACAGAATCCAAAGAAGGCTCCAGGCTCCAAGCTGTTAGCACAGAGCCCAATGAGGGGCTTGAACTCTCTAACCGTAAGATCATGACAGGAGCCGAAGACAGACACTTAACAACTGAACTACCCAGGCATCCCTCAACTTTATTGATTTTAAAGAACCAGCTTTTAGTTTCACTGATTTTTCTGTTTTATTTTTCATTAATTTCTGCTCTGATTTTTATCATTTGCTTTCTTCTGCTGCTTTGAATTTGCTTCTTTTTTCTAAGTTTCTTAAGGCAAAAGTCAGGCATTTATTCCTCTAAATGTCTTTATAAGTAGTATTTTAAAGGCTATGTTAGAATCCTGATGTGTTCTTTGTAACAAATCACCACAAACTTAATGGCTTAAAGCAATACAAAATTGTCCTTTGACAATTTCGGAGGTTAAAAGTGCAAATTCAGATTTACTGACCTAAGGTCAAGGTACTGGCAGGGCTGGCTCCTTCTGGAATCTCTGAAGAAAGACTGTTTCTTTGCCATTTCCAGCTTTTTTTTTTTAATGTATAGTCTCTACACCCAATATGGGGCTCAAACTCACAACCCTGTGGTCAGTAGCTGTATGCTTTACAAACTGAGCCAATCAGGCTCCCCTCGCCCCCTTTTATTAGCTTCTAGTGCTGCCTGTGTTCCTTGGCTTGAGAGCCCTTTCTATACCTTCAGAAGGTATCACTTCAGTCTCTGCTTCTGTCATCACATTGTCCTTTCCTCTGATTCTGACCCCTCCTCGGTTCCTTACATAAGGATTACTGTGATTGCACTGGCCTGCTCTAACATCAGGATAATCTCCCTATCCTAAGATTCTTCATTTATCACATCAGTAAGTCGCTTCCATGATATAAGGTAACATTCACAGGTTCTAGAGACTAAGATGTTAACATATTTGGGGGCCATTGTTCACTCTACCGCTTAGGCATCCCTACTGTTTGATATGTTGTGTTTTTATTTGCTCTCACTTCAAAATATTTTTTACTTTTAATTACTTTCCTTTGTCATCTTTGTTGCTTAAAAGTGTGTTATTTAGTTTCCAATTATAGCTGGCTCTTGAAAACACAAGTTTGAATTGAGCAGATCCACTTATATAGATTATTTTCAATAAATACAGCATAGTACTCTAAATGTAATTTCTATTTCTTACAATTTTCTTAATAGCTTATTTTATTGTAAAAATACAGTATATAATACATGTAACATACAAAATATGTGTTCATTGACTGTTTATGCTATCAGTAAAGCTTCCAGTCAATAGTAGGCTATTAGTGGTTATGTTTCGGGGAGTCAAAAGTTATATGTGGATTACTGACTATGTGGAAGGTCAGGGTCCCTAACCTTCATGATGTTCAAGGGTCAAATGTATATGGAGATTTCCCAAAGATTTTTCTGTTATTGATTTTTTAAAATATTTATTTACTTAGGAGAAAGTATAAGTAGAGGAAGGTCAAAGAGAGGGGGACAGAGTATCTGTGCTGACAAGCTGACCGCAACAAGCCTCATGTGGGGCTTGAACTCACAGACCATGAGATCATTACCTAAGCCAAAGTTGCATGCTCAACTAACTGAGCAACCCAGGTGCCCTTCTGTTATTGATTTAAAAAAATTTTTTTTAAATATTTATTTATTTTTGAAAGACAGAGACAGATCATGAGCAGGGGAGGGGCAGAGTGAGAGGGACACACAGAAGTAGAAGAGGGCTCCAGGCTCTGAGCTGTCATCTCAGAGCCCAACACGGACTCGATCCCACGAACTGTGAGATCATGACCTGAGCCAAAGTTGGACGCTCAACTGACTGAGCCACCCAGGGGCCCCTGTTATTGATTTTTAATTTAATTTCACACTGGTCATAAAATATACAATTACCTGAATCATTTAAAATTTGTGAGAATATGTATTTTTGATAAATATTGTGTATGCATTTGAAAAGTTTGTGTTCTGCTGTTTGAGGATGCAGTGTTCTATACTCATTGACTAGGTCAGGTTGGTTGACGGTAGTGTTCAAGTCTTCTATAGCTATACTGACTTTTTCTTTATTTATTTTATTAATTCATGAGAGAGGGTTGTTGAAATCTCTGACTATTATTGTGGATTTATTTACTGTTCCTTGCAGTTTATAAGTTTTTGCTTTACGTTTATTTGGAGCTGTGTTATTGCATAAACGTTTAAGATTGTTAATGTCCTTGTGGTCGGTTGGCACTGTATCATTATTAATTGACTTTCTGTGTCTCTGGAAAGATTCTTTGCTTTGAAACCTTTTGTGTCTTGATATTTGTATAAGCTCTCCAGCTTTATTTTGATTAGTACTAGTCTGATATATCTTTTCCTATCCTCTCTTTTTTAACCTTTTGTGTCTTTATAGTTAATGTGCATTTCTTATATGCACTGTATAGGGAATCTTGCTTCGATAACCAGTTGTACAATTTCTGCCTAAAAAAAAAAACTAATAGAATTTTTTTGAGCAGTTTTGAGTTTACAGAAAAATTGAATGAAAACTACAGAGAGTTCCCGTAGATCCCTTTACTCCTGCACCCCAGTTTCCCTATTATTAATTTCTTGCCTTAATGTAGTATGTTCATTACATTTTTTCTCTGCTCTGGCTTCCTTTATAAATTCCATAGACTGGGTAGCTTAAACAACAGAAATTATTCTTCACAGATCTGGAAACTGAGACATCCAAGACCAAGGACCAAGTCTATTCAGTCTCTGGCAGTGAAGGCCATCTCCCTGGCTTGCAGAGGTTGTCTTCTTCCTTTTCTGGGTACAATCTCACACACACACACACACACACACACACACACACACACACATACACCGTCAAGGAGACAGAGACAAAGACAGACTACCTTCTCTTTCTCTCCTTAAATGGCCACAGTTCTATTGTGTTTTTAAAAATTTTTTTTTTATTTTTGAGAGACAGAGAGAGACAGCATGAACAGGGTAGGGTCAGAGAGAGGGGGAGACACAGAATCTGAAGCAGGCTCCAGGCTCCGAGCTGTCAGCACAGAGCCCGACGTGGGGCTCCAACCGATGAACCGCGAGATCATGACCTGAGCCCAAGCTAGGCGCTTAACCGACTGAGCCACCCAGGCGCCCCTGGCCACAGTTCTACTGAATTAGAGACCCACCCTTATGACTTCATTTAGCCTTAATTAGCTCCTAAGACCTTATTGCCTGATATAGTCACTCTGGATTAGCCCTTCAAGAAAGGAATTTGACAGGGGACAAAATTCATACACAATCATCTCTGTCTTTTAATTAGGGTTACAATTATTGATATAGTTAGATTTAAATTTATCATCTTGCTAAATGTTTTCTATTTTTCTAGTATGTCTTTTGTTTCATCTTTGTTCTTTTATCTGAATAAGGCTTCTTTAAACCTAAAATAATTTACTGGCTTTTGTCCTGTTTTCAGTAACTAGCTGGATTATTACCCTCTGGCTCCAATCCATTCCTAATTTCAGTGACGCACCCTTCGCCCACCAGCTCATGCAGGTCATGGCCCAATATGCCTGGGCTCTAAAAGTGAAAAAAATCTGACAAGAATAATGTTCAAATATTTTGGAATGTCAATTTAAGGTTTTATAGAACTTAGTTCTACCTACTTATGTGCCTTAATTTTCCTTATACTTCTTCAGATACTCTCCTATTTCTTCTTCAACCTTATATGTAATAGGATTCATACCCTAAATTACTTTATCTTCAGGCTCAGCCTCCTCCTACTGTACATTTGATCACGCCTTTCCCTTTAAATACAAATCTTTTTCCTCTCCCCTTTATTGATGAAATCTTATGGACCTTTAAAGACTCAGTTAATGTTTTGTCAGTACCTGGTAAAGCCTGACCTGGACCCCCACTCCACTCAAAAACAAAAGACTCCTTCCATTGGGTTTTCAGAGTGCTATGTAGGTGTGTCTGTCCCAGCATTTTCCAAATTATATATAGTTAGGCCTCTACGTTTATGTTTCTCCCACAGACACCAAAAATTTTGAAGCTCTAGAGCCTGTATATTATTTTAAAGTATCTTTCAGATTGTTCTTATATACAGCAAGAGTCTTGGCTGTAACTAACAGAAATGGATTTGGGTTTTGTCGGTTTGTTTGTTTTTGCTCCCCCTCCCTCACACCCAGTTTTATTATGGTATACCTGACAAACAAAATTGTACTGTATATAAAGTGTACAATGTGATATTTTGATATATCTATACATTGTGAAAGGATTCTCACAGTCAAATTGTGTAACATATCCATCACATCACATAGTTAACTTTTTGGTGTGTGATGAGAATACTTCAGGTCTCTTTGTGGTTCTATATCTCATACTTAGATTTTAGGTGTGATCCCACTATTTATTCTCAGGACTGATCAGAGTGGCTCTCTCTGCTTAAATGGTACAATTTGGTTTATGATGAACATTTCCTTCCCTTTTGAGAGTCTTGGACCTGGGTATGAGGTAGGGAGAGGATGCCTACCTGACCAACTGCCTAATTAACAGACTCTGAGTCTCTAATAAGCTTCCCTAGTAGAGAACGTTTGACATGTTTTTTTTAATGTTTATTTATTTTTGAGAGAGATGGAGAGAGAGAGTGTGTGTGTGAGCTGTGGACGGGCAGAGAGAGAGAAGGAGACACAGAATCCAAAGCAGGCTCCAGGCTGTGAGCTGTCAGCACAGAGCCCCACAGGGGCCCAGACCCACTGACCGCAAGATCCTGACCTGAGCCAAAGTCAGACGCTTAACGTACTGTGCCATCCAGGTGTCCTGGGGAACATGTCAAGTGTTGTAACAGATCCTTGCTAGGGGAAGTAAGTGACTTTACTGGGAGCAGACTCTTGGAAACTTGTAACTGATTTTCTCTGAACTTTGCCCATATGGTTTTTTTCTTTGCCAATTATGCTTGATACTGTATTATTTTAGTGTTATAAATCCTAGCCATGAGTATGACTATATGCTAAGTCCTGTGAGTCCTCCTAGCAAATCATTGAACCTCAGCATGGTGTTGGGGACTCTCAACATGGAAGACATCTCTTTGAGATAGTTACATGATGCCTCTTCTAGAGTCCTAAAGTTTTCTTTGGCTCTGGAAAAGTTTCTAGGTTAATCTTCTGGTTTGGTGTTCACCCTTCCACAGCGTAGTCTGAATTTATAGCCTCCCATATTTGTGACTCAGAGTTGGAGTTCTGATTTCTGATGGATGCCACTTTCCCTTGGTGGATAAATAGCTTCATTGACCCTTCCTTGGTCAGAGGTCAGTGTCCTTCAAATTTTTTTTTTATCATGATCAGAGAAGCCTTGTGAGCCTGGTTTTTGTGGGAAGCTCCAATCCTCACCTCTCATCTCCATGAAATCACTAATATTACAGTCCTTGGCTTTTGAAGCTAATATTGATTTATCAATATTTTCTTAAGAGGTTTGGCTCCAGCTCCTGTTTTGTGTCCCTAACACTTGGGAATTTTCTTTACTGGCTTTCAAGATTAGCTCTGTATTAAAAAAAATTTTGTTAGAATTTTATTCTATTATTTTTGTTTGAGGGTGATCTTTCTATTTCAGCTCAGTCAAACCTATTGCCTAGAAATTGGAACTGTATCTTTCTCACCTGGATTATTCTTTTTTTTTAAATGTTTTATTTATTTTTGATACAGAGAGAGACAGAGCATGAGAGCGGGAGGGGCAGAGAGAGGAGGAGACACAGAATTGGAAGCAGGCTCCAGGCTCTGAGCTGGCTATCAGCACAGAGCCCGACATGGGGCTTGAACCCACGAGCATGAGATCTGACCTGAGCCGAAGTCGGAGGCCTAACCGACTGAGCCACCCAGGTGCCCCTCACCTGGATTATTCTTTAGCATGGAATTCAGAAGGGTATGTAGAAGGGTGAACAAATGTTGTGTGTCTGCATAAATGGGTTGTACAGAACTTTGTTGATCCTCCTCATCCCCAGTTTTGCCTCACCACAGATTGATGTCCACGATTTTAACATCTTTGGGCATAGCAGGTCTCCTTATTTATGACCTAAGAGCAAATGAGAAAAACTAATGTGAAAATCAAGAATCAGTTTGTGGGCATTGCCTTAGCTGGTCAAGTTTATAGATACTGGTCTGAGTAAATAAGCCTGAGCAGTGACAATGCTCCCAACCCCCAGAGAGTGCAGCAGAAACAAAACCTGGCTATGAGTATTTCACATGAGGTGTCATCTCACAGAGGCTATGATGACGCTCCCATTGTCACTGAAGGAAACAGAGAGGACTCTTGGGAGGTGGCATAGATTGCTGTCATTTAATGCATACCTCCCACACTACCTTGTATGGAAGATGCAGATTCTGTTTTAGAATGATAAGAATCCAAAGAATCTTGTCTGGGATCATCTATAATGATAATTCTTCTAATTAGCTCTGGCAGACTAGGGTACTATGCAGAAAATAATGTGTTTTTTTTCCAAATTCTGGGTGCATAAAAGTGACACAGGTCTAAGGATTTGCCGGAGCTTTGGAGAAGGAGCTGGAATAGACAGGACTGACATAATGAGTAAAAGGAAGAGCTAAGCAAACTGAGGACAAATAGTAGAGGGGTAAATACTAAAAGTCTAGAGTCCAAGAAGTGAGCTGGGGTTGGGACCCATCTTACACAATCTCAGACTATGTTGTGTGCATCTCCTTTGTAGGAACTGTTGTTACCACAGCAGGATGATCATCTGTACAATCATTTGTTAGTTGTTTTCTTCACTGAACAATAATTTCTATGAGGAGACAGACTGTGTTTTGCTTACCCCAAGACCTACAATGCCAGACACGTAGTAAATGTTTGTTGAATAAATGAATGGTCATGGGATCATCCTATGTTGAGGCCTTCTCCCCCCCGCCCCCCACAATCCTATCCTGAGTCTGGATTGAATTCTAGATGGAATCTCCAGACTCACTGACCATCTCACAGTTCCATCAATAAAGTCCCTCCCCACACTTATTTCACCTCTATGTTTATGTAGTTCTGATGTGCCAGGTCGAAGCAAAGGAGTTAAGGTCTTTGTTTTGTTTTTCTATTTTCATTTTGACTTGACTTGGTTTTGTAACTTCCAAACAAAAGTTAGAGGAAACATTTTAGATACAGAGAAAAATTGAAGTAAACACTATTTATAATTTTACAGCGTTGGCTCTCTGAAATAAGGTCACCACAGAAATGAAATCCAAAACTCAGTCCTTCTTCCTTTCTAACCACACACCATTGGGCTAATCAATCACTCCAGGCCTTCAGACTTTGACCTGGGAGGTAAATGAACAAACTCTTCTTTGTGGTTAACCACTTAAAAAATAGATACTTGGGTTTTGGAATTTTTTAAGTCAAATTCACGGTCACATATTTACAACGAAGTATTTATTTCTTGGTTACCACAGAGAGGAATGATCTTTGTGTAATATTTGTTGTAAGTTAATAGTCATTCTTAATTTTAACTTTTGAGGGCAAGGCATGATCTAACTATGTAAAACATAGTTTTATTGGTACTCAGTTCAGTTTTAGTGTAAGCAAGTTTTGTAGGTTGAGGGGACTTAGTGTGATCATCCATTCTTCTTAAAGTATCATGATCTATAAATGTGAAAAACAGACTGTTGTTTAGGACACTAAAATTTGTGGCCAGCTCTACCCCTAATTGGAGACGTTTATCAGGGTTAATGTACTTTATAAATAAAACTGGAAATTTTTTCAAAATGATGTGTGTGTGTGTACATAATGCATATATATGTATGTATATATATATAAACACATATATAGTTTATATATATTATTTATTTATATACATACACACTTTTTTTTCAATTTTAGCGAGACAGAGAGCATGCACATGAATGGAAGATAGGGCACAGAGAGAGAGAGAGAAAGAGAGAGAGAGAGAATCTTAAGCAGGCTCCATGCTCAGTGCAGAGCCTGATACCATGACCCTGGGATCATGACCTAAGATGAAATCCAGAGTCAGATGCTCAACTGACTGAGCCAACCTGCCGCCCCTTGTTTATATATTTATTGAATATCTATTATAAATCAAGTACTATTCTATATATAATAGGTGATGCAAAGATTATTATCATATGCCATACCGTAAGTGTCAAAAATCTCTATCAGAGTCATAATATGATGTGTCGGAAATGAAATGTGTTTGAGAAAGCTGAGAAGTAATTAAGGAAAACTTGTGGTGGAGGTGACCTGAAAAATGAAGACATTTCAGCAGGTAAAGATGGGGGCAGAGTCAAGAGGAGTATCAGCACAGCTGTGGAATGATCAAGGCAGTCCGGTGGGACTGTTGTGTTGATTACACAGAGGAGAGAGGAGGATATGTCTGGAAAACTGGGGCAGGACCAGAGAACCTAGAGTATTGTGTGCCAGTCTACGGAATCTGAACTTCATTTTTCATAAGTAGTAATAAGCCACTGAGTAATTTTGAACATGAAACAAACAGGAAAGCCTTGAGCAGAGCAACAACACAATGGGTAGTCCATATTTAAGTAACTGCTACCCAAATCAGGGGATCTTTAAAATCACCTTGAAGATTATGTTTTATTTTTACTTATTTTAACGTTTTTATTTATTTTTGAGAGAGAGAGAGAGAGAGAGAGAGAGAGCGTGAATAGGGCAGGGTCAGAGAGAGAAGGAGACACAGAATCCAAAGACAGGCTCCAGGATCTGAGCTAGCTGTGACACAGCGCCTGATAGGGGGCTCGAATCCATGAACCATGAGATCCTGACCTGAGGAGAAGTTGGACACTTAACCACCAGGTGCCCCTGAAGATTATGTTTTAATACATAGATTTATAGGCCATACTTCTGGAGGTCCTGAATCATTAGGACCTTTCATTCTGATTCATCCTGTTCTCTCAAGAGACAGCTTCCCTAGTGATGTTGACAACAGTGGTGCCTCTTCGGGTTCAGTGGTAGCAGGGCTACTGGCAGCGTTCACTTTATAGCAGTGGTAGCTGCAGCAGCATTGGCACCCAACCAGGCTGGCATGACCTTGGAAGTGGGCCTACCTGCTTAGCCCACCTCCGTTCACACTCCTTTTCTTTCTCTTTCTTTTTGTTTTTAATTTTTTAACATATTACTTTATTATTTTTTAAAAATCTTTTTAAAGTTTATTTATTTTTGAGAGACAGAGAGAGAGAGCACACACGTGCGCACGAGTGGGGGAGGGGCAGAGAGACGGAGACAGAGAATCCAAAACTGGCTCCAGGCTCTGAGCTGTCAACACAGAGCCTGATGTGGGGTTTGAACCCACAAATACAAGATCATGATCTGAGCTGAAGTCAGGCTCTCAATCAACTGTGCCACCCGGGCACCCCTACACTCCTTTTCTTTCTTCTTTCCTTCCTTCATTTCTTCTTTCCTTCCTTTCATGTTTGTTTATTTTTGGGAGAGAAAGAGAGCACTCTCATGCTCACCAGCTGGGGAGGGAATAGGGGATCCAAAGCAGGCTCTGCACTGACAGCTCAGAGCCCAATGTGGGGCTCAAACTCACAAACTGTGAGATCGTGACTTGAGTCAAAGTAAGAGGCTTTTCCGACTGAGTCACTCAGGTGCCCCTTACACTCCTTTTCTGAGCTAGATTCTGTAAGTTTCCTGATGATTAATTTGTATTTTGCTTAGTAATCCCAAATCTTTATGTGAAACCAAGTCCTCTGGCCAGTACAAAAACCATGTGGAGTTTTGAGGAATGTTTAGTCCATGTTCATTCTCCCATACCTGCCTCTAACAGAGAGAAGAAAACATACAGTTTATTTCTTAGTCTCTGGAAGAAAGCCTAACTGCTTGATAGAAGAGTCTATACCTGGCCATGAAGTATGGAAAAGATCTTCAAGTGCTAGGATATAAAAGTATATCCACCTCTCTTTCCCAGTCTCATTGCACTGCTCCCCTGCCTTGACATGGATTTCTTTGGCATGAATTACTTGTGTAGTTGATGAAATTCCTCTCAACTTTCTAATGCCTTTGGTATTCTAAAGTCTTGATTTGTTAGCCCCCAATTTTCCCTCTGAATTTGATTCCTCAGATTTCAGAAAAGTTGCAGCTGTGATCCTGCCAAGACATTTTTGGAAGCAAACAGCTGTCTAGTGCAGGTTTTAATTCTTGCTATTTGGTATCAGAGGTAACTTGTGTGTCTTTTTAAATCCCAGTTTGCCTTAAATAGATTTTAGGAGGAAATGCTATCCCTTGGCTTAGCTCTGAACCTTTACCCCAGGACAAGAATGTATGATTACATGGAGACCAGAGCGTTTATTTTGACAGGAAACTTTCTTCTCATTCTTTATCATTTGTAGGATCTGGAACTGTATGGGTAGGAGTTTTATTTTAAGGTCAGAACATCTGCACCTTTCAAAAGACCTTCATTTTGAACCTAAGACTCTCAATGTCCTGTTTTTCCTTCAGGAGAAACTGAGTGGGTCACTGGTACAGTCTGGAGAGGTGAGCAAAGATAGTGTTACACACACAGAAAACAGGAGGCTATTCGTTCCAATAGGAAACATGTCCTATGAAATAGTAGGAGCCAGGCTTCCTGGAAAGATGTTTGCCTGGCAAAGCTCTGTCCTATCTGTCCTATACTGAATGGTCACTTATAGGTGACCTTGGAATATTCATTTAGAATGATAGAGAGAGATACCAAATTACCTAAAGAAGCGTGTTAGTGTGTATCAGAATTATCTGATTACTTGAAATATAGATTGCTAGGCATTGCACTAAGACCTGCAGAGATAAAGTATTTAATATTTAGGTAAATGTGTGTGTGTGTGTGTGTGTGTGTGTGTGTGTGCATGTGTATGTGGGCTGGAGGTAGGGAACTAAGTCATATTTTTAAGTTAGTAAAATGACTTTAATAAGGGCATAACAGGTGGGGTGCCTGGGTGACTTAGTCAGTTAAGCATCCGATTTCCACTCAGGTCATGATCTCATGGTTAGTGAGTTGGAGCCCTGCATCAGGCTCTGTGCTGACAGCTCAGACCCTGAAGCCTGCTTTGGATTCTGTGTCTCCCTCTCTCTCTCTCTCTGCCCTTCCTGTGCTCACACTCTTTCTTTCTCTCTTGAAAATAAATAAAAATTAAGAAAATAAGGGCATAACAGGTAAATCCAAAGTAACTAATGATCAATATTGGTAAATTATGCAGTTGAGATCACTTGAGATTTAAATGCAGTTGTAAAAAATAATGCAGAGAGATTCCATAATCCTTTTACCCCTTATCCTTAAAGGTTATGTCTTACAAAACTATAGAACAATATCACAACCAGGATATGGACATTGACAGAATCAAGATACAGAACATTTCCATCACCACAAAGATCTCTCATATTGCCCTTTTGTAATCAAACTTACTTCCTACTCCCTATCCTGTTCCTTGACTCCTGCCTATCACTGTTTTCCATTTTTCTAATTTGTCATTCAAAAATGTTAGACAAATGGAAGCATATATTCTGTAACTTTTTGTATTGTTTTTTCCCCACTCATCATAATTCCCTGGGAATGTGTCCAAGTTGTGTGCATCAATAGCTTCTTTCCTTTTTTGTTGAGTAGTGTTACAGTATCTGGATGTACCACTGTTTGTTTAACTATTTACTCTTTGAAGGACATCTGAAATTTTTTCAGTGTGGGGCTATTATGAATAAAACTACTGTAAACATTTGTGTACACATTTTGTGTGAACATAATTTTTCCTTTCTCTGGTATAAATACCCAGGGGTGCAACTGCTGGGTAGTGTGGTAATTGTTTCATTTTTAAAGAAATTGCCAAACTCTTATCCAGAGTGGTTGTACCATTCTACATTTTCCACCATCAATGCATGAGTGATTGAGTTTCTCCACATGCTTGGCAACATTTGGTACCTTTGGTGTTTTGGATTTCAGCCATTCATGGTGATGTTTCCTTGTGGTTTTAATTTGAAATCCTCTAATTGCTAATAACGTTGAAATTTTTTCATGTGCTTTTCCCCCATCTGTGTGTCTTCCTCAGGGAGATGTTTCTTTATGTCTTTTGCTCATTTTCTAACTGCACTGTTTGTTTTTCACTGTTGAGCTTTGAGATGTCCTTATGTATTCTGGATACTATTCATTTGTGAGGCTTGCAAATATTTTCTCATAGCCTACAAAACCAGGGAACTGTGCAAATAAAATCAGTCGAGCATTTTTCTGGTTACATTAGGATCCACAACTGGTTTTGTGTAAAAGTGTCCATATCTGTTATCTCTACCTGCCCACCGCAGCTCTGGTGACTAGAGAGACCCGAGTGCCCCTAGAGGCCATGTCTGGTAGTGTCAGCAGCTTTCAGGCCTGGCAAAGGTTTAAGTTCAGGCGGCCCTGAGGAAGCTATACTCATGAGAGCTTTGCAAGGTTGGGATCGGAAACAGCTGCAGTGGTTATTGAGATAGCTCCACATAGAAGAATCCAGATACACAATGAAAAAACATAAACTGAGAAAGAAGAAAGGCTGTGAAAGTGGGGCTGTAGTCATCTGGGTGCATTAGAATCACTCTTCAAGTATTTATAATAATTATATCAGCCATCATCTCTAACTTACAAAATAATAACAGGTACTGTGTAAGTATTTTCTACATGTCAGGAATTGTATAGCACATTATATATACATTATTGCTAATCTTTGTGTAATGGTAAAATATCATGAGCATATTAAACCAATGTATTTTTGTCCTAAGTAATCTGTGGGGCTAACTCACTTTATGGGTCCCATTTCTAGAGTCTCTCCTGAGGTGATCAAAACAAAGAGGTTAATGTCATAGCATAAAGCAGATACTACTTCCATCAAATGGTTAGGCCATGCCTAAACAAGGTTATAAGTGAGTCCCACATTGGCCATGCAGCCTACTTAAAATAAAATAAGATAAAATAATAAATTAAAATGAAACAAAATCGTTAAGAAAAGAGAAAGATAGAGAGTTTTTTTCTCTTTGTTCCTCAAGGCTGACCCTTGGGCTTGGGTTACAAGCATCCAGTGAGTGTTAGAAATAACCAGAGATCCAAAGAATATCAGGCTTGGTGACCTTCTTCCCTAGGTGCTCTCTTGGTCTGGGACTCTTTCCTCATGCCTGGGAAAGAATGTGGGGTAAGGAAGGGTGAATGGAAAATGCTATGGCTCCTTGGGAAGAGCACCAAGGAGCAAGCCCACTTGTACTCCCCTCCCTCCTTCTGATGGCCTTTCAGGGCTACTCTCTGGCCAAATAACAACTGGACGTCAGTAAGCAAGGGAGCCACAAAAGTAGTTCATAGAATTAAGCCTTGGAACAAAGAGTAGGGTGGAGGAGAGTTTAAATAGAAGGGACAAATGGAGGACAGTTGGAACACCTGCTTACCTTTATCATCTCTCTCTCTCTCTAGCTCCCCTGTTTCCAACACACACACACACACACACACACACACACACACACACACACACTATAACCCAGCAACTCTAACAGTTTCCCACTGTGGATCATTGTCACTGTGCTGTGGAGTTTTGTATATGCAGTTCCTTCCTAAAACGTCTTTTCCTTCACCTACCATCATCCTTCAAGTCACAGTTTAGACATCATTTCCTCTGGGAAGCCCTTCTTGGCCCCCAAGCCTAGCTGGACACCCCGTCCTCTGGGTTCCCACAATAATCATGGTTAACATACTTAAATTTATACAGTGGTAGACACTGCTCTAAGTAAACCTTAACATGTATTAATGCATTTATTCTTTGTAGCCTTATCAGAACTCTACTATCATTATATGCAATTTACAAACAAGAAAACTGAAGCACACCACCATTTGCTGATCAAGGTCATACAAGCAATGAGTATGGGACCAACATTTGAGTTCAGGCAGATAGGAGCGGGAGCCCATGATCTTAACTACTCTACTAAGCTGCTTTCAGTTCCCAACTGTATTTATCCCTAGACCATTCACAGTGCCTAGTACAAAGAAGGTACTCAGTAAATACTAGAGGATTTAATTAGCTAGTTAGTTAATTAATCTATGTAGGACAGGAGTCATAAGTCATTTTTTTAAGAACATCTAGGTAAGAAGGATTTGTTACCTAGCTTTTGCTTTATCCCTAGGAAAAGCTTAAATGAGGTTGTGTTTTAATGCCCAAGATCTTGCTAAGAACTTCTGATACACCAGAATTTATTATCCTGGTTGCTCTTGGGGGAGTTCATGTGTCCATATGATGGAAGATCTTACAGTATGATTTCTGCAAAAACCATTAATGGTATCCACTTCAGCAATTATATTTATCATTTCCCACCTGGGGATTCAAGCCCTAGCCTTTGCTCACATGGATGTGCAGTAACTTATGGATCTGCTGCTGTGTCTGACGCCACGGTTTCTGCAAAAACCATTAGTGGTGTCTGCCTCAGCAATGAGGTAAAGGAATTGGCTCATGGAAGAAATCAAAGAAAAGAGGAAGGTAGCTGTGTGGATGAGTTGTGGGAAGATGGTCTAATATACAGGAAGGAAGCAGCTCTAAGGGAGAGACAGATCAGATTCAATTAGATGAAGTGTTAAACTGAAATCTTGCAAAAGTGAAGAGTATCAAAAAACTAGAATTTTAGGGTATACGTCCAAATGACAGGAACCAAGTTTTACATAATGATCTATTTAGCAATTCAGAGGGATATTTTTCAGTTTATAAATGAGAAAACTGGAGGTCTAAAAAGTTAAGTGTTTGCTAAGGTTATTCGGAAATAGGCCATGGTGAAATCCAAAGCCTGTGCTCTTTCTACTGCTCATAACCTCGAGGTACCTGAGCTTGAGAGCTCCAATGTGCCAAGTGCTGGAGATATACCAATGAAGAAGGCACATTCATAGCCTCAAGGATCACATTAATCCTTGTGAAACATGCAATAGTAGGATGTGATGGGAGTGCAAGGGCATCAACTCAGCTTGGTGGAAGTGAAAGAGACATTGACTTTAAGGAAGGTTTACAAAGGAAGTGAATTCAAATGGAGCCTTGAGAGACCAGGGATTAGCAAGGAAAAGAAGTAGGCAGTATATTTCAGGAAGAAGTTAGAGCTGATACAAATGCCTAGAGGTCTCCCAGAGCTCCAAATAGCTCAGCAGGATGATGACAAAAATTAAGGCAGGACTGATAAACAAGGGTTCAAATGTGAAGAGCCTTGGGTAATATATAAAGGATTCTGGACTTTATCTTGTGGGCCATGAGGAGACAATAGAGTGAAATCACCAAATATGGAAGGATCACCTGGCTGTCATGTAATGAATGAATTAAAGGGGACAAGAATGAGGGCAAGAATGGTAGCTTGAACTAACATAGCGACCCCAGGGAAGAGAGGGATATTCAACAAATATCAAGAAGGCAGAGTCAACAGGACTTGGTGAGTAAGAGGCAGTGAGGAATAAGGGAGAAAGGAGTCAATTAGGATGCCAGGGCTTTTGGTTTGGACCACTGAAAGGTATTGGCATTCACTGAAAGTAGGGAATGCAGGAAAAGGAGCAGACTTGGGGCAGATTATATTGACTTTAATTTGAGACATCCAAATGCAAAGACTGTTGCTTATGTGGGTATGGACCTTTCAGGGTGGAGACCTACACTGAATAGAACAATTTAAGCCATCAACATGAAGATCTTTGTTTCCAAACTTGACTAGGAATCAGATTTGCCTATGGTGCTTTTTGCAAATAACATGTCTGAATTCATCTAAGCCCTACTAAATAAAAATTCTCAGGAGACAGGATCTAGATACATATGTTTTTAAAGAGCTCCATCAGAATTCTGATGCCCTGCCAAGGTTGAAATTTACTGATACTGATGATAGCCATGAGAGTGCAGTGCTCAGACTTCCTTCAGGAGAACCTGGTCTAAGAAGCACACTTGACTGACAGACCCAGCTGACCCCCACCCTACCACCGACCTTTGAATTCTGCACTGTGTTCACACCAAGGCCACACTTCCCATCTAGCCATAGGACTACTTAAAAGGTAACTTTGGCTCCCGGATTCCCCATGTGCCTGAGTGAAACTGTCACTCAGACTCGAGGCAGTCTGAGACTCTTCCTACTGATCTTTCCTTTTCCCTCCTTTCACAGGTGAAGTGTTGAAATGACACCACGGTCTAAGTGCTTTCTCCAACCTACTTCTCCTGCCACCCCTTCATCCTTCACAGATGTTTCTGCACTAAATCTCTTGCATGTGTAATCACATCTTGGTGGATGCTTCTTGGAAAACCTGAACTATTCAGTGATACTGTAGGCATAGAAATAGCAGAGACCGGGGCACCTGGGTGGCTCAGTCGGTTAAGCCTCCGACTTCAGCTCAGGTCAGATCTCACGTTTGTGGGTTCGAGCCCCGCATCAGGCTCTGTGTTGACAGCTAGCTCAGAGCCTGGAGCCTGCTTCCAGTTCTGTGTTTCCTTCTCTCTCTCTGCCCCTCCCCCTCTCATGCTCTGTCTCTCTCTGTATCAAAAATAAATAAAACATTTAAAAAAAGTTAAAAAAAAAAAAGAAATAGCAGAGACCATCCAGTAGAGAAGAGAAGAGGGTCAAAACAGAGCTCTGAGGATCATCTACATTCACAGGTTGAGAAGAGGAAGAGGTGTCTACAGATAGAGACTGATAACTGGGTGTTTGGGTGGCTCAGTTAGTTAAGCATCTGACTTCAGCTCAGGTCTTGAGCTTGCAATCCCTGGGTTTGAGCCCCACATCAGGTTCTGCTGTCCACTTGGAGCCTGGAGCCTGCTTCAGATTATGTGTTTCCCTCTCTCATTTTGCCCCTCCCCAGCTTGTGTGCTCTCGCTCTCTCTCTCTCTCTCTCTCTCTCTCTCTCTCTGAAAAATAAATAAACATAAAAAAAATTTTTTTCTAAGGGAGAGACTGATAACAAGCGCCAAAGAAGCAGAAAAGAAAGACCATGGCTTCACAGAAGCCCGGAAAAGAGATCTTCAAAAGAACGACATGGTTAATATGTTCAAAAGCACAGAGCTCTAATCCAAACTTGCAAGAGTCCCCTGGATTTGGCAATATAAATTGGAATCTCAGTGAGAGTCACTTCAGTGTAGTGAAAAGCCAAGATTGCAACAGCCAAGGAATAGATGACAGGTGAGGAAGAGGAGGTAGTGAGCAGACACCTCTTTGAAGGAAGAGAGAGCCTGGGTGGATGTGGAGTTGAGAATGGGTGTATTTTTTTTTAAACAAGCAATTTTTTTTAAATTTTTTTATGTTTTTATTTATTTTTGATACAGAGAGAGAGAAAAAGCATGAGAGGGGGAGGGGCAGAGAGAGAAGGAGACACAGAACTGGAAGCAGGCTCCAGGCTCTGAGCTAGCTGTCAGCACAGAGCCTGACGCGGGGCTCGAACCCACGAACGTGAGATCTGAGCTGAGCCAAAGTCGGAGGCTTAACCGACTGAGCCACCCAGGTGCCCCTGTATTTTTTTTTTAAAGATGTGAACAACTAGGACCTGTTTATATGTTTTCAGGAAAGAAGTAGTGTGAGGGCAAGAGTGAAGATACAATATTGAGAGATGGCAGAACCAAATGAGATCAGAATACAAGTAGAGGAAATAGATTTAGATAGGCAGGACATCTTTCCCATTTTGGCAATGGGAAAAGGAGAAAGAGGTATAGACAACAGTAAATTTATGCATTGAATAGAACAAAGTTGAGGACATTCCCAAATGATGAATTCTCTTTTCCTTGAGGTGAAGTCTCATAGAGAGTGAGAAGTGATAGGATATAAGGTTAAGAAAAGGAGGGAGAAGTTTCAAATGATTTCTGTATAGTGGGAATAAAGCTACCCAGACAACAGAAGGATTACCATGCACCCACGGTTTGGAGTACATGAGTTTGGAGTACATGAATTCAGAGTGGCCTAACTATAAGTGTTTGTATAATATTTTCCCCCATCATGACTAACAGACTAGGTGTGGGGCACAAAGGCAGGTGGTTGCATACTTCAGTCATGGAGTTTTTCTGGGCATATGTGGTGGAAAGGTCAAAAAAGGAGGCAGTAGAAGAAACTAGATGAAGAATGGTAAAAGTGATCTATGTGGTCTAGGTTAGATAGAAAAGTAAATGCAGAGAGGATGAAGAAACAAGAGTCAAGAACAAAGAGTGGGAATTTCAGAATGAGAAAAATAAGATAGGACATTATTATCCAGGTTGGGCATATAGAGGTGGAATAAATTTAGGTGGTAGTGAGAGCCAATGTATGTCAATTGAAGTAGGTGAAGGTGACGATATGATATTTGGAGTTGAATGAGTAAAGAAACAAGACACTGAAGCACTGGGTGGGTCTTTCATATGGACATGGAAGCAATCATTGATGATGGTAGACTGGAGGAAAGAGGGAGATGATGGGTGAGAAGCCAAGGTTCACAGTTACTTGGGCCTTCAAGGAAAAGAGAATTTTACTCAAGGATGGAAGAATAATGGCCTGAATGCATCATTGCTTAAGGAAGATGCTGTCAAGATAATCTTCTGACCTCAGGGTACATCAGGTATGGAAAATTAAGGAGCAACTCTTCAGAGGGTGTCAAGGCAAGAAGTTTTCTTTGGAAAGGTCTGGATTTCAGTTTAGACAAGATACTTAGGGAACACTTGGTGATGTTGAAAATCCTGTGAAATTTATGCATAAGGAATAGTTTCCCAAGAGTGCAATGGGAACATTTGGAAGGGAGAGGAACAGTAGTAGTTGAGGCAAGAGAAAGGAAGGACAAAATAGTATGAGGAAGAGTCTAGGAGAGAGGAGATTATAAAAAAGTTGACCTAGAAGTGAACCAAGTTGTACTAAAAGTAGGACATCTGGAAGACTTAGTCTCCACAGTGGCTTTATGAATAGGAGGGACTTGGGTTTCTGTACATAGTCAGGCATGGCCCTCAATGATTATAGTTCCAAGGGGAATCTAGTTTAGATGAGCCCATGAGTAATAACAGTACCATAGTTTCATTTTAAGACAATATGAATCATGAGACCAGGCAATAAATAACAGCTTTTAGGGAGAAAATAAATAAAGAGTATATTTACCACCCATCCTGACTTCAGAAACATTACAGTGTAAAACACACATAGGAGTTAAGAAAATATAACTTCTTTACCATTCTTGGTTGGTGGAGGTAGGGGGCACAATCTTCAATGGACCATACTTTATTTCTTAACAAATATGTGAGGAAGGTGTTGAGAGATGGCCATTCAAAGAGAATAAGAGGAGAGGAGATGAAAGTAAAGTCTTCATGATGTTATCAAGAATTTCCAGGGGCGCCTGGGTGGCTCAGTCAGTAAAGCGTCCAACTTTGGCTCAGGTCATAATCTCATGGTTCATGAGTTTGAAACCTGCATCGGGCTCAGAGCCTGGAGCCTGCTTCAGATTCTGTGCCTCTCTCTCTCTCTCTGCCCCTCCCCAGCTTGCACTCTCTCTCTCTCTCTCTCTCTCTCTCTCTCAAAATTGAATAAACGTTAAAAAAAAAAAGAATTTCATATCACTGATTATTCTAGTTTGGGCTGCTCTTTGCAATTGCAGTATTGGGTTCATACAAAAACTTGGTATCTCTTCCTAAGGGATTCTAAAACATGGAGGATTTTCAGTCCTTTGAAATGGGTTTCCTGGCTTAAGCCAAAATCTTGATACTCTCTCAAATTGTCTATCAAAGTGACTATTCTGTCATTTTTCTTCTATAATTCTTATTTTTCTTTTCACCCAGCCAGTTGAGGCCCAGGATAAAGTTGTTGTTTTGTTGTTTTGTTGTTTTTTGTAAATAAGACTTCATTTAGTCTTTCTCTGAAACTTGCTTCTTTAAATCCTAAAGTTAAAAATTAACCTAGAAAATTTCCTGGTTTTCTCTGCTTTGATATTTACATATCAAAATGAGCATAATGCTGGAGTGATTTGTATGCTCTAAGAGGCAACGCCAAACCCCTACTTGGTGTAATTTACTCAAATGCCAGATTCTCCTGGGGAAACTGGGCTCTCTTTATAACTTGATTCAAATAACTACTCTGATTCTCAATAGCTTTTATGAAATTACCATGTAGGGCCTAAATTGGTGCAGCTGAATTAAATAAATATCAGAGCTTAACATTCTTAATCGCAAACCTTCAATTTAACCACCCATTTATTATAATCAAAAAGCAATCAATATGTTGATTGTGGTGACATGCAAAATGGAGATAGAATTATTAGTAATTACCCTATATTTGTAGTTCAGTGTGATGGAGAAATAACTGGAAAGAAATTTTAAAGCACACTACAGTTAAAGGACTAGTTGCTGTGTTTTGGAGCAGCATGCTATATTGATTGTAGTCTTTAAATAAATTGAATAACATAGGTTGCTGTCAAACATGTGAATTATTCATAAAGCAGAGTTTGGGAACACTAAGGCAGATACTGTTTATGAATATTCAAATGTGTTAATGTATAAATGACTGACCCAGCATTCTTGCATAAAGAAAAGATCTCACAAAGTGGAAATCTATTAGGCAAACTCACTGTCTTGTGTCACTCACTTAAAATATAGCCAGCCTATGTGAGAGATGGAGAATGAACCCTGAACCCCAAGTCAGAGAGGAACACTTGGTGACACTAAGTGTTTTGCAGGTTCCAGGGACCTCTATGACCACATTTCAGGTGTGACTCTTGGAACCTTTCCAATCAATATTTGGACTTATAGCAACAGATCTTTGGTTTGCTTTTTCAGTCCTATTTATGAAAGGATGTAAGGAAATTACAGAGCATTTCATGTTTGAGAAATCCTAAATGATGTTTCTTTTCTCTGAATAAGTCTCCATAGTGACCCATGCATTATGTGTTTTATTTATTTATTTTTAATGTTTTTATTTATTTTTGAGAGAGAGTGTGTGCAAACGGAGGTGGAGCAGAGTGAGATGGGAACAGAGAATCTAAAGCAGGCTCCAAGTCACCGCTGATAGCAGAGAGGTGGATATGGGGCTGAGACTTAAACACAAATTGAGATTGTGACCTGAGCTGAAATCAGACGTTCAACTGACTGAGCCACCCAAGCACCCCTCAGCTATATGTTTTCATATTTATGAGATCTCATTAGGAACAAAATCCTTATTTCCTAAAAATTCTGGATATCATTGAGTCTTGGAAAGATATATTTTAGTAAATGATAAAAGAGAGAATTTGATATTATCAGACTATGCAAAGTCTCATAGGGAAGCAGCGGTTTGTGACAAGTCAGGGTGACCAACTGACACAGGTTGCTTGGGACTCATAGCACATGGGACCTTCAGTTTTAAACCATGGTGCATACTCAGGCAAACCGGGATGAATGAGTTGCCCTACCAAGCATACCAGTTTGACCAGAGGAATCTCCTGGGATATGGGACTTTTACTGTTAATACCAGGAAAGCTCTTGGACTATTGGCTACACTACCCAAATACAAAGTGAAATGGACAGATTTGGGGTGGGACAGTTGATAAAATTTCTAAAAGATGAATTTACAAAATTAAAAGCTAACCTTTTAATTTACAAAAGAGTAAGAAATTTCCCTGTGAGTAGAATTTTATGCAGACTATCTATGATACTCTATCCCATCATCCACATGGCTGAATTTTTAAATAGAATATTTCAAGGGTATGAATCAGAGCTAAAGAAGGGAGATTCGGGAGTATGAATTTCAGAATGTTACTGCACATTAGAATCACCATAGGAGCTTTGTAAGAATATGGATCCTTGAACTCTACTCCTAGAGGTGTTTAGTAGAGGTTGAGATGGAGCTTGGTAACTAGAGTTTTATAAGCTCACAGAAAACACCAGCCAAGTTTAGGAACAATTGATGGGGAAATATTTCATTCAGGCTAAGGTGGGACTTGATGAATCATTCCTGTCTTGCCATAGGATATAGCTCTTGGGGAACCATGATTTTCATGCCCCATATGATGCCGTGAGCTCACTGCCTCTCAGCTTCCGGTGTCAGAAACCATTGGTTCACTTTTTTTTTTTTTTTATAAAAATTTATTTATTTTCCTCTTATAGTTTATTGTCAAGTTGGTTTCCATTTCATACCTAGTGGTCATCCGCACCAGTGCCCTCCTCCATGCCCATCACCCTCTTTCCCTTCTCCCCCTCCCCCATCAGCCCTCAGTTTGTTCTCAGTATTCAAGAGTCTCTCATGGTTTGCCTCCTTCCCTCTCCCCAACATTGGTTCACTTCTGACTCTGATGCTTAGAAACTGAAAACTTAAAGCAGGTCATTTGCACTCCCTGACCATCTGTTTCCTCATCTATTGGATTGCTATAACAACAGAAGCTATTTCATACAGTTGTTATAGAATTAAATGATACATTATGTGTGAAATGTTTAGAAGCATGAGAGCCAGAGGGTTCAATGAATATGATTTAATGTCTCTCCCTGAATGGTGATGACTAAACTGCCGAATTCTTCCCCTTTTCTAGCTGTCTCTTACTGAATTCTCTGAAGATCATTTTCTATTAACACACTCTTCCTTCAGATAGAGTACCTCACTTTGTTAGCTTTCACCTTAAAATATTTGACTACACTGGGGCACCTGGTTGGCTCAGCCAGTTAAGTGTCTAACTTTTGATTTCGGCTCCGGTTATGATCTCACGGTTTGTGAGATCTAGCACTGACAGTGCAGAACATGCTTAGGATTCTCTCTCTTCCTGTCTCTCTGCCCCGCACACACACACACACACACACACACAATGATGTCTCTCAAAATAAATTAATTAATTTAAAGAAATACGGGATTAAATTAATGTGTGTGTCACAATTTCAGCTCTGTTGGTACAATCATGTTTCTGAAAGGTTGGACCCAAGTCAGCACAATTCGTTCTGGATGCCATCAGATCCTCAATCATTTGAATCTAGCCAATCTAGATTTCTGTCAGGGATCGCATGAAACATTCCATTCTGGTATTGTGATTATCAGTTGGTAGCTGAAAAACCTAAGTCCCGGAATATAGGGCATAGGTTAGAACGCCCTCCTTTTTAACGTCCACCTAATTCTCTCATGTTCATTGCTCAAATAGGTGAGAATTTGATATATTTCATGAATTTGAGTTGGCTTCAGCTAGGTTAATTTTTATTTCCTCATTTTCTACTTCTTGGAAGGATGCCTCACTTCACCTCCCATGTACCAAGGAGAGTCACCAGGTGGAAGTGATGTCCATCTTAGTTATGGTAGTGTGGCTGCAACAGGCTAGTTGATGACCAAATCATTTCCTTTTTCCTTCCAGTCACACAACTAGATGGTTCTCAGTCTTCCTCGCAGTTAGACATGGTAATATGACTGAACTGTAGACAATGGGTTTGGACGATGTGCGTTCTCTCTGGGACTGGCTAAGAAAACCTTCTGTGTGACCCTACAAATTCTCTCTTTCCTCCCTTGCTGATCTAATACAAAGGATCTAGTGAAGCCAGTAGATTCAAAGAGGCTTGGTTTTCGGGTCACCGCTCAGAGAAGAACTGGTTAAGGCAGCTGCCTAGGAACACTGCAATGTACCATCATATCTATAAAAACTAACCTCTTGTTGGATATAGTTAATGAGATGTGAGGTTTATCTGTTTCATCCTGTTAGCCCATCCTAACTTTTTAAATAGGAAGGAGGGCTTGCTGGCATCTAAGACAAACATCTGGCAAATATCACTTTTGGTCTCTAACAATGTTATTCTTTTCTATAAAATGTATTTTTAAAAATAAAGTTATGTAAGTATTTACATATTCTAGAAAACTTAGGAAGAAGGAAGAAAATTAAAATAACCCATAATAATAACCCATAATGTAACCCATATATAATAGTACTATATATTCTTCTGGACTATTTTCTCTGTATACGAATTTTTTTTCTGAAAATAAGCGCATCTGTCTTTAGTATTTTGTAACTGTTTCCATTATTCAATGTTTAAACATTAAATTTCAATCATCATTTAAAAAATGTTTTTAAGTTTAAAAAATTTTTTTAATGTTTTATTTATTTTTGAAAGAGAGAGAGAGAGCCTGAGCAGGGGAGGGGCAGAGAGAGAGGGAGACACAGAATTTGAAGCAGGCTTCAGGCTCTGAGCTGTCAGCACAGAGCCTGACATGGGGCTCAACCCCACAAACTGTGAGATCATGACCCAAGCTGAAGTTGGATGCTCAACCAGATAAGCCACCCAGGCGCCCCTTTAAAGGTTTTTATCTTTAATGTTTATTTATTGATTTTCAGAGAGAGAGATCAGGGCAGGGGCAGAGGGAGAGGGAGAAAGAATCCCAAGCAGGCTTTGTGCTGTCAGGGCAGAGGCTGATGTGGAGCTCAACCCCAGGAACTATGAGATCATGACCTGAGCAGAAATCAAGAGCTGGTTGCTTAACTGACTGAGCCACCCAGGCAGCACCATGATCTGTTTAGTTACCCTTTATTGAGCATTAAAATTGTTCTCAGTTTTTTCCTATGAGACAAATCCTGCTAGGGTGCCTCTCCCTCTCTCTCTCTCTCCATCTGTTCCTCACCCCAGCTTGCTCAGTCTCCCAAAGAAAGAAAGAGAGAAAGAAAGAAAGAAAGAAGAAAGAAAGAAAAGGGAAGAAAGGAAGATCCTGCTATGAATATCTTTGTACTTTAATCTTTACTCATGTCTTTATTTTCTTAAGATAAATTCATTGAAGTAGAATTGCTAATTTAACATTTCATTCTTAGAACTAGTGCAGAGTTGCTTGATTTCATTAGCATTGACTAAACCACAGTCATATTTTAGTGTCATAGATTCTAAGTGTGACCAAGGAAGGGTTTGCCAACTTTAGTTGTTATATCATGGGCAACAGAAGAAGAAAATGTCTCATTATTTAGAATTAAGATCTCTCACCATAAAATATTTTTAGCAAGTTTATTACAACTGAAATTCCTAGCAAAATGAGAAGTAAGCCAATCCTGGGGTAGACAGGTTTCTTGCCATTCTTCCTTAGTTTTTTATGTGCAGGTCAGCTTGGAAGGATGCATCAAAATACTCAGACTCGTATTAACCTAAGTGCTGCATTTAGCATTGTGTGGAAATCACTCTGGTCAAGAAACCTTTTATATTCAAATTTGCTAAGGACTTACTTACCTTTGAACAACTTCCTTGGGGCACCTGTGGGGGCTCAGTTGGTTAAGCCTCTGGCTCTTGATTTCAGCTCATGTCATCATCTCATGGTTCTGTGAGATTGAGTCCTATGTTGGGCTCCATGCTGTGCATGAAGCCTGCTTGGGATTTTCTCTCTCTTCTTCTCTCTCTGCCCCTCCCCTGCTCTCTCTCTCTCTCAAAATAAATAAACATTTAAAAATTTTAAAAAATTCCTTAAAATATGATTATTTTAACTATTAACTCCAAAGTTAGGTGAAAATATGAGGGATGAGGGATGATTTTATCTTAGGATGAAACTCATAGAATGTTGTATATACTGTAAGTCTTGGCTTCTGAAGGTTTTTAAATCTTATATGACTGGTGGATTTCATAAGTCAGTTTTCTCAGGGCAAACAAGAATCATGTTTTAGAAAAGTGTCCTTGGTGACTTCTCTGGTCTCCGTGACATTGTGCAATGCTGCAGGCCACACACAGTTGCAAAGACTATTATCTTCCATCAGTCATCAGTGGATGACTTTGTGTAGCATTGTCAAATGATTCTCTTTGGAGGCTAAGTGACCTTGCTCTTAATGCCCAGCTGGCTTCAAAGACGAAGTGCAGGGGTGCCTGGGTGACTTATCGGTCAAACATCTGACTTCGGCTCAGGTTATGATCTCACAGTTCATGGGTTTGAGCTTCGTGTAGGGCTCTGTGCTGGCAGCTCACAGCCTGGAGCCTGCTTCAGATTCTGTGTGTCCCTCTCTCTCTGCCCCTCCCCTGCTTGTGATCTGTCTCTCTCTGTCTCTCAAAAATAAATAACTGTTAAAAAAAATTTTTTTAAAAAGATGAAGTGCAAGCGGTTGAAGGCACAGATAACATAGATTGTGGGCTCAATTGTTGGCACATTTGAGAAGTATTTTTGGAAACATAGTGGCCCTAAACATTTTTAATCAAGATCATGTACACATTTTGAAAATATTTTATATGGCAGCACTTGATTTTGGTTTAAACCATTTGGGTGGATGGATAGAACTCAAAGACAGATGATGGAACTTCCTCATGGAGCCCAGTTTCATAAAGTGCTCCTACTATCAAAATGACTGGACCATTTGCTTGACAAAGTTGCACTCTCTCCACATCAGTGTTTCCTTCTAGCTGCTCAATCGCCAAAGAGGAGTCCAAGAAGACGATTGTGCCTCATCATTGTCTTCTCTAAGTGGTGTCTTAGCAGCCCCGTGGAAAGTGTCACTGTTGGTGGTGTTAGTTCAAGATAACATTCTGCTCTCTGGAAACCTGAAACCAACTAAATTTATGCATAGATCCTTGGAGTACAAAGTATCGGGAAGAATTTAACCTGCAAGCAGAGGCTGTGATAGTTTATTTTGGCCTTTGTCCATTGATAAAAGAAATAGCTGTTTCAATGTTGAATGATTTCTTGGCTCTTGACAATAGAAATAAGTAGCCTTTCCTCTTAAATTGATAGCCACGTTCTTGACACTTTGCTCTTGCTTCAGGAAAAGATGTTTTAATGGTGGTAAGAGTGTTCATAATGGAGATCATATTCTTGAAATAGAATCTCATCCAAATCATTCCCAATTAGTGAACATCTCTTCCAGAATCTTTGAAGCACCAAACTGGCATGTGACACTAGTTCCTTTTCTCCTGCTAAAGGAAATACTTCCCTGATAAACCATGCCCATCTGCTGTATTTTGTAGGCTTAGGCTTGGAGGACAAGGCTTAGCTGGCAGTAGGGCTTCTCAGAATGCAGAGGGCAGGAACCTAAAGATAGGACAGATTCATGGCCCTACATTTGGTATGTGATCCTTGCATGCCTCTTTTTTCCTCTCAGTCACACCATCTGACCAGTTCTCTCAAACTATTGCTTTCCCTTTTGCAGAAAACAGTTATGTTTGCTGATTAACTTACATTTTAGTACTCACTACTCTGAATACTCTTAGAATTTTAATAGTCATGCTAAACTATTATTTAAAGTTGTGATATTAGACAGTTGCTTCACCATTCTGGACCTTAGTTCTATCACTAAGGTGTTTGACTGAGCTTGAAGGTCTCTTCAAAACCCAAATTCTAGGGGCACCTGGGTAGCTCAGTCGGTTTAACATCTGATTCTTGATCTTGGCTCATGTCATGATCTGACCGTTCATGAGCTAGAGCCCTGAGTCAGGCTCTGTGCTGACAGCTGCTTGGGAATCTCACTGTCTCTCTCATTCCCCCCACCCCTCTCTCTCTCCCCTCCCCTGTTTGTGTGAATGCTCTCTCTTTCTCTAAAAATAAACAAATAAAACTAAAAAAAAAACCCTCTAAATTCTGTGGTTACAAAAACAACTAAATTAATTTATTCATTCATTTATTCAAGAACTACATATTGAGCCACACTGAGTGGTAGGCCTTGTATTGGGTGCAACAACTTCAGATCTAATTTCTTGCTGTCTATCTAGTAGCTGATATGTCAGGCAAGGAGTACTAGAATGAGGGCTAGGACTCCTGGGGCATGTGAAGTTGACAAAGCTCCCCAGGTGATCCTGGTACTCACTCCCTCTATCAGTTAAGAACTCAGTATTCACTCTGAAAATGCTGGCCACAATAGGCCATTAGGATACATTGTTCCCCTATAATTGGCTGGATAAAATCAAGCTGGAGGTCACCTCACTATGTGTAGCCACAGTTTCACCATCCCCTGTATGGCACATGTGTACAGTATCAGTGTGGCCAACATTGAGTAGCTGGTCTTCCAGAGGCTTGGGATTTCATTTGGATTAGTGCATTAGTTATATGCTCGGTGAGTGATTCTGTTTCTCTCACATTGTCAGAGAGTTGACATAAGGAATTGTTGGATAAAGGACTGGTTGGTTGAGTGGTGAGTCCTTCAAGTGGGCCTTTCTGCTCCACACCCCATGGTTGGATGGGAGAAGGGGAGAGTTGAACATGACAGCTGTTCTCTATGAGGATACCCCTGCAACACATGTCTGTCACCATCCTATGGGTGAGGGTTCTTGAGGCACTTTGGGGCTTGTGAATCTCCTTAATTTGTCACCAATCCCTCTGGAAGGGCCTGAGAGCCCTCTGTGTACTGATTATACCCATCAACTCATTGAACTCGTCCTCCTTCACACACGTACACAAATCTGTGTAATAATGATTGTTCATTGCCATTTTCCTATCATTATCATTCATTCATTTATCAGTCCATTGATTCTTTGACTCATTCACTGATTTCTTCATTTAATCATTCATTTCTCTGTAGGTCAGCATTGAAAAGAGACACAGGGTGTATACACAGGGAACTCTATTCTACCACAAAAAGCTTCAGAGCACACCTGCATTCTCTTTACACAACTTCCTTTTCAGTGTTCTTCCAACTTAAGCCTCACTTAGAGCTGGTCTCCTTCCCTCCATCCATCTGTTCATCTCATCCTTTCTCCATTTAGACACCTCTGATGGGCTTTGTTCAAGAAGATTGCTCACAGGTTTAGGAGGTCAGGGCTAGCTGTGTAGAAAGAACTCCATGGGCTAGTGCAGGTGCAAGGTGGTACCAAGGAGCAAAAGAAGTTGACTTAATCAATTGCAAAAAACTACGATAACATTTAAAATCTCAATCAAGAGATCTTCCCAAGTTTTCCTTTCTCTCTCTAATCGTAGCTCTGTGGCATGACCTGTGAGTCTACTCTGGGGCAGCATATGGGAAGGGAATGTTCTGGAGCCCAGAAACTCCAGTGCTCCTGTTACTGTGCTCACAATGGGGCAACAGAAGTCATCAAAGATCCCACAACCTCCTGACAGTTGTTAACCCCTCATCTCTTTTTGTCCAGTCCAAAGCCTGGTTTCTTCATTTTTATCTCCCCACAGAGCAGTCTTTCTATTCCACTGGAGCCACGATTGACCCACAGAGATCCTCAGGCAGCACCTACTTGGTCCCTCTTCATCTGCTTTCACAAGCTCCATTTCTTGAATCTGGGCCTCTGTATTTGAGCCTGTTATCGACAACCTGCTTGATATTCCATTAGATATCCCGTTGATATCCCGTTAGAACGGCAGCCTTCCTCAGCCATGGCGGTACAGCTCCCAAGGATCAGAATCACAGACAGCCCCAGCGCTGACAGACTGCTGGCTTGGTGTCCTGAACTTATAAGCGTGATCCACTTTGAATGCCCCATTCCCATGCTTCACACACCTGCTGGGCTCCTCTTCCCACTCAACTGCCTGCTCAGGCTGTCTGCGCTTGCAGGTGCTTGGTTCCCTCTCCCTCCCTCGTGTTTGATTCCTTGGGAACAACCCAAATGCATCCAACGCCTGCTGCCTCTCCCCTTCCAACCATCCATCCATGAGGATTGCCAGGGCTGGCTAAATCCCACAGAGTGACACAAGCGACAGTCATGCGTGAACTAAAGGTTATGGCATTTTCTGTTTTGTAGAAACATGCCACAAAAAGAATAGCCAAAACTTCAATGAGCAGAGAAATTTCAGGACCACATACAAAACTTCTCTGTGAGATGTTTCCAAGCAAAGAAAAAACAACTAGTTGTGTATTTCTGTGATTTTTCTAATTTTACATTCTGGAACATGACCCTAAAAATGTCCTTAGCTGGGTGCTTGGGTGGCTCAGTGAGTGAAGCGTCTGACTTTTCGGCTCAGGCCATGACCTCATGGTTTGTGGGATCAATCCTGTGTTGGGCTCTGTGCTGACAATGTGGAGCCTGCTTGGCATTCTCTTTCTCCACCCCCCGCCCCTCCCCCACCTCAAAATAAATAAACCTTTTAAAAATGGCCTTACGGGGTGCCTGGATGGCTCAGTCAGTTACGCATTGGCTTAATTGATTTTGGCTTAGGTCATCATCTCACAGTTTGTGAGATCTAGCTCCACGTCAGACTCTGTGCTAACAGCATGGAGCCACTTGGGTTTCTCTCTCTCCTCTCTCTCTGCCCTTCCCTGCACTCTCACTTACTCTTTTTTTCTCTCTCTCTCAAAATAAATAAATAAACATTTAAAAAAATTCTTCGGATGTGTGCTGTGCAGCTTCCTTTTATGACAACCCTCTTTAAAATGTGATTATTTTATGTTACTTTATCAAAATCATTTCCATATGTCTTCAAATAACATGCTTAGTAGATTTTTTTCCTAGTGGAAAGAATACTGGGCTGTGTTCTGGTCCAATCTCTTTGGAACATTATAGCTATTTGTGTTTTGTTCTGTTTTATTTTTATTGAAGTGTAACTGAAATACAATACCCTGTTAGTTTCAGATATACATTATGGTGATTCTATATTTTTATACGTTTTGAGATGAGTTACTAGTTACTGTCCGTCACATTACAAAATTGTGACAATATTATTGACTATATTCCATATATTGTACATGATATCAACCAGACTTGATTATTTTACAGCTGGAAGTTTGTATCTCTTAATCTCCTTTACCTATTTCACTCACTCAATCCCTCCTTCTCTGGTAACTGACAGTTTGTTTCCTGTTATCTATGAGTCTGTTTCTGCTTTGTTTTGTTTATTCATTTGTTTTGTTTTTAGTTTCCACATATGAGTAAAATCATATGGTATTTATCTTTCTCCATCTGACTTATTTTACTTAGCGTTGATACTCTCTGGCTCTATCTATGTTGTCCCAAATGGCAAGATTTCATTCTTTTTTTATGGTTGGGTATTTTCCATTGTATTTAAATACCACAGCTTCTTTATCTATTTGTCTGTCGATGGACATTTACATTGCTTAAGTGGTCTGGACTAATTTTCTGGGAAAGGGGTCTGTGCTCCCTTTGAAGTCTTGGAGCTTGGTTCTGGGGGCGTGCTTTCACTCATCCCAAAAGCGTTTCACTCATGTACTCAGTATGCATGAATGTGCCAACACATATGTATTGAATATTTACTATGGACCATGAAGTGTGTTAAGTGCTAAAGGTACAGTTGTGAATAAACACCTATATGGTTCCTGTTCTTGTGAAGCATGCAGTTTAGTAAAGGGTTCTCCACCTGGGCACTGTTGACTTTTTGTTGTGGGGACTGTCCTATGCACTGTAGCATGTTTACCAGTGTAGTGGCCTCTACCTACTAGTTACCAGTACCACCTCTCCAGTTGAGACATCCCAGATGTCTCCAGTGCATTGCATTGCCAAATGTCTTTTAGGGGAGAAGGCGGAGAGGGAGGGACAGATTATCCATGGCTGAGAACCACTGATCTAGTATTATTAATGATTAACAATTACTGAGCATTTACTAGGTGTCAGGTGCAGTGTTCAGCACAACTAGCCCAAACGTAGATAACAGTGAAAATTGGCAAGCAGACCCTACTAAAACAACCCAGCAGACTCTACAAGCCTATTTACTCCATGACAAGTAAGGAGGAATTCCAAGGACACATAGAACGTTTATACCTAAGGACTCTGATTTACCCATGTGCTTCTGCTGCTCCGGCATGTTGAGTCATATGTTTACAAAACAAAAAAGTATTTGTTCTCAAACCTGTTTGTGCCTATTGTACTTGTTACAATTGTGCAATTTCATTAAAAAGCACATAAACCTGGGGTGCCTGGGTGGCTCAGTCAGTTGGGCATCTGACTTCGGCTCAGGTCATAATCTCACAGTTTGTGAGTTTGAGCCCCACATCAGGCTCTGCACTCTCAGTGCAGGACCTGCTTCGGATCCTCTGTCTCCCTCTCTCTCTGTTCCTCCTTTGCTCATGCTTCTTATCTCAAAAATAAATAAACAACAAGCAAATAAAAAAATAGCACATAAACTGATTAAATATGAGTATAAAGAGTTTTTCTGAGGAAAACTGAGTGGAATGTTTTGAAATGATGTGATTTAAAAACCTTTCTGTTTAATTAAATATGAATAAGAACAATTGCAGTAAAATAGAAAAAAAACTGTAAAAATCTAGAAGATAGGAGTTCTTGCTTTTACCTTAAAAAGTCCCCGACTGGAAATTGTTACTAAAGCATTATGGATGTGGATTAGGTAAGAAAAAAAAAAGATGTGAACAGTTAGCCAAAGAAAGGGTCCATTGAGTATCTGACTCTTGATTTCCACTCAGGTTAGGATCCCAGGGTCATGGGATGGAGCCCTGCATGAAGCTGTGCACTGAGTGTGGAGCTTGCTTAAAATTCTCTCTCTCTCTTTCTCTCTCTATGCGCCTCTCTCCTGCTCATGTGCATGCTCGTGCTCTCTCGCTCTTTCTCTCTCTCTCTCTCTCTCTCTCTCTCTCTCTCTCTCAAATAATAAGATAACCAGTCAATCAATCAATAAAACAAAGAGACACCACTTTGTGCATTAGATAGGCAGACATTAGCTGGAATATACCACAAGGAGGCCGGGGTGAGAAGCTATTGGAACCCTGGGTGCTGCTGGTGAGAATGGCGATGGGGGCAGCCCCTTCTGGGTGTGATCTGGCCCCACCAGGTGACCCCATGAATTTTTTCCTAGATGTACATCCTTGAGAAATCTTTACACAACTTTATCAAGGGACATGTACAAGGATGCTTGATATAGTATTATGGATTAGCCTTGGTCTTCTGAGAAACAGATACCAAGATGTGAATTAAACCAAGTTAATGTCCAAAGATATTACTAGAGGAGGTACCTGTGAGAAAAAAATGTGAGGGATGGGAGAACCTTAATTTCACAATTCGAGTCTGGTCCTGAGTAAAGGAGAGAGGGAAAGAAGGTTGGTAGACGTGTCACCAATTGCCTTGTGACCTAAGGAATGTTTTTCAAGTCCAGCTGGAAGTCCTCCAGGCAAAATCAGCTGTGAGAGGAGTCTCATGTCACCCATAAATGGGTTCTGTCTCAGTGTTCCTGCTCTCTCCTCGGAGCAGCCCACAGGAAGTGTGACCTTAGGTGAAGCACAGAGATGGATTTCAGAGCACAGTAGCTGGGGGCTTTGGTCACTTACACTCGCTGGGGTAGAAGCCTGGGAGGAGCATTCTCCTGGATTGCACACATGATTGGAGGTAGCAGGGGAGGAAGCTGCATGTATGTCCACCATGGGGAGAGCTGGTAGGTAATATGTACTGAACACACACTGGTGAGCACTTAGAAGCAAAGAATTGGAGGTACACCTAACAGCATGGATGAGTCTAAAAAACAATGCATAGAGGGAAGAAGAAGAAACAAAATGAGTTATCTATCACAACAATATTTACTAAATGTACAAATACATGCACACAAACCAGTAACACTCAATATGCAAGTGTGTACCTACAAACCAAAAAATGTTTGGGGCACCTGGGTGGCTGAGTCAGTTTAGCAACTGACTCTTGGTTTTGGCTCAGATCATGATCTCATGGTTCTTGGGATCTAGTCCTGCGTTGGGCTCTGCACTGTCAGTGGAGTGTGCTTGGGACTGTCTCTCTCAGTCATGCACATGCACGCTGTCTCTCCCTCTCTCTTAAATAAACTGTTAAAAAAAAAGATGTTCATCATGTCTAGTAGAATGGTTGCTTCAGTAGGTTATGGGAGCAAAAAGGAGTAAACATAATGGAACATACAAAAAAAGGCCTTACGTGGGATCAGTGAAGATAAAGTGTCTCTAACTGAGCATGAGTAGCTCAGGTTCCTGACTCTGAAGACCTAGATAAACAGATCAACACAGTGCCCACCATTTGTCCCCTAAACAAACAAACAAGCAAAGAAACAAAACCTGAATGCAAAGCAGCCTCTTTGGAGTTCCCTAATAGCAACTACAGAAACAGCCTTCTGTCTTCAGAACAGTCAATGCCCACTCCTGGTCCTTTAAGTTCTGCTCAACCTGTAACTGCCTCTTGTCGCTGCAAATATACAGACCACCAGCACCAGCAACTCCAGGCACTAGCCTAGGAGCTGCCTTAGGCCACCTACCTGCCTTCCATCTCTCTTTCTTCCAACCTTCCCTTCTGGCTAGCTCCTGGGCTTTCTGTTCCTGCCAAGGTCTCAAGGATTATTTTTTTTTCTTACCAATTAGGTAGCTTTATTGAAATGTAATTTACCTGCCATACAATTCACCCATTCAATTCAATGGCTCTTAGAACATTCAGAAAATTGGGCAGCCATCACCACAATCAATTTTACAATATTTTACCACCCCAGAAAGAAACACAGAAACACCAATGTTTCTCTTGTGCCACCAAACTCCCCATCCTTTCCCCCCACCCTAGGCAACCACTATTCTACTTTCTGTCTCCATGATTTGCCTATTGTGGACAACTCCAGTAAATGGAATTAGACAATGTGTGGTCTTCTGTGACTGGCTTCTTTCATGTAGCATGATGTTTTCAAGATTCATCCACGTTGTAGCATGTTTTAGTGCTAATTCCTTTTTTTTTTCCCAACATTATATTCCATCATGTGAATATACAACATTTTATTTATCCTTTCTCCTGCTGATGAGTATTTGGGTTGTTTCTGGTTTTTGGTAGTTACATACAATACTGCTATGACGTTTGTGTGTAAGTTGTTGTGTGGACATGTTTTCATTTGTTTTGGGTGTACACCTAGGAGTAGAATTGCTGGGTCATGTGGTTAAGTCTCATCCAACCTGTTGAGGAACCTCCAGACTGTTTTTCAAAGCAGGTGCAACATTTTACATGTGCACCAGCAGTGTATGAGGGTGTCAGCTTTCCACATCCCTGTTGACACGCGCTGTCATCTGTCTTTTTGATTATGGCGCCCTATGTCCCACTGTTGGCTCCTGTCTCCTGTTTGGCTCACTGACCTAAGGAATCCTGCACATCCTTGATTTCAGGGGTCTTCTGGGTTTCCTGTAAAAGCTATTCTCCATCACACTGGTAGATTTAGCCCTTGACTTCCTCCACTAAGGAATAAGAATTGCAGATATTGGGGTTCTCAGATGCTACCCCCAAAATACAAGAGAAGAGAAATAGGAAGGTTGAATATGACTGGCAGTAACCCTTTTCTTTCTGTTCTACTCCAGTTGCTGGACTGACCAGCTGAGGGACTGAGGAGGGGCTGCCCTGGGAATGGGACAGCAGTGGTTCTGGAACTCCAACCTGAGAGTGGCAAGGATGAGATGGCACAGACAGTGCAATGATCAGTTTGGAGGTGGACTCTCATTTCCTTTGGCCTTTTTATTTTCTGCAAAGGGAAAGGGAGAGGAGTCTCTGCAGTAGGGTGGTAGAAATAAGTGGTTTTTGTTGACAGTAACATACAACTGATAATGTTAATCATTCCTCTTATCAGTGACTTCCCTTTTATGGCTGGTTTATTTAGAAACAACAGTTGGTATTAGTACAATTTCTATGCATTCCAGGCTGAAGAGCCCTGGTTCGGGGTGAGACAGATTCCAGTACTATCACAGCTGAAAGAGAAAACTGTCAGCACAAAGAAAAAGGCCATCAGAAAAGTCATGGACTGTGTTTCTGTTTAAACCTCTTTTCTTAGGCTGGGATAACTTAAGTAGAGGTTTCTGACTTGGAAAACTGACTTGCGTTTGGATCTCTCAAGCATGCTTGAGTTTTACTGTAGGAAACAAGGCTCAGAGAGTACACTTATTTCAGTAACAATTCTATGCACAGCTGAAGCCTTTACTTAACAACCATTTAGATTCAGAAATAGATTAAATCTATTAATTAGGCCAGAGTTTTCTCCCTCACTGTGGTTATTAACCAAATTGCTAGCATTAGGTGTAATACTGAAGACCATGTTTAAAGATAACCTAGACCTACCATTTTAGCATTTTTATTTTAATGGGCATGATTAGGACATACATTCTCAAACTATGTAGTTTAGTAGAATTCAAGTATAAACTTTTAAACACCAACTCTCTTCAGGTATAATTTGCTTAACATTGAAGTGCACCCAATTTTTTTTAAAAAATTTTGAGAGAGAGAAAGAGACAGAGAGAGAGCACAAGCAGCGAGGGGCAGAGAGAGAGACAGGGAGAATCCCAAGCAAGCTCTGCATTGTCAGCGCAAAGTCCAGCGACGAACTATGAGATCATGACCTGAGCTGAAACCAAGAGTTGGATGCTTAACTGACTGAGGCACCCTGGTGTCCCTACACAAATGTATAACCACTACTATGATAAAGACACAGAGCATCTCTATTACCTTTTCCTCCTGTCCTTTACTGTCAGTCCCCACACAGTTTCCGGTCCCAGGCAAATACTAATTTACTTTCTTTTCCTAGACTGATTTTGCATTTTGTGAATGTAATATAACTGGGACCAGACTGTTTTTGAGATTCATCCATGTTGTTACTTATATCTGTTGTTCATACCGTTTTGCTTCTTGATATTATTTCTAGTGTACCAAAATGACAAGTCAAAGTTTATCCAAGGAATAAAAGGTTGGATAAACATTGAAAATCACCATATTACCCAAATAAAGGTGAAAAAGAATACAATCATCTCAATATATGCAGAAGAGGTACTTGAAAAAATTTGTTACCCATTCATGATAAATAGTCTCAGCAAACTAGTAATAGAAAGGAAATATCCTTAATATGATAAAGGATGGATACAGGAAACATCATGCTTAATGGCTATATGACTTACCTATTGCTCTGTAAAATTTACTCCAAAACATAGCAGCTTAAGCATTAAACCTTAACATCTCACTATTTCATAGGGCTAGGGATTTGAGAGCAGCCTGGTGGAGTAGTTCTGACTGAGATTCTTTTGTGAGGTTGCATTCAAGTGATCAGCTGGGATTATGCATGGTCATCCGAAACCTTGATTAGGGCTGGAGGATTTGCTTCCAAGAGAGCTCATTCTCAAAGCTGTTGGGATAAGGCTTCAGGCCCTCACTCACTATTTGAGGGAGACCTTAGATCCTCGCCAAGTGCATCTCTTCATAAGGCTTCTTGTGTGTTCTCATGGTTTGGCAAATGGCTTCTCCCAGAGTAAGTGATCCAAGAAAAAGAGAAAGCAGGAAGGAAGTCACAATGCCATTTATGATTTGATCTTTTGGTAGTCACATATATCCTTTCCACCAGTACCTATTCATTAGAAGCAAGTCACTAACTACTGCTCACATTTAAGGGGAAGGGAAAAGGCTCCACTCTCTGAGCAGAGGAGTATACCAGAAATTGTGAATATATCTCAAAACCACAACAAAATGTAAAAGATGAGATGCTTTCCCCCAGGAATATCAGGAACAAGGAAGAATAAATACTTTCAACATTTTTATTCAATGTAATCCTGGAGATCTCAGCAATCACAATACAGCAAGAAAAAGAATAAGGTATATGGATCAGAAAGGCAAAAGTAAAACTGTCTTTATCTGCAGATGACATATTTGTGAACATAGAAAACTTTAAGGAGTCTACAAAAAGCCACTAAAATACAAATAAATTTTCCAAAGTTGTATGATACAAATCAATATATAAAATTTAATTGAATTTCTATACACTAGCAACAATCAATGGTAAAATAAAAATTTTAAATGCCACTTAAAATAGTATCAAAAATACATTAAATATTTGGGGATAAATTTAGTAAAAGATGTGTAAGACCTATACATTGAAAACTATAAAACATTGCTGGGAGAAACTAAATGAGACCTAAGTAAATGGAGAAATATGTCATGTTCATAGATTGGAAGACTTGCTGTTGTTCAGATATTAGTTCTCTCCAAATTGATCTGTAGATTCAATACAATCTCAAGCAAAATACTAGCAGGAATTTTGTAGAAACTGATGAACTGATACTGAAATTCATATGGAAATAAAATAGTGGATAATGAAAATAATTTTTAAAAAGAACAAAGATGAAGAGTTCACACTACCTGATTTCAAGATTTATTATAAATCTTATTATTATAAGTCATCAAGAATCATGAAACAATACATGAATCCTAGTAATAGACATTACATACATACAATTTTTCATATATATATAAACTGAAAAAATTTTTAATATATATTTGAACCATTAAAAATCTATCTATATCTGGGACGCCTGGGTGGCTCAGTTGGTTAAATATCCGGCATCAGCTCAGGTCATGATGTCTTTGTGGGTTCAAGCCTCACATTAGGCTCTATGCTGACAACTCAGAGCCTGGAGCCTGACTCAGATTCTGTGTCTCCCTCTCTCTCTGCCCCTCCCCTGCTCATTCTCTCTCTCAAAAATAAATAAACATTAAAATTTTAAAAACTATATATATATATATATATATATATTCAATTGTTTTTTGACAAAGGTTCCAAGTTATTTCAATGGGGAAAGTTTTTTCACAAATAGTGTTGGGACAACTGTGTACCTATATTGAAAAAAAATAATCTTGACCCTTAGCTCACACCATATATAAAAATTAACTCAAAATGCATCAGGCCTAAATGTTAAAGTTAAAACTATAACATACTTTGAAAAACAATATCAGAGAAAATCTTGGAAAACTTTGAGAAGACAAAAATTACAAGGCTACAAAAAGCACCATGCATAAGAGGAAAAAAATGATACATTGGACTTCATCAAAATTAAATTTTTGCTCAAGTATAAATGCAACCAAGAGAATAACAGGGATCAGGGTGGAGAAGGCAGTGTGTGCACCAGACCCTACTTTGGTGAAGGGCAGTGGCCATGTAGGCAGTAAATGACAGTGACCAAGAATGAAGATAGTATGAGTGAGTATTAGGATTCTCAGAGGGTGGAGCATCCTGGCTTCTATCAGAGAAAGAAGGACATGGACCTCACCTCCTGACCCTGAGGTTTGTACAGCCTTAAAGGATGATGTCCTGAGGGGGGGGGCGGTGCGGGGGGGACAGGAGAAGAGCAGATTTCAGTCAAGGCAGATGGTGGAGAGAAATGCCCAGGGAAGTGGTTCAGGATATAAGGGATGTGTTGATCACAGAGTAGGACTCCTGGGGCTTGGTGGCAGAGCCTGGGAGGAAAATGAGACACTTTAAGAAGGAGAGGTTCTGAGGATATAGGACAGGAGAGACATATTTTGGACTGTGACTGCAGGAAAACTTCCCCCTCTCAGTCTCCTGAAGCAGTAGTCTTCAAACTTTTTTGATTGAATCGTCTCACACAAGATTTCTAAACACCTCCTTTACTTTTGCTGTTGTTGTTTTTATTAAAATATAAGTTTTTGGGGGTGCCTGGATGGCTCTTTTGGTTAAGTGTCTGACTCTCAATTTCAGCTCAGGTCATGATCTTATGGTTCATGAGATCAAGCCCTACATCAGACTCTGCACTGACAGCCGAGTCTTCTTGGGATTCTCTCTCCCCCTCTCTTTGCCTCTCTCCCACTCACATTTTCTCTGTCACCCTCAAAATGAAAATTAAAAAAAATTTTAATCTGACTTTTCTAAGGTACATAAATCTTAAATATACTGGCTCAGTGAACTTTTCCATATTTATACACTCATGTTATCAGCAGCAAGATCAAGATGTAGAGAGCATTTCCAGTAGTTAGCTGGTTCCGTCATGCTCCATTCTTGTTGGTACCTGCCTTCTCCCTCCTGTAGGTAACCACTGATCTGACTCCTGTCATCATCCTCTCACATTTTTCAGTTAACATGAAAATGTTTCTATGATAAATCTAAATAACTGCAAAGGATGTCATTCCTGGCATATTATATAGTGTACCTTGGCCTGCGTATTGAACCAATTTAATTTATGAAAATGTCTGCTATCTAATCTAAATGGCAAGCCAGTCTTCATTGTCAAACCAATTAGCCAGATTGGATTTTCAGTCAGAAGAAGTCTGACTTCATTTATCAATTCATACATACAATTCATTCCTAGGTCTCCCTGTGATGGATTTACCTTACTTTTGGATTCCAATTCTATTCTTTTTAATTTTATAAATTTATTTTTGAGAGAGAGAGAGACAGTGCAAGCAGGGGAAGGGCAGAGAGAGGAGACACAGAATCTGAAGACAGGCTCCAGGCTCTGAGCTGTCAGCACAGAGCCCGACATGGGTCCCAAACCCATGCACCAGGAGCTCATGACCTGAGCCAAAGACAGCTGCCTAACTGACTCGGCCACCCAGGTGCACCTGGATTCCAATTCTAAAGCATATAGATGGGTGCATAAAGCTCAGGAGCTTGCCAGTCGTTTGTTACCTGCTGGAACCAAGGCACTGATACTGTATTATTTTTATGAAGCTCTTCTGCTTTGCCTTCAGGGAAATGCCTCACAAATGCTCCTCACAAATGCTCCTCACAGGAGAGAGCATACATTCTCAAAGTGTCTTTTTTTTTTTTTTTTTTTTTTTTTTTTGGTGCCCTCTAGGTTTTAAAATCTGGGCATGTGTATTTGGGATTTGGGAGAAGCCTCACCAGGGGAGGTTGGAAAGAACTGGCAGGGTGTTGCAGCCCAAAGTCAGGAAAGAGTACAAGTGGAAACTAAAGATATGTAAGCAGTCAGCTTAATACAATCTGTGCCTTCTCACTGTACAGAAGCCTGTGTACACTGTTAGGGTACAGTTTCTGCATCTAAGCACTATTGACATTTTGGGTCCTTTAATTTTTTGTCATAGGGGGCTGTCCTGTGCATTTTAGAATATTTAACAGCATCCTTAGCCTCTACTTACCAAATCCTAGTAGAAACCCCCCTTCCTCACATTGTAACAACCAAAAATGTCTTCAGACATTGGCAAATATCCCTCTGGGGAGCAAAACCCCTGGTTAAGGACCACTGCCTTAGGGTACTCCAGTTTGGGGACTGCTGTCCTGGAGGATGGTAGATTCACAGACATCATCTGCAACCTGGAAACATGGAAACTATAGTCACAGTAGGGACCCAATTTTCCTTCTCTTTTTAGTCCACAGAAGTGGAACTTGAATCTTGTTTCCCACTAGGCTAGATGGCAGCAGCAGCAGGGGGCCTAGGGGTCTGGGCTATGTGGTCCCTCTTGCAGGGGTGAGTAGAAGGAGTGGGTAGTAGTCTTCACCCTTGCAGCTTCACCATCAGCACTAAGGAGAGGGTGGGGACCTTTTGCAAATGTAGCTTGATGGCAGCTTCAGAGATGTTCCTTAGAGACCCCAAGAAATAACTGAACAATGGGGAGCCTGGTTGGCTCAGTTGGTTAAGCATCCAACTTCGGCTCAGGTCATGATCTCATGGTTTGTGAGTTCAAGCCCTGCATTGGGCTCTGTGCTGATAGCTCTGAGCCAGGAGCCTGGAGCCTGCTCTGGATTCTGTGTCTCATTCTCTGTTTGCCTCTCCCCCACTTGTGCTCTGTCTCTCAAAAATAAATAAACATTAAAAAAATTTAAAAAAAGAAATAACTCTATAAGACTTTGGAGGGCTAGGATGTTTTAACAACAGAGAAAGGTATTAGAAAAAATTTTTTTCTTTTAGAAAATATCCATCAACATACTGCTTCCTTCATTGAGAACAACTTGCTATGAAAAACATGTCAGCTAAATTTAGTGCTTAATGACTTTAGTGTATAGTGACATAGTTTATTTACATTCTGGCTCCAGTTTCTTAACTTGTCATGGCAGCATTCCACACTTTGCATGGCTAGGCTATGAACCGAGGGTCTTTAGAGGGTCGTGAAATCAATGCAAGACTTGCAACCTTTGTTTAAAAAAAAATCTAATGAAATGGAAAAAAAAATCAGAGTACATCCTATTTAGAATAAGTATAATTCTATGAATCTTTTGTTTCACTTGCATACATGTATATACACATACACACATGTGTACTGAGTCACAGTGTCACAATACCTTTCAAAGTGTGGACATTGGTAAGAAAAGTAGAAAAAGCACTGGTCTAGGAAAACATGAAAGTGCACCTGTGCTCATTTTAGGCTGGATTCTGGCCCATTATGATTTTCAGAGCTTTTCTAGCTAGCTATCATCAGTAGATACTGCCAACCTTTGATCCATAGTCCTCAGTCCACCTGGAGTCACCTTCAGACAGCACCTTACACCCCTGGTTCCTGCATTTCTTTGCCTATGAGAGTTGTCTGGCTGAGAAAGCAGGCTCCTCCCGAAGGTCAGGATGAAAGTGCCCGAGAGTTAATGCCAGGAATTAGATGAGATGAGATGAGAGTTGGTGGATATATTCCAACTTCCTATTCCTGCGTGGAATACTTCTAAAGAGTTACACATTCTTTCTAAGAGGGTTACAACACAGACTAAGAAAAGAAACTGAGGTACAGATACATTAAATGACTTATCCAAGGTCACATGCCAGTAACATTTAAACTCAGGTCTGTTTTATTCCAATGTTCACTGTTATATCTGTGTTATATATTTTCTCCCAAGGTACACTCCCCTGGCTCATTAACTTATTGACCTTCTTTTTTGTTTTTTCAAAGTTTTATATTTATTTAAGTAATCCCTACCCCCCAAAATGGGGCTCAAACTCACAACTCTGAGATCAAGAGTAGCATGCTCTTCCAACTGAGCCAGCCAGCTGCCCCTAAAGTTACTAAACCCCTAACAATTACTTCAAGTTAACCTATCGTGTTTTCTGGGTCAGTCCTTAGCCTGTGTCATTCCCTTGAACTCTTTCATATGACAGGGGCAGCAATTCCGACAAGCTCCACTTCCCAGGCTCCTGGGTGAGCTGGCTTCTTCTTGGGTTCTGGTAATGGGAGGCACTGGCAAGAAATCACAGAGAGGAGAGAAGGCAGGATATTTGTCCCTCTTTCTGTGTCTCTGGTTGCATTTCCAGTATAGTTCTAGCTAGGCAAGCATACTGTAGTTCTGGCTTTTTCCACTGACTGGCTCCTGGGCTGTGGTAACATTGATTATGCTTTTTGTCCCTCCAGCCTAAGAGTGGTAGCACTTTCTGCAAATCTCTAGATAACTTCACAGTCCTCTATTTGGAATCTCAGACTTGTGTAACCCATTCATGTATTAATTTCCTCTGTCTATTTATTTGAATTTCTTCTATTTTAAATATTAGAATGGCTTCTGTTTTTCTATTTGGTATTGATTGATTGATTCCTAATCTTCTGTTTTATTAAAAGTGATGATAAGTCTGCTGAACTCAACATGTATAGTATAGAGCCAGTTATTGATTAAATAATACTCCACTCAGAATCAGCCCCAAGATTCCTTGTCAATGTTTGTCTCTAATTAAAGGATTTTTTTTCATTCTCATTTTCTATTTGTCAAGTATGCCAGTGTTCTGGTACGGGTTCCCTAGAAAACAGAGCCTGAGGCATGGATTAAGTGCTGATGTATTTATGAGTATCTGGGAGATGCAAAACCATGGCAGCAAGGGTGTGGAAAAAGGGAAGTTAAACAGTGAAGGGTGGGAAGCTTTGCAAAGTGGCACATAATCATGTTGCTCCTTGCTTCATGACAAAGCCACAAGAGGCTTAGCAGGTCACTCAGCAGGTGCATCTGCTCAGTCACACTGGACATCTCAGGACAGGTTGCATGGGGAACCAGCACCCCAAAGTCATCCATCCAAGGGAAGGAGGAAAGGAAATTTATTTGCTAGACACCTTTCAGTCTCCCATGTCCCCATTCATCAGAATTTGATATAGAATCAAAACTTCCATGTTTCTGCCTTACATCATCCAGCCCCTCCAGCCATTACTCAATAAGCCAGATTCTGTGCTGTGCAGCTGCTGTGTTGTCCAAGTACAGAAGTGGCAGAAGCCAAACATCAGAATGCAGTTCCCTACAGGGAGTTGATCATCCAGGGCAGAAGCTGTGAGTGTGAGAGGCAGATTGGGTGGAAAGAATCTGAGGGAGCATCTGTTATGGATTCAATTTTGTCCCCTAAAATTCCTATGGTGAATTCTGTAGAACCTTACAACGTGACTATACTTGAAGATAGGACCTTTACAGATGTGATTAAGTTAAAATGAGTCCATTAGGGTAGGCCCTAATCTATTCTAATTGATATCCTTATAAGAGGACATTTGATAGACACCAGGGATATGTGCACACAGAAGGAAAGCCATGTGAGGAGATTCTAAAAGCCAAGGAAAAAGGCTTCAGGAGAAATTAAACCTTCGAACACCTTGGTCTTGGACATCCAGTCTCCAGAACTGTGAGAAAATAAATTTCTGCTGTTGCACTCACCCAGTCTGCTGTACTTTGTTATGGCAGCCCTAGCAGACTAATATAGCACATAAATGCTTCTGATAGAACCAGTTCCAGAAAGTCATTCTCTCTATGTCGAAAAGTCCTCCCAAAATAGGCTTGTTCTAGTACAAGTTTGCCATGATTGTATGGGGAGCTCAGTATGTCCCATCCTCTACCAGGTGGAGGAGGTAAAGCTGATGTGGCCTGTGTGGACTAGGAAAAATATGCAGTTATGGGTGAGTGGAGGTTCCAGAGGGAAGGCAGTGGGTGAAAGCCAAAGAAGCATGTTCCAGTGAGTCATACAAAGAAGGGGGCCCTTAGGAACATTACTCTGTGTGTGACATCAAGGGGAGTTGGTTATGAGGTGGGGGAGGGAGCTGGACTGCCACAGGTCAGAACAGGTAGTAATAGGGCTGCCTGACTGCACAGTGAAGTAAGAGGCTCGTGTCCCTGACTGGACTTCCTGGTACACTTATTACATGGGAAGGCCTGATCCCACCGAAGGCCGGGGATGGAAGTGATTTGTAAATGGATTAATAAGTGAATCACTGCTGCCTCTAAAATACTCTTCCAATGATGCACCAGGACACAATGCCTGTTATCATCATTACTGTATACCTTGGGTTATTTGGAAGTGACTGTAGTTGAACTGGATCCTGATTTATTCATTCGTCCAACTCATTTACTTAGTGTGTGTGCTAGGCCATGTGTGTGCAAAAAGGGACTCAGAAGGACACAGTCTATGCTCTCTTGGCTTAATGTCTTTTTAAGAACAGTGTAACTCAGATGATTTTACCTGATTGTATTGTTTTTATAATAAGTTGATATGATACACAGTTTTTTCTATTATCCAGTTTCATAGGTTATTCCCAAAGCTGGTCCCTTAGTCAAAGCATGTTTTGTCCTCCAACAGAGTTTGCTTAGTCTGATTCATAATTACCAAGATTTCAACTAAATGCTTTTTGTTTTTTAATAGTTCTTGGTTTACTCATTGATATTTTGATATGAAGAAAAGAGCTTAGGCAGATTTGGGTCCAAATTTAACTGTCATTCACAAGCTGATAAGTTTCAATTTCTTTGTTAGTTTCTTCATCTAAAATACAGAGACAACACCCAACATCCAAAGTGGTTGACACACACTTAATAGATACTCAATACATGCTTATAATGTGGACTCAATACTGTATTTACATTTAGTTTGTGCAAGCTAAATAAAGAAAAAGGAAGATAAAAAGCTATTTCAATGGCATACTTTTTTATATTTCTAAAACACTTCATAATAGTTATGATTATTTGAATTTTTAAAAGTTTTATTTTATTTTAAAACATATTTATATATTTATTTAGAGACCAGGAGCAGAGGAGAGGCAAAGAGATAGGGAGAGAGAATCCCAAGCATCTAGCAGGGGCTAGATCTCACAAAGTGTGAGAACATGACCTGAGCCAACATCATGAGTTGGACACTTAACTAATTGAGCCACTCAGGGACCCCCAGATTTTAATTTTTTAAAGTAATCTCTATACCCAACATGGGGCTCCAACTCACAACTCTGAGATCAAGAGTTACATGCTTTACCAACTAAGCCAGCCAGGCACCCCCATAATAATAGCTTTAAAAGAAATTGAACTGAAAAAAGAAAAGCATTAGGAAACTGTCACATTGAAGGTGGACATACAGCCTCTCAAAAAAATCCAATGAAGTTAATTTTCCTTCAGTATTAACTTGGTATCTCTTTAGTTTAACACCAGATGAAGGAGTTGGCTTGTATTTACAGACCATGCTGTACCAAAAAAAAAGAAAAAAGAAAAAAAAAAGAAAGAAAAAGTGTATCTTTAAACACCAGAATTACAGTCAGTGCAGCAAGATGCTCACACTGTGAGAAGCCAACCAAGAGTATAGAAAATTCAAGTCTTTTCATTGCAAGATGCAAGCAGAATATATTCATGGATAACAAAGTCACTGGCATTCCTTGAACTGTACATTCTTTCCTCAAGATAGCTTATAAGTCTATTAAATAAGTCTAGTTCAGCTAACACTCTGCTAATGATCTTCCACCAGGAGAAGTCCCTGTTTATCCATGCCCTGTGCATTCCGTCGCAAACCAGTTCTTCAAACTGGTTGCCCCTTACCTAGTGCTAAAATTGTGAAATTGTCAGTTAAGCTTTTTAACACTCTCTCACTTCTATTCTAATACAGCACAACATAGAATTATGAAGAACTCGTCAGTACTTAATCAGTTGTTTTGTTCACTTAGAGAAGTGAATCTTTTTGTACAATTAGAGTTACCAAGACATAAGAAGAAATCTTCACAGTATATTTTTAGAAAGGCACATTAAAATGAAGGATATGTAATGAGCTTGTAGAAATTATTTAATGCATGTTAAATCTTCCTGTCATATATTTTTTAAGTTAAATATGGTGTGAAGAATGGAGTATTTTGGTCCTTGTTAGGATTTTCTGATATCAGAGACAGTATGTTATGGTGTAGTGAGAGACCAAATAATTTTCATTTAATGACTTTCTTTTCTCTCCTGACCATTGTCAAAAAACAATGCATTGTCCTTGAAGGAATTTTTTAGAAAGAGCAAAGTAAAGAAGCCGGTATTGATAGGAAATAGTAGCCACTTTTTAAGCAAGTGTTTTCAACTAGTCTCAATACACATGACTCCAAGAGGAAACTGAAATTTTTTCAGAGACTTCTACATTTCTATGAACACTAGATAAAAGTCACAGATAAAAATTCTTATATAATTTCATCTTATATTTTCCCACTTTCCATTAAAAATAAAAATAAAGGCTAACTCTTGGAGTGATTATTTTTGGCAGCACATACTTTTGTATATCATCAAATATATAAGAAAAGTTTGAACACAAATGAAATTAGTCGAGTATTTCTGATTTTTACTCATAATTCTTTAATGCCAAAGCAAATACCAAAGTTCAATACACACATATGCACATTTGCCAGATGATTACTGTGCCTTTTACCACATCCTTTGCAAAGTAAAGAACTTATCAATTTTAGCTACACGTTACATTAAATGAAAATAAACTAAGTTGTGAGGCACTGTGTATTGATTACTCTTGTTTTTATAACATGATAAAATGAATACATTCTATTAAATCTTACATCATTTTAATCTTGAATTGTCTTTTAAAAATCTATCTAATAGTACATGGTTCATAATTTATTTCTCAATGTTTTCAATATGCTTCAAAATTAGATTTAACATGCTCATTAGAATCGGCCAGTGAAGTCAGACTTTTTCTGAAAGAAAGCAAATCTGACCTGGCAGTATGGTTTGACAAAGGGGACAGTTTTTCTCATCGGGTTGTATGGCAAATATTTTCTACAATCTGAAAGGGCTGAATCTGCAGCTTCATGGTTTTGACAAAAATGTATTTTAAACGTGTGACAAGAAGAGTAAGCGTCCAACTGTTGATTTGGGCTCAGGTCATGATCTTACAGTTCATGAGAGCACTGAGCCTGCTTGGGAGTCCCCCTTTCCCTCTCTATGTCTGCCCCTTCCCCACTCAGGAGTACAAGCACTCTCTCTCGCGCTCTCTTTCCTTCTCTCAAAATAAATAAACTTTTAAAATGTGACCAATATAAATAAAATAAAAAAGGTTTTATTTAAAAATACTATATTGACAAGAAAGTATTAAAATTAAAAATATTTCCATTTGCTCTCCCTTTTCTGAGGGTGTTTGTTGGCTTAAACGTGTGCCTCTAAGAGAAAAAAATAACCAGTACAAGTATTCATTTGATAAGTTTTGGCAAAGTCTTTTTTGGTATTTATCAAGATTGAAGTGAATTATAGTGAAGGACCGTGAGGACTGGGTAACAAATCCTTTTGCAAGTCAGGTAGCTTTTAATTCTTTGCTTTCAACAAAATTGAAGGTGATCAAAGTAACAGTGTGAGATTATTTACAATAGTGTTTGAAGGAAGATCACATGATATTACTAAAAAGTTCAAAGAATTCAGGATGGTTTAGCAACAAAACCCTGTTGTGTGAATATGGTTTCTCAGAGTTTGCTTCCATACACATAAAGAATAAGAATGGAACTGATGCTGAACTCATTCTAACTCTAGTGTTATGTAAAATTTATCCACAGGTACATGAACTAATTTTTTAAGGTCCTAACCATCTTATTAAGAGACTGATTCCTAGTGCAATTTTGATTTTTGTTGAATAAGCTTTAATCAAAATTTGTAATACATGTATATTGTTTTGATCAATTGGAAATTAATAATACTTGGGCTGATCATGTAATCTAGAGGGAAATTATTAATTTTGAGTGTCAATTTATAGAGATATTTTGGTTGCAGAAACAGGTAGTAGGGTATCACCAAAAAACTTTTAGGTTTAAACACATTACACTAGGATAAAATTCTTTGGATGAATTAGAATGGGAATTTGAGATCAGAGAGAAAAAAGGATCATAAAATTTCCTACTGTTAAAGAAGAAACATATTCTTTATTTATAAAAAAAAGAATAATGGACATATCAAATTGCTATGGTATTTAGACTCCACTGCATACATTTTAAAATGTTAAATGAAGGCTTTCTTTTTAAACGACCACCATTACAATATTTTGGGAAGCATATCCTTTGCAACTCTTTAAAGTTATAATGGAAAAATTAGATGCCAGGTTGCATATGTGGAAAGGGGTAAAGGCATTCACAATTCTTTTGAAAAGATCCCTTAAGTTTAAAGTCACTGAATTGGAAGATTTAATTGTGTTGCCTTTCAAAGGTGTGTTAGCCTGATGCATCTATCATATTTTCTTTTTTTTGAGAGAGAGAGCATGGCGATGGGCAGAGAGAGAGAGAGAGAGAGAGAGAGAGAGAGAGAGGGAAGGAGACAGAGAACTGAAGCAGGCTCTGCACTGACAGAAGAAAGCCTGATGTGGGGCTCCAACCCAGGAAATGTGTGATCATGACCTGATACAAAGTCAGTCGCTTAACTAACCAATGGAGCCACCCAGGTGCCCCGTATCTATCATATTTTAAGGATCGTCTTAACTCAGGGTCAGATGGACTCTCATGTCTGTGGACCAGGTTCTCTTCTTGTAATGAACTGAGGATTCACTCTTTTTTCATCTCTCTGATTGCTCTTTATTTTTCTCTGAAGACCATCCCCTTTCTGTTAACAATCTTTGTTTAGGCAAAACTTACAATGAATTAGTCTTCTCAGAGATTAGTCATTCATTCCGACAAAAAATGTTTGAGTATCTCACAGAAGTGGATATATTTAGGAAAAATGAAAGTAGTTCGATCTGATGGAGAACTGAGTTGCTGGCATTACAGCCTTATCTGAAGCCATACTGAGAACTAATATTAATTGGATGTTCTACTTTAGGGTCTGAAAACTGGAAGTTCACACCATGATTTACTTAATGTGCTTTATTTGGCTTACACTGTGTTTAAAATTTTAATTAGTTGGCAAGTTTTAAAAAACAGATTTCACATAAAAATCTAACTTTCTAGTTGTTTTTGGAAAACTGAAATGCCTGGTAGCACTGGGCCCACATTCTCACAAGGCAAAGGCCAGTCTGAGACTAAGTTAGTGGCCGCCCCTTTTAGGCAGGATTATTATCTATTAGTTTGCTGTGGCTCCCATTTTTGCCTTCATACTAGCCTACTTCACCTATTCATCATGCCTGCCTGACTACCATAGACTTTAACATTGGATAGCCTATTATTTTCCCTTGGGTTAGATGGACTCTGTAGAAAGCTAAGTATTTGCATTGCATTACCGTGGTCCCATTAAAACTGCTTTCTGTAGGCCATACCCCCATATAGTACCCTCAACTTTAGTGGATGGTCACTAAAAGAAACAGTGTTGTAAAACTAGCTAGTGAGTTTGAGGAGGTGGTAAAGGGTATTTCCCTCTCCATTACTATGTTGCTATGTAGTTCAGCCAATATTCTTCTTTTAAAGTGTCCTGAAAAGCTTTGTTGCTATTGGAGAAATTGTGTATTTCTCCTCCAAGACAATGAAAATCAAGTAACTGATTATTTATTTGCTTTGTTTCCAGAAAGCTGAAAGCCACATTTATGGTTTAACTTTCATATTGTGTTACATTTCATTACCTGAATATTCTTGTTCTAAAGTTTTCTCTGGTATTAACCTCTAGCCCGTTTTTAAAATTGGTTGTCATTTTTTAATGTTTATTTGTTTTTGAGAGACAGAGTGCAAGTAGGGGAGGGGCAGAGAGAGAGGGAGACACAGAATGCAAAGTGGACTCCAGGTTCCAAGCTGTCAGCACAGAGCCAAACACAGGGCTCGAACTCACAAACCATGAGATCATGACCTGAGCCTTAGTTGGGTGCTTAGCCAACTGAGCCACCCAGACACCCCGGTTGTCATTTTTTATATTTACATTTTCTTTTTTACGTATTTATTGTAAAACCTCTCAAAGCACACATTTATAAACTATTCTTGAATTACTTCATTTCTAAAGATGGCTAGAGGATCTATAACATTTTGGTTCTCCTTAGAGGGTTACTATGGTTTCAGTTTTGAATCTTCTTTGCTCTTGGTCCCATCCACCACATGCAAGAATTATTCAGTTACACTGTAAATACCTGAGAGACAAGGACTTTTATGGTGATCTTGTATTGCCCAATGTCTAGCATAGGACTTGTTCTCTGTATAAAGCCACCTGTTGTGTAGTGACAGGATAATAAAAACAATAGTAAAAGGTAATTTTTTATTCCATTCCCTGGAACAAGGGGACTTTATATCTGTGCCAACTCCGGGAAGTCCTGTCATGAAAAAGAATGAAAGATCCATGTACATAAGTAGACTTTACACACTTTATCATAAAAGGAATGTGTTATGTAAGACTGGACAGTAAACTTTTTCTCTGGTGACTGGAAGGTGAGAAAGTAGCTCAGCTTCCTTGAACTGCAAATTTATTTAGCTTCACTATCTTTCTGTGAATCCTTATTTAATACCCTGGCAAAGACTATATAAACTATGTACTTGAATGGAGACAATATGAGCAGTCAAAATTACCAATATGTACTCTTTGGAATTTAATGAAAAAATCTACAGATGCTCTACTAAGTTCATGCAAGTGCACGAGTCTCTATATTGCTCAGACATGGCAAAATGGAACCTAAGACCACATTTATAGTTTGTGTTAGCCAAGTGTTGCTACGAAAAAAACATTTCTCCTAGTGTTAAGTACAAGGCAGGCTGTTGGAGACGCTTCATGATTCAGATTCCTGACCTAGTCTATGGTGGCTCATGCTGCGGTCAAGCAGATCAGGGCACTGTTTAATGGCTCTGTCCACAGGGTGTGCTCACTGCAACATTTCTGAAGTTCATCACTGGCACTTAATTTCAAGCCTCTTTTTTTTTTTTACTTTGAAAACTCTAAACGCCTCATTGAGGACAGTATATACTACGTGTGCCAAGCCTCTGGTTTCAAAGTTCAGCTTTGACTGGACAAAAGGTCAAAAGATATCTTTCACAGCAGGGAAAGTGTAATTTTCCACGTCTTTATGATGTTTTGAAATGGTTGAAGTGATTTTCCCTAAAATTTCCATAAATAAATTACTTTTGCCAGTGGAGTAACTTTAATTCTAAGATTTCTTGGCAAAAATGTTGAAAAGTAACCCTTTCCTATCAGTAATCTGATCTTCAGCGTCATCCTCTGTGTGTTCTCTTGGAGGGGAGAATCATAGGTGATCCCAGGATTCAAGCAAACCTGTCATGTTTGGACTAAAAGTATGGAAAATTTTAGAATTCACAAAGGCTCTCAACTTCTGAGCAGAACCTCAACTCTATCATTTAATATTACACGTTTTAGCAACAACGGGGAGAAGAGCTCTTATGTCTGAGATCACTTTTCTCCTAAAGTCTCTCTAGGGGTCCTCCCCCATACTTTTGATTGTACTTGCATCTGACTTAACCATGGATATGCCAAACTTTCCTCTTCCACATTTTTAAACTTCCTTTTCCATACGTATTGTTATTTCTGGCTTCTTGCTTCAAGACAATGGTGTGCCAAGGCAACGTGACATGATGGCTTGAACTTGCAGGATTTACCTCTGTGGGCTACCCAGGAATCGTTAGTGAATATTTCTGTGTACTTTGCTTAAAGTTGTTCAGGTGGATATGGACCTGACAGGAGTTAGATTTACCTCTTCCAATGAAATGGCCACAAGGCACGTGTAAGAGTATGTGTATCTGCAAAAGCCTTGTCCTCACTTCTCCACCCATCCACCTCCCCACAGGGCTAGTTTTCTTTTTGACCATAAGCAAATGTTTGACTTTCTGGGACGGAGGTAGAGTTTTGGGGACCGGATTCGGGGTCTTCAGTTATACTGTTTTTGCTTTTTTCACTGGTCTATCAAGTGTGTGCCCCAGACTCTCTGGTGACTCACAACATCTAAGATCTAATTTTTTGGGTACGTGTACAGTTTATATTTTATGAGTGTCTTCTTTGAATTGTGCAAGTCTACTCCTTATTCTTTGCCTTGTTGATCTTTTGCCTGTTCTGGTATTGTCACTGCCTTCCAAAGCCTGTTTGGCAAACGATCACTTCCATCTTCCACTCCACGAGCCAGTGCACGTTGACTTGCATCTCCCATTCCTCAGGTCTCTTCGGGAAAACCACAAGGTGCCCGGTCACTGCCTCTCATTCTGCACTGACCCTGCGGTCCATCACTTCACTTCTCCCACTTCCCGCGGCTTTCTCGTGTCCATCAGTCTCCTCCATCGATCACCTTCTTTCTTTTAACTTAGGGAAGTCTGTCGAGTTGTCCCTCCACGTCTCCTGCCCGCCTCCCACCAAGTCCTACCGGACGATTCTCCGCTGCCCCAGCCGGCACGTCGGCCTCGACTGCCTGGACGTGAGGCTGTCCCACGCCCGAGTTTCCATCCGCCCCCCACTTGCCTACAATTCGGCAGGAACTTTACTCCGGCCGAGAGTGAAGGGCGGCCGAGCGTGGGTGTGCAGCGGGACGTCCGCAGCGAGCGCGGGGTGCGGCGTGGGGCGCCGGTGGGGTGGG
>NC_043705.1:38936372-38977819 GCF_006229205.1 Suricata suricatta | reverse complement strand
CGGCCGAATTGCAAAGCGGGGAGCGGGCTGCGCCACTGTCCTGCGGGAGGAGTGCTCTGTGCACCCGGCTCAGCGGGTCCGGGCTGCGGCGCCCAGGAACCTCACGCTCCACTTTGCTCCGAGCTCGGAGGCAAGCGGGATGCGCGGCCGCGGGCTTTCGCGGGAGGCGAGCGGGACTCCTCGCCCCGCAGACCAGGAGGTGCGGGAGCCCCTGGGTGTGAAGGTGGTTGTCCAAGACTCGACGTTTTCTTCCGGGGGCTCTCGGTAGCCCCACTTTTTTCTGGCCTGGAGGAAGGAGGCAGAGCGAGCAAAGCTGCCCTGGTCATGTCCCCCGGGACTGGTGAGCTGGGGGGAGGGGGTAGCGCAGCAGGAGCCCCTTGGGCTGGAGCTCGCTGGGGAGAGGGGCTCGCTGGAGGGCCTAGGGAGGGACTGGAACACCCTGGAGCGAACTATCATCTCTGGGGCCGAGAGGCCGAGAGTCTCCAGTTTGGGGAGAGAGAATAGGGGGCTTGCGCTTTCCTCTGGGGACGAGTGTCCAGTTTCGAGCTGGCCTACGCTCCGGTTAGAGGACAGCCTCGGAATTGGGGCTCCCGGGCCCCAGTGGGTGGACTGGGTGCTCGGAGGGCGATTCCCTTCCTGGAAACGGTATTGCTTTGCGAGGTGTTGTTTGGTTCCGTGGGGAGCCTGGTGGGATTTGGGGGTACTCCCGAGATGCCGGAGACGGGGCTGCGAGGCAACGACTCTGGGTTTTGCTTCTTCGCTTTGTAACTTGCTGAGCTCCAGAGGACGGTTTGGAGCTTGGAGTTGCCTGTTAGACTCTGGGCTTCGTCCCGGGTCTGCGAGTTTGCACACTGGGGACTCCGGGAGGAAGGCGAGGCAGCCAAGAGGGGCCCGAAAGGGGCTGGGAGCGATTGGAGCGGAGCTACGTCTTGTACTTTTGGCAGCTGCGGAGGAGCGCTGGGCTCCGCCTCCGCGCCCTGTTGCCGGCGCTGCCTCTTCCCGGCTGCGCGATCTAACCTCACGTTTTCTTCTCTCTCCTAGGCTTCTTTTGGAAGTTCGAGCCCAGGTTTGTCCCATTTTCTTACCTCTTCAGTGGGTCCTAAAGGGTAATGGGGGGACCTGTTGCCACAGGTTTTCCCACAGAAATTTGTCCTGCGAGTTTTTCATCACTTTGGTTATTGAGTTTTTCGAGGAAGGAACTGTTACACTTTTCTTTTTTTTTTCTTGCATATTGAAAAAAATACCTTGTTACAAAGCTGCTAACAGACAGGTGTTCTTCTTAAGTATTATATCTTTATTTTTCACATGTCTTTTTTTTCTCCAAGCCTGAAGTAGTTAATCCCAAATCAACTTTCCGCTAACTTTTTTTTTGCAATTTAGTGTAGATTTTCATTTTTTCCCTGAGAAATCGACTCTTTAATTTGTTGAAACTTTGGGATTACTTGTATGGATTATTAACCATGACTCCCTAACTCCCCTTTTCTCTTCTAAAATTTCATAATTGAGAAATGTCTATGGACTGTACTAAAATTGGAACAGGCGAGTTAGGTAAAGCTACCTTAAAAGAAACATAGAATTATCAAGTTTGACCACAGTGCTAACACAGAGTTTTTGAGGTGAGAGGACCCTAGATCGTCTAGTACAGTGTTTAACCTTTTTGGGATCAGAAGCTCCTGTGAGGATATGATGACAGCAAGGGACTGTCTCCAGAAGTCTGCTTGTATGCACAACTTCATACAGTTTGGGGCTTTTGGAACCCCTCAATCCCATCATAGAGAGCTGGACAGTTTTGTTTAATTTCTCACCCCCTTTCCAGCCCCCTTTTGGCTGCCTCTTTCCCTTCTGATAGTCTACAGGACTACTACGACTACTGCAACTCTCTTATTTTACACTTGAGAAGACTTTCAAATAACTCTGCTGAGAGGCACCTAGTTAATAGAGCCTGGAAAAGCTCTGAAATCTTCCCTTACAACATGTTGCCTTAGAGTGAAGAGCCCATTTCCTTGCGTATTACTTTGTACAATATTTAGTTGTCTTTTAAGGTCTCACTTGATTATCATTGAAAGTATTATAAAATAGTCACCAAGTAGAAGAAATTTGTGGTTGTTTTTAAAACAGCTATCTATGTTTTTACTTTAAAAATTGTTTTTAAAAGTTTTTCTAATTTTGAGACAAGCATTTCTTTGTCATAAGTGATTTCAGGAAGGGAATATTTATATACATGATGCCAAACATCTGGATGATAATGGAATTTTTCCATTTTACATCACTGTCTGCTTTTAAGAAGTTGCAATCTAAATTACAAGAAGATAGTGTAGTTTTGGTGTTTAAACAAACTTTTATAACCTGTTTTTAATCATTTAGCCAATTTTAAAGAAGATTTTAGATCTTAGAAGAGACTCTTGAGATCATCTAAGTCAACACTATGCATTTTACAGATGAAAAACTGGATCTTGGCCCAGAAAGTTGAAATGACTTGACTCAGGTCCTAAGCAAGCCAGGGACTAAGCCAGCAGTAGACCCTCAGGCCCTTTGCTTTCTGGCCCTTATTGAAAACCTTCTACCTTATGAGAGAAGAGTGCTGTGACAAGTGATAATGGGCTTACAAAAGAGGACAGATCTGTGTGCCCTGAAAGAGGTGGAAACGTTACCATCTATTTCATCTCTGACCCTTTGTATACTACAGAGGTTTCCAGGAATTCTCAAAATAGAAAATTCATAATAGTAGATGTTCTGCTTTTGAGCTCTTCAGCAAATATTCATCTTTCTTCTTAAAATTAAGGTCTGTACTTAAAATCTGTACTTTAATAGGTGTGAAATGCACAGATAATATCTTTTAACATTAAAAACATAACATCATAATGTAAGCTTCCTAAAGAATTAAGTTCCATAGAAATTGTGTTATTTTTAGGACTGATCATTAGAGTTCTCCAAACTTAGAATCAAAATCATTGAATCATGTCTGTGTTTTTTTTTCCATTGTGAAGAATCTTTGGTGTAGGCCACTGTTGTGGTAATCTCACACAGTCCTTAAGTGTTTGAAATTTAAAATATTAAACAGCTTGACTAAAAACAGACCAAACTTTTTATGTTGAATGGGCATCCTCCCACTTCTCTTTTCCTCTACCCCAAGGTTCTGATACTTTCCTTCCCTGCTCTGAGAGTCACTGGTCTAGTTGAATTAGATATGAGAGTAAAACAGAAAAATTTCAGTTTTCATAAATTTTATTTCATTCCCTTGGGGTTATGGATCTTCTTCATTTCTCACCTTGGTTTCCAGAGGATCCTGCTGACTTCATATTTGCTATTAAAGAGCATTACAGTTTAATAAACAGATATGAATTGGCCAGAACATCTTGCAGTTGCGTACATCTCCCAGAAACTTTGAGGTGTGATTTTCTGTATTTTTTCCACAGGATCTTAAAAACTAATTTCTTTATAGTAGTCCAGAGAAAAGCATGCTCTTATAGTTTAGTGCCTGTCTGCTTAAATCTGGGGAGCTTGAAATACAGTTAAGGATATGAAAAGTGACACAGTACTTTCAGAGACTGATTTGCTGTGTAGCTGCTTCACAAAAACTTTTATTTGTTTTAGAAACCAGATTTCTATTGTTCCTATTGTTTTGTACCTTTTAAGGTTAGAAGTTGGGTAAAATTTATATTCTCTTTTCCTGAAGTGTTGAGCTTTAGTGTGTAACAGATTTCTTGTGAAATCTTCCATTCATAATCCTTCTAACATTTTTTATTGGCTTTAGACAGATGTATTAAACTAACTTAAACATGTTCAACTTCTCTTTTAGATCCTTTTTAAAGGACTGATCCATTTAAATCACTTTGCTACTATTATAAGTTGTGCTCTCATAGACTACACTTCTTATTAAAGTGTTTTTAAATTCCTGTGCCTTTTTCTTTGGCTGATTTAGATGTCTTTTCAGAACTATATGGTCTTTATAACCTGTTAAGTGTATAGTAAATGCATTTAATAAAGCTCACATATAAACATTAAAAGGAACTGGCAGAAGAACACAAATTATTTTCTTTTGTAGGTAGTGTTGTGAATGTGTAACATGATGCAGTTTGTTTCATTTCAGTTGGGTCTTTGTCTTCTGAGGATCATGATTTTGACCCCACTGCTGAGATGTTGGTCCATGACTATGATGATGAAAGAACTCTTGAAGAAGAGGAAATGATGGATGAGGGTAAAAACTTCAGTTCTGAAATTGAAGATTTAGAAAAGGTAAAGGATTTTACTTTCATATCCTAATAACATACTTAAAGATTTTGAAACTGTACTATAAATTATTTTACAGTCTATTTGAAATGAAAATAGGATCAGCATCTTTGTTTTTGACCTAATTCTAGAGATTATCACTGATTTTCTCATTATTTTGAGGGAAAGTCTAATAAGTGAGTAGATTCTCATTTAAATTTTCAAAATTATTTCATATCTCTTAATCAAAGTTTTAAGTTCTTGAAGCACAATAAAGTAAGTACATCTGGTCACCTGACAGATGAGAATATTGGGATATAGAGAACTGTTAGCCCTAAACTTGGTTCTGAATCCTAGCCCATCCCAGTGCATTATACCACATATTCTTTGTAGGGTCACACTTGAATTTAACTTAATACTACAGTAGATACAGGGAGAAGTACTATAAGAACATTGAAAGATAGTAAGTTTTACTCTATTTTTAAATGTAATAATGTTCTATTTTTTACCCCTTAGTCATCTTTATAAAAGTTGGCAAGAGTAAATGTAGTTTATGACTTTTTAAATCCCAAATCAGGATAAATTGAACTGAACTGGATTTTAAAACACATATTTATACCCAGACCACAGAGAGGTCTTCATAGGGGTCACCTGAAAAAAGTAGGATTATATTTACTTAAAAATTAACCTAGTTTCTGATCAGACCAGAATAACAAAAGTTTTCAGAAATAATATTCAATAATAATAATTTTTTGAATTTTCACATTTCTTTATCTTAAAGAAGACAAGACACATTCTTACATAATCTCTTCTGCTATCTTTGTGAGACAGAGAGGAGCTCTTACTGCATTTCTCTCTTTGCATTAATATACAGGGAAACTGAAAGCAGTCTTCAGGGTTTAGACCCCAGGCTTACTCTGGTTGACCTGAACATTTCTAAACATGTTCATTTACTTGGCAGAGTAATCCAACACAGTTGTTATTAGATTTCATCATTAAAAAAAAAGTCCCACCAACTTATAGCCAAACAGATTTGGGACTATAAAGACAAAATCGTTGGGAATACTTAAGAAAAGTCTTGCATATTGCTTTCAGGGGTGATAATAAAATGTTGCCTTTTGATAAGAAAAGATGCCCAGAAGTCTTGAACTCTGCCTTAGGTTTTTGCATGCAGTTCCTTCCTACCTCTTATGAATGGGTAGCCAGGAATAACAGAATTATAATTCAACTATTATTAAGTCGGCACTGTGGTAGGCTTTAGGAAAGCAAAAATGAGCAATTTGATGATGTCCCTGAACTCTAGCAGCTTGCAGTTTATTGTGGAATGACAAAGGGGAACAAAGAATTTTAATATGATATGCTAAGAACTATGAAGGGAGGTAGAAGGACACCTGGGTGGCTCATTCAGTTAAGCATCCAGCTCTTGATTTCTACTTAGGTCATGATCTCGTGGTTTGTGAGTTTGAGCCCCATGTCAGGCTCTGGCTGACTGTGCAGAGCCTGCATGGGATTCTGTGTCTCCCTCTCTTTCTCTGCCCCTCCCTGCTCACATGGTTACTCTCCTTCTCCCTCTCTCTCTCAAAAATAAGTGAATAAACATTTAAAAATAAGAAACTATGGATGTAATAAGCAGTGAGAGCTGTGGGAGAATGTATATAGTAAATGGTGTTTTGCCTAACGTGAAAGTTTATGGAATGCTTCTTAGAATAGACAGTTCACTCTTGTACAATTTTAAGTGAAGTCACCACTGTGGGCCTCTGGCAGAAGTTTCGGGTGGTTCCATAATGCGTTTTCCTTGATAATGTGTTGTTAACCATGGGAAGACAGCATAGTTAATTCCATGACATAGGAAAATGGTATAAATGAATTGGACAGCATTTTAGACAGCAAATAGTCATTTTGTCAGTAAAAAAGTAAGAATTTAAAATTTCATTTAATGTAATGTTAACTCAGTTACTACTTGAATGTGAGTAATCTGGTGGAGATTTTTATGGGCTCACAAGATTTTATTTTTTATATTTGTAGGTTTTACTCTTCTAGAGAGTATAGTAATAGCTGCTTTGATCTGTGTTTAGTGGGTTTTAAAAGGACATTGGGGAAGATATGGAGAAATAATGAACAGCAAAGAATTACGGAGCTATTCACAAAAACATTTAGTCCTTTTCCTGTGATTTTCATTTTGTTTAATAAATACTGGTAATTAATTTTTTGCTTTGTAATGGTATCTATCACTGAATTTTAGATTGAGAAAAATTATAGGTCTTTAGGTATTTCAGCTTTATACCTGGACAGCTTAGCTTCTTGGTATTTTATCACATTCTTAGAAATTGGGACCGAAGGATAGTGGTTATCTTTATTTTATTTTTTTAATTAATTTTTTTAATGTTTATTTTTGAGAGAGAGAGCACGCACGCACGCATACATGTCAGGGAGGGGCACAGAGAGAGGGAGACAGAATCCAAAGCAGGCTCCAGGCTCTGAGCTGTCAGCACTGAACCCAAGGTGGGGCTCTAACCCACAAACCACGAGATGATGACCTGAGCCGAAATCAGACACTTAGCCGACTGAGCCACCCAGGTTCCCTGATACACGTGATCTTTAAACAGATTCAAGTGAAGACCAAACAACTGTCTCCATCTAGAAGTCTAATCTTCTCTCATTGAACAATGGATAAGAAGAGCCATTTCTGAGAGTGACTGACTGCCCAGTTTCTCTGAACTATAATTCTTACATAACTATGTAGATGTAATGTCTCTTCTTTATTGATGTTTAATGAAACATGAAAATGAATAAAAGAAACAGTAGATAGACATCAGTATAAAGAATAAAGATCATTTTTAGAGGAAATTTAAAGTTCATATGTCATTTATTGTATTCTATTAATCTTTTATTTTTAGAACATTGATTTAGGTATCAGTACATGTTCATGTTCTTAGGGGCTTGATGTTAATGTTTGTTTTTAAATATTACAATCATAGGTGCCTGGGTGGCTCAGTCAGTTAAGCTTCCAACTCTGGATTTTGGCTCAGGTTATGATATCATGGTTTGTGAGTTCAGGCCCCACATCAAGCTCCATACTGACAATGTGGAGCCTGTTTGGAATTCTTTCTCTCCTCCTTTCTCTACCTTTTCCCAGCTCTAACTTGCACTCTCTCTCAAAATAAATAAACTTTAAAAAATATATAAAAATTATAGTAAATTCTTATTCTCTTAGTAAACAAGCTTGATAGTTTGTGGACTATAAATATGGCCTGTATTTTACTGCTTATAAATTTTTAGTTACATTGGATATTATGGAAAATAAGAGGTAAAAAAACACTTTTTGTAATAGCACTTTGGAACACAGAATGCATTATGTGACTAGATTTATGTCATTAAACATATAAATAAGGTTTAATCACATCTTTCTATATTTTAATTTATTCATGTTATTTTTCGTAAGGTTTTAATTTAATAGTGCAGAGCCATCACTTTTAGAAAAGTTCTTTACATTAATATGTAGATTTCCCCCGTGATACTCATTGTGAAATGAGAAAGTGAAGTTTGGTACAGACCTTTCCTGTTTTGTGGGTTTGTTTTTTTTTAATTAAGCATTTTAAAAAGCTACATGTGTACTGCATGTGTTATTATATCAGACTGGTGTTATATGAAAAGTGATTTACACTTCACTTAGACCATCTCTTTTGACCAATCTAGCAGCATTGCTAGACCAATCTAGCAATGAGGTGGCTTGGATGAATTATTAGCATTATTTCCTTGGTTAAGAGGCCTTGTTGATTGTGAAATGTACCACAGATTTAGAAATTATATAGATGGGGGCAGGGAGGAGCAGTACTGTGGGAAATCTGCACGTTGGTAATGGGATGCATCCTGATTTCTGGTATGTGAGGTTATATATATATATCATCGGATCAAGGAAATTATTATACTCTTCTTTTTACAGATAAATAAATGGAGGTGAGGGATTTTAGGTGATTTGTCTATGGTAATGACAGTCCTCTCTGCCTCTAAATTTTGTCTTCTTCCTGACATAAAATCTTTGAGTTAGGAAATAGTTCATTTATAAGTATGACTCGACTCCATGTGCCCCTTAAAATTTAAATAGGTCAACAAAATACCCAAGAAAAATAAGAGAAAAACCCTCCAACCTGGGATAAAGTGCTAGATCAAACTTTTAAGCTGTTGATAGGCTCTAATAGAAAGCTCATTTGTGAAGTGCTTCAGAGATTAGATTCACCTTTTCTGGTTTTGCTGGAAAAGTTTTAGTACAAATAACTTCTATATATTAACATCATCTCCCTTTTGGTAACTATTGCCATTCCAGAACTGTGTATGTGAAGTTTCCACTAAAATACTCAGTTTCTTCCTCAACAGATAATTATACTTGTTCTTTATAGAGAAAGTTGGGTTTTCATGAATGACTACCCGGAATCTCCTGTTTGCCCCATACATACAAATTTAACTTTTATACTCATTCTTTCTTCTTTCTTTACTGTCCCTAGAGTATAGGCCACATTCCAGGCTAATCTTAATTCTATCCCTCATTCTCTGAGTCTTTTCTTCCCACTTACTCTTTTTTTTTTTTTTTTTAATTTCAGCATAGCAAATCCTACTCCTATGTTTCCTGCATTTGGAAGAGATTTTTTTTTAATGTTTTCTTAAACATGTTTTTTCATGTTTATTTTTTTTTTTTTTGAGAGTGAGAGCCAGTGAACTTGTGTGAGGGAGGGGCAGAAAAACAGGAAGGGAGTGAGAGAATCCCAAGCAGGCTCCACATGGTCTGCACAGAACCTGATACAGGGCTTGATCTTATGGTGAGATCATGACCTGAGCTGAAATCAAGTCAGATGCTTAACAGACTGAGCTACCTAGGCACCCTAGAAGAAATTCTTTTTAACCTGTGTTGTCCTTAATTAGGGATTCTCTTTTTATAGTGTATGTACTTTTCCTTCGCCATTTAGTCCTCAGCTTTGTTTCTCCTAGTAGACTGTAGGGTCACCAATAATTGCTGATTGACAGGTACAGAGAATTCATGTCTCTCTTTATCTCAATTGATTTCTTTTTGATATTTGACCTAAGTGACTATCTCTGGTCTCTCCATACTTGCTTCTTCTTTAACTTATGGAATTCTGCTTTTTCCTAGTTCTGCTCTCTGATATCTCCCTCTGTTGTCTTTATGGACTTTTCTTCTTTGCCCATGTTTTAATTGATGGCATTTTCCAGGCTTCTAGCTTTTGTCTTCTCACTCTGTATGCCTTTTCTGGATGATCTCATTTCTTCTGTTTTTGTCTTGAATTACCATTTACCATCCCACCCTCCACCCTCAGGCTCATTTGTCTGATGTTTCTGTCTCATAATGGTGCTATAAGTATTTAGCCTTTTTAGGCCAGAAATGGGCAGTCCATGTAGACTTTGCCGTCGCTTTCTTTCAGTTTATCAAGTAGGTCAAGAAACTGTTTTTTTCTTACTTTCACTCAGATAATTCTCTTCCTTAGTTGAGGCTCTCATTCTTGTACTCCCACTAGAATGTTTTCAAAATGCATATTGTGTTTAAAATTTTCTGGATGTATCCCATTGCCTATGTGGTGATAGATCTGAAAGTTCTTCTAATAAAGTATATATTCCTTTCTCTTTTCTCTCTACCCTCTCAACTTCTGTGGCTTTAAATATCACCTAGATGCTAATGAATGCCAAATTTATATCTTTAGCCTAGTCTGATCCTCTGAGAACCATGGTCCTGGCCAATTTGACTCTTCTTCTTAGATGTTTCATAGTCCTATCAAATTTAACTTGTGTCTTCTGCAGAACTCTTAATTTATTCCTTCACAAACCTTTACTTTAGTCCTTTGTATCTCAGTAAAAGTTACAACCATGTAGGCAGTTTCTCAGATAGAAATCTGGGGAGTCATCCTTCTCTCCCCCTTTCACTCATATCCAGGAACTCTTTTGATTCCGTCTCAGAATGTATATCATCTGTTTACTTCTCTCCATGTCTATATCACTATCTTAATCCAGCCATGAGGCTCTTTGGGCTCTCCCTGTTTTCTCTTACCTCTCCATCTCCTCAAACCTTTATGTAGCTGCCCAGCATTGAAGAATTGAAGAAGAAATAAAGTCATTGTACTCCCCACCTACCTTTTTCTAAGTCTCCATTTACTTCCCATTGTTCTGGGAGTAAAGGACACTCTCTTCCCTTTGGCCCTGTGAAAGTAGACTCCACATTATTCAGTAATTCAGGACCCTGTTTATTTCATTTGCATTCATTACAATTGGCATTTCTGTATTTGTATATTGTCGTTATCTCTGCCCCCCACTGTGCCCCAACTGTAAGCTATAGAAGGGCAAGACCTGTTTTCATACCAGCACTTGGCACAGTGGCCAACTTGCACACAGTAACTGCTCAGTGTTCCTTATGAAACATCATGAGTCCCTAGTATACAGCCCTCATCTGTCAAATGCCTCTTCATCTTTCAAGACTTAGCTCAGTCTTTCCACCCCATGTGGTATCTCCCTAACCTCATGCATGCCATTACTCCCAGAGTGTAGTTCTTCCCTTCTCTGTACTCCCCAGTGTATAGTGCTATTTCTTGAATTGATTATTGCACCCAACACATTGTATTATAGTTGTTAACTTACCAGTTTCTTCCATCAAGACTACATTGAGAGCAGGGGGTTTTTCTATAAATTTCTTTTCTCTATCCATAGCTAATAGCCTATGCACAGTACTTAGAATTCAGTAAATGCTGTACTGATGGAAAAGTGGACTGTCAGTGTATAATGAATAAAAATTGACATCTCCTTGGGTCATGGAGAGAATCTGAAACTGTAAGGTTTTGGAGAAATACTGTTAACAGGTGGTTTACAAAAGTGTAGTCTCCTCTTAGAACTAATATGAGTCAAAGAGAATAGGCTGCATGAAGTCTGCAAGGAGCATGCTAGAGAGACTCTAAATCCAGTTTTGTGCACTTTTGAGGGGTTCTATTCATTGATTCGGGAGAAGAATAATTCACGAGGTTTCCCCATGGCATGGGTGAACTTCTGTCCATCCTGACCATCCAAGTCAATTTGTGCTGACTCCATGCTACCAAAGCAGCTTTTTAACTGATTCCAATCCCAAGCTGAAAGGATTTCATGAGTGACATGATTGGTATGGTCACTGCAAAAGCACATGTCTCCTACAGCAAATTTACAAAGTAGCGTTCTGTCCTAAACCGTATTCCAGTTTCATTTCACATGAATCTGTTTTAATCGGGCACAGTGAAAAATAGAAGTTTTAGACCTGTAAAGGTGAAGATCACATTCTTGGGCACCCCCAGAGCCTGATTTCCCTGTTGGCAGTCAGTGGCTTTCTAGAAATCATCACTGGCTTCTCTCAGCTCATTGTGTGATCAGCTGAGGGTATATTTTACATATTCTGCTTTAGCATTTCATGCTTTTTGCATCAGAAGTTAGGAATTTTTCCTTAAAGGGAAAACTAAACCCATAAACAAGCTTAATGAATCTCTTAATAGATGAGTATAAACATCTTTACAATATTGAACAAGTTAAGTAGTCTGTAGATACATTGTTTTGTGTTTATATATTTAAATAATTATAAATAGTTCTATACACATTAGTAGTTGTATTAAGATATGTTTTAAAAGGAAATACACCCCTTATCTTTGGATGGATTAGTTGGGGGAAGAGATATTCATAGCATAGGTACTCATGACACAGGAAGCATTGCAGCCAAAGTATGTAGTTTTATCAAGCAGTGCTGCAGTAAGTGAACTGGTTTTTGAACCAAATACTTAGCTTCCTGTTTTGTCAACTGTAAAATGGTGGTAATGATACAAATTTCAGTAGATGGTCATGAAGAAAAACCTTAAACAACTGTACAGAATATAGATATGGTAGTAATAATATCGAAGGATAATTTTGGACAGTAACATATAAATACTGTTGGTGTTAGTGAATGTTCAGCAGTGGTTTCCCTTCAGGTATTATCTAATTAACATGAAGAATAAACCAAGTGGTCAACTGTTAATTGCAAAAAAAAAAGCTAAAAATTACATGGAGTTATTAATTGTAAATGCTTTCAAGGCAATTCATTATACCAGTGTGAATGCTGAAAAAAAATCACTAAAGCAAATATATGAGGAATTTTTTAAAGAGTAAAATGATAGGGGTGCCTGTGTGACTTAGTCGGTTAAGCATCTGACTTCATGATCGCATCATTTGTGGGTTCGAGCCCTGCAATGGGCTCTGTGCTGACCGCTCAAAACCTGGATTCTTCTTTGGATTCTGTATCTCCCCCTCTCTCTGCCCATTCCTGCTCACACTGTCTCTCTTTTTAGCTCTTAAAAATAAATAAACGTGTAAAAAAATAGTGAAATGATGCTGGAAAATAAAAATGAAGATGTTAATTGTTAAGGCTTTTGTGAATATGTTAATAATAGCTCTAAGTCTTTAAACCTATTTTCTAGCAGTAGTACAAAAAGAAAAATTAAAACTTGGCTTTGATTTGATACTGCTGTTTTGTTAATGTGTTTTATGAACATTAAGTTTATCTGTACTTCTGTATTGTATTGTGACGTTTACTGAGTTTATGTTTGTGCCCCGGCTTGACTAGGAAGGAAACATGCCTCTAGAAGATTTACTGGCTTTCTATGGCTATGAACCTACAATTCCAGCAGTGCCAAATTCCAGTGCAAATAGCTCCCCAAGTGAACTTGCTGATGAACTACCAGACATGACACTAGACAAAGTAGGTACAAGCATTTAAAAGAAAAATTCAAGATCAATTACCATTGGCTATTTTTTTATTAGTTTCCTTTTCATTGAAAGCATTTTATAATTCTGAAATGTAAACTTCTTATTGACCCATTGCTCTTATCATTTTGGTGACCCAGTTTAAATATTGTTTGGCTTTGATCACACTACTTTAAAAGTACTAATAGGTCCCTGTTGCTTTGTATGTTTGAGTGTTCTCAAACATATAATTTTTTTCTTTCCTATGTTGACATATTGTGTCTAAACTTAGATTTTGCCCTAACTTCTTTTGATTCTTTGAACACTTGAATGCATTGATTAATAAATCCCTCAGAAGCCTTCAAACCAAGCAGATTTAGATGTAGAGTCGTTAAAGAGAAGTCTTGTTTTGTTGGGTTCTGTGAGTGACAGAAGCCACAGCAGCCAAGGCCGTGGTGATATTTCTGTAACATTGTTGGTTGTGGGGAATGCATAGTTCCTGCTGAGAAAAATTCACACAGCCATGGTCTCTGCTAACTTTCTTTGGTCTCTGGAAAGCTTTCCTTGCTTTTCAGATGTTAGGGAGAGGAATCCACATTTTGGAACCTCTTCTGTTGTTCCCTTTTTCATTCTAATGTGATACACTGTACCACACCTTGATGACCACAGCCACTTAGCGAATGTTGAGTGCCTACTATGTACCAGGCACAAGGATAACTGTATACTTAAATAAAAGTTAACAATTCAAACCTGTTTGTTTTAAAATTATACCACTCATCAGAGCTTTTCATCAGTTAAATTTCTTAAGTTATTGGAAGGGAAGAGTGGAGAAGTTTCTGGTTTGTTTTATTTCTGTTGGTAGAAAGTTTAATTATTAAAAAAAATTTTTTTAACATATGTTTATTTTTGAGAGAGGAGGAGAGAGTGTGCCTGTGCACGTGTGCAGTTTGGGGAGGGGTTTCAGGCTCGAGCTGTCAGCACAGAGCCCAACACAGGGCTCAAACTCATGAACCGTGAGATCATGACTTGAGCCCAAGTCAGAAGCTTAACTGACTGAGCAACGCAGACACCCCAAATTTAATTATTAATTGCTTAATATTATTGATCATGTAATTACTAATCACTTAAGATTATTAATCACATAAGATTATTTTTGTTGTAAAGTCACTAAAAATTAGCCTGCAGCTTCCTGTAAGCTTTCTGCTTATCCTTAGTTAGGCAAGATTGTTAAGTGTGTAGGTAGTAAAGTTATTAAATATTATATGTAATTAAATATTAAGTGTTACAATATATAGATGAAGTAAATTGTAAGAACATTTCAGATTTACCTCTCTCAAAACTAAGGGGGCTTCAACATATTCTTGTATCATAATATAGTAATATGTTTATGAATAATATTATAAAGACTTTCTTAAATTGCTGTGATAATTTTTTTATTCTTTAAAAAAATTTTTTGCCTCTTAAAAATTTTTATGAAATGTAATAATTTCTAACTCTGTATTCTTATTTTTATAGGAGGAAATCGCAAAAGACCTATTGTCCGGTGATGATGAGGAAACTCAGTCTTCTGCAGATGACTTGACACCATCTGTGACTTCCCATGAAACTTCCGATTTCTTCCCTAGGCCTTTACGATGTAAGAAACCCAATCTTACTGATTAATAGTAGCATTGATAATTTGTCTAGCTCAAGTACATGTTATGACATTCAATAGTTTGTTAGAATAGTCTAAGTGTTTTCTTTAATTGAAGTGGAGCCCTTTAATAATCCAAATAAGGTTATAACTTTTTTTTATTGAGATAATTATTTTTTTTACTTTTTTTATTAAAAACACTTTTTTTACATTTATATATTTTTGAGAGGCAGAGTGCAAACGGGACGGGCAGAGAGAGACGGAAACACAGAATCTGAAGCAGGCTCCAGGCTCTGAGCAAGCGTTCAGCACAGAGCCTAATGCGGGATTTAAACCTGTGAACCGTGAGATCATGACCTGAGCCAAAGTCGGACACCCAACCAACTGAGCCTCCCAGGCACCCCAACTAATGTGTCCTTTAAAAACCTAAAATTATTTGTTTAGTTTTGCTAAGCAGTATATTTTCTTTCCCAAGATTCATCTGTTGCTATGATAACCAGTTCTTCAGCCATGAAATTTCATGGACTTTTTTGGACTTCTTTTAAAAGGCTCTTTACTGGTTTGATTTTTTATTTTTAATGATTTATTTAATCCTTTTTTTTTCTTTTTAGTTGTTTGCATTATGTATATAAGTAATATTTAAATGTCTTTGAAGTGAAATAATTTCTTATCTGCAACCTTGCTTATTTTTTAGGTATTTTGATTGATTTGTTCACATAACAACTGCAAATACATATATGCTTATATGTGTGCAAAAACATAATTTTAATGGACTTAATGTGCAGCTCTTTGTCTCTGTCCCACTCTGGGTTGTATATAATAAGAGCGTCAGTGCATTCTGTTCTTTTTTAAGATGACTGTAGTGGTTTTCCTTTAGCCTTCCCACACTATTTGACTACACCAGAATTTTTAAGGATATACACTTTCTTAGTATTTTCAGTGTCTTGTTTTGACGGGTGTTAAAATCTGAGAATAGTACAAGAATTTGAGTATATTTGTGCTGCTCTCATTTGTTTAGCAGATTTTTATAAAGTACCATGTGTCAACTGCTCTTCTGGGTGCTGCAAAAAAAACCTTTTTAAAATTTAATTTTTTTCTTTTAAGCAAATACTACATGTGATGGAGATAAGGAATCAGAAGTTGAAGATGTTGAAACAGACAGTGGTAACTCACCTGAAGATTTGAGGAAAGTAAGTTGAGTTACTATCAGAAGTTAGTGGACTATTGGGACTAACATAGCTTTTAAAAACATTTCTGAAGTAATTTAAGATAATTTTGTTTTTGCAAGATGAAATTTCTTTTGACTTGTAGTAACTAGTGAGTTGGAACTTGTTTTTCAGGATTTATTTTTATAGGGTTTTTTTACTTCTGAATTTTCTTATAGGAAATAATGATCGGTTTACAATACCAGGCAGAGATTCCCCCTTACCTTGGAGAGTACAATGGTGATGAGAAAGGTAAGGAGGGTTTTGATTTTATTTTGATAATATTTGGTAGGCTGTTATCCCTTAATATGTTTATTCAGTTACCTGTTTGTATATGAGCCTTGGCAGTATACAGGTAAATTTGGAGTCAGTGAAAGTTTGGGCCCGACTTAAGAGTGATGTATCAAAATGAACTTTGAAGCTTGGAGAACCACTGCCTTCTCGGTACAGTGCTTCTTAGCCTTACAGGTATGTAAGGCACCTGCTACAGTCGTGAAACGTGTCTGAGGGTGCAGCTGCTTGGCCTACATCCCACTATAGTAGAAGTGGGTAGAATCTTATCACCTGAGATAATGAGCGTATTAGAGAGAAAATCCTGTTGGAAAGACAACTCTTAATGAGCAAAGAATCTAGGAGAAATTCTATGTGACCTCTGAAAGAGAAGGTGGTAGAATACAAGGATTCTTCTTCTTTTGTACACTTCTAATTAAGTGTAATCAGTTTTTTCTTCACATTTTTAGTATATCCGAGGTAATAATTGGTTCTGAAAATGTGGTAGAAAATAAAAATACAGGTACATTTCCCTAGCCAAAGTTGGGAAGCCTATATTTTAGGTCATGTGCATTTGACCTTTTCCCTAATGAGTTTTTTGTTGTTGTGACATCATGGGACCAAAGCAGCACAGTGATACAACCCTTCCTGAGTGTTTCTTCCCTTCCTTTGTTAGGTCATCCTCCCTTTAAAGGAAGGAAGGACTGGCTACCCTAGGGTTCTTAGCCTTTTCAGTCCTCACCAATGTCTTCTTAAACTGCTTTCAAAGTGATATTGTCCCAGGAAAAGAAACAGTAGCTGATCATCTTCAGATCCCCCAGCCACCACCCAGATGCCACACAAACCCTGGGAGTCAAGGCCCTGCATAGCAGCTATCAGTTCTTAGATTAGACATAATCGAGGGAGTCATCTCTCAGTTGTATACATTCAGGAGGAAGGGTGTGGTAACCTTCTCTATCCTTGGAGGATATTTTACCTCTTTTACCTCTTTTTGACCAGAGAGGAAAGAAACTGGTTCCAGAAATTTACATTAGAAGTCAGTGTTACTATTTGACAGGCACATTTTATGTTTTAACTTTACTGCTAAGTGGGAGTGGTGATACTTGCCTGACAACAGTTGTGAATGTAAAGCACTTATCATGGTCCCTGGTACATAGTGACGTGTCAGCACATTATTTTATTACACATTTGAAGAATGCATTACTCTTGAAGCAATGAGATAAATACCTGGGGCATCTGTGTTACTTTATTTTGTGAAGTAGAAGCTTTAAGTGTGGTGCCAATGTGTACATTGACAGAATATATACCTTATTTGACATGTCACTCACTAATATGTCAACTTCTTTAGGAGATTTTGAAAAGTTTACTTCTCTTACTGTTAACATTCTTTTTCATTTTTGATTAATTTGTTTCCTCCTCTAAATAAAATTCACTTTTTGGGAGGAAATCAGTAAAGTAAAAATCTACTTTTCTTAGGTATTTCATTATTGGCAGATATTTTAGCTTTTTTTTTGTTTGCTTTTAAAAATTTGTTTGCAGTTTTAACCTGTATATAATCATCATAAACACAGTTAGGGAGTCCAAGAGAAAATTCTGGTGAGGTTATTAAAGAATTTTCACAGGTCATTTTTATCCCCTAATTAGGAGAAGATAAAACCTCCCCTCTGAGTTTTACATTAGATTTCACTGGGTGTAGAAAACCTTCCTATTAGATAGTAAATCCAACCAGCAAAAAAGCTACTTGCTCTAGCCACTGGAACACTTGGCCCTTAATAAAGTTTAAAAAAATTTTTTAAACCTTTATGAATGAAAGACTCACCTTGCCAGACAGTCAAATTGGTGGTGCCCTCAAAGTTAGTTGTCCCAGGGGGTAGTGTATCAAAGAAGAGGAAGAACATTTTGTATACGTCTATGAGCATGTTCATTATTTAATGTACTAATGGGATTTTCTTTATCAGTATATGAAAATGAAGACCAGCTACTTTGGCGTCCTGGTGTGGTTCTGGAGAGCAAAGTTAAGGAGTACCTCGTTGAGACCTCATTAAGAACTGGAAATGAAAAAGTAGTGGATAGGGGGATATCTGCAGGAACACACACAAGGGACAATGAACAGGTATACTGTAAATTCTGTTGAAACAGCAGCTAACTTCTTGATTTTCTTATATCTGGTTAAAAGGTTTCTTACATGTGAACTGGATATCTCTTTTTTCTGATAGATTTTTAAAATTTGGAAACCACTGGTTTAAAAAAAGTCACAGGAGCTACTAGCGATAACCATTCCATATTGTTTCATGTTTTCTGGTCTTGTCTTCTATGTATACGTACATACTTAATTTGAGTCACTTGTTTTTCATTGCCATTGAGAATTCTTTAGTATCTCATTCCTGGTGATTTTATATATTCCATCCTATAACTATAATATCACTTATTTAGACTTATAGATTTTATAATAAAGATATTATTCATGAACTTCATTCAGGAAGTGTCTGAAAGTATTGTCCATTAAGATTGTATAAATTTGCTTTAGGCGTATGTGTTAAGCCCTGTATACCTATAGATGCAGAGTACTCCTGATTGCATGTGGGATGGTGCTGGGAGTACTGCCTCTTAAGTGTTATTTGGATGCCCCTAGTTCTGCCCTCTGATATCACTTTGTCCCTCTCATTTACTTCTCACTCTCTATCTTTAACCTAGGTGATCCTAACTGAAATGAATATCCAGAGATAGCTGGACTCAGGCTTGAATTCCCAAGTAACATAAAGAAGTCATAGTAACTGAATTTCAGAGTAGCTTTTCAACTGTCAAAAAGGATCCCCTTTGGGTTTTTGTACTGATAATCCATGAGAGCATAAATTAGTTTTGGAAAAATTAGTGTCTTTAAAACATTAAACCTTCTAGTTCAAGAACGTGGTCTGACTCTCCATTTATTTCACTTTTTTAAACACTCAAATGTTTTTGTTTCTTTGGGTATCACATGCATCTAAGTAACTTAATTCCTCAGTATTTTAAATACTTATATGATTCTAATACTCTTGTAAATGGGATCTCTATTTTAATTGTATATTGTTAATATAAGAGGAATACCAATTTTTTAAAAACTTATTTTTTTCTCAAGCTGTTGAAACTAATAATTTTTCAGTTGTTTATATCAACCTTTCTAGTCTTAAAGGAAGCTTTAGCCTTAACTCAGATGTTTGGTAGTGATAGTTATTTGAGGCCTGCTTTTGACGGAAAGTAATCATCTAAGATTTTTACATTAGGAGTAATACCAGTGTGGGGCACCTGGGTAGCCCAGTTGGTTAAGCATCTGACTTTGGCTCAGGTCGTGATGTCATGGTTTGTGAGTTTGAGCTCCACATTGAGCTATCTGCTGTCAGCACGGAGCCCACTTTGGATCATCTGTCTCTCTCTCTCTCTCTGCCCCTTGCACATGCATGCTCTCCAGAATAAATACACATTAAAAAAAGAATACCAGTGCTTGTTTTGATAGAGGCTGTCTTTATTATAGTAAGGTAGTAACCATCTGCTTACAACTATAATAATTTTTGTCTTTTTTTTTTAGTGTGTATTTATTTTTAAGGGAGAGAGGCACGCACTCCCCCCTGCTGCCCTGCATACAGCATGATGGAGACAGGGCAGAGGGAGAGGGAGACACAGAATCTGAAGCAGGCTTCAGGCTCTGAGCTGTTGTAAAGAGTCTGATGCGGGGCTCAAACTCACAAACCGTGAGATCATGACCTGAGCTGAAGTCGGATGCTTAACCGACTGAGCCACTCAGGTACCCCTATCTTTTTAAAATTAGAAATGGATACTGATTTATCAGATGCTATTTTGGCAGCTAGATTTTTTTTAAGTTTATATTTATTTATTTTAAGAGTGCACATGGTTGGAAGGGGCAGAGAGAGCAAAGAATCCCAAACAAGATCCACACTGTCAAGCGCAGAGCCCATTTTAGGGCTTGAACTCAGAAACTGTAAGATCATGATCTGAGCCAAAATCAAGAGTCGGACAGTTAACCAGCTGAGCCACCCAGGCACTCTTAGCAGCTAGATTGTTTCTTAATGATTGATGATTAATATCCTATTTATTAACCTATTGATAAATTAATAAGTTTACTAATTTGAGCCATCTTTGCTTTTTTTGAAAATTACTTGGGAGGGTAGAATATTATTTAACTTTCAGTTAGGTTCTCTCTGCTGTAGTTTAGTATATTTACAATTCCAAACAGATTTAATGAAAAGAATTCTAATTTTTAAAAAATGACATGTTTCATGGTAGACTGTGAGACTGTTACAAAGCCCAGCCACTAGGGTACCCATCCTTCTCTTCCAGGGTAGCTGCAGGGAATAGGTGATGTGAAGAACAGGACCGTAGTTCTAATTTTTCCCAACTGGAACAATCATCTAAAATAGGGAAATTGTCCTAGCTCAAATGGCCTGACAATAAAAAATAAAGTCAAGAGTGATATCAGTGGGTGACTTCTCAGGGGTAGAATGAAAATGAACAAACTCCTGGGATACTCAAGTCCATTACTAGGATAATTATGTAGACTAAATGGGCAAACAAACATACCTTCAAATGTATTGCATATTTAGAGATCATTGCAGACAATATTTGTCAGGGCTCTACTGGTCCTGATGTTTTTCTGTTTTAATGCTACTAAGTGTGAATTTCTGGTAATTTTTGTTGAATAGTTTTTTTCTTTCTCTCGTAGGCATTATATGAACTTCTTAGGTGTAACCATAATATAAAGGAGGCAATTGAAAGGTACTGCTGCAATGGAAAGGCATCTCAAGGTAAGCAAAGCTTGGGATCAAGAGAGGGAAATGATAGGGGATGCTCATTTGGGGACAAGCAAAGTATTGTAAAGGATGGAGCAGTCCTATAACACTTCTGTAAGATTTATGTTCATCTTCATAGCGAATAATTATTTCCTTTTCTTGCCCTCTGTTTTTAGACGTACCAGAGATTGTTCAAATACAAATTAGTTACCCCCCTGTCACCTCCACTTTCTTGAAGAAATAGTTACAGAACAAAGCAGACCCCAGAGATGACAATATATCCAAAGTAATTAAAAAGAATGATTTTTATGATTTCATTGAGCAAAAAGTTATTTTTTTAAACCAAACAGTAAATGAAAAGAAGATTAAAGATAAAAAAGAAACATGTATAAAACATTCCATTATTAAGGAAGGGTGTTTTTAGTAATCATGCCATAAAATTTTTACAGTGCTTAGGTTTTGCTTTGTGTGTGTCAAGGAAAATGGTTAACTGTAATTTCAGTGGTTTTGTTATTATATAAGTGAATTGCATGCACCATGGCTTTCATTAAGAAATAATACTCTGTAATATTATATAAATGGTTTGGCAAAAATAGAAGAGCTGGCAAAAATAGAAGAGCTGAAAAGTATGTTTAAACTTGTAGGTTGAGGGGCACCTGGGTGGCTCAGTCGGTTGGGCCTCTGACTTCGGCTCAGGTCAGATCTCACGTTCATGGGTTTGAGCCCCGCGTTGGGCTCTGTGCTGACAGCTAGCTCAGAGCCTGGAGCCTGCTTCTGGTTCTGCGTCTCCTTCTCTCTCTGCCCCTCCCCCTCTCATGCTCTGTCTCTCTCTGTATCAAAAATAAATAAAACATTTAAAAAAAAATTTAAACTTGTAGGTTGAAATAGTCTATTGGAATGGTTCCTTGTAAAAGTTGCTTTTTTAAAAAAATTAAGCTCTAATAATGTTGAGAACTAAATACCGGTTTCTTTTCTTTAGTTCAAACTGTTTTATCTTTATGGTGGACTACTCTTCATGGGGACTTGGTGCCCAGTGTCTTGAGGGAAGAACTCCAAGTCTCGGCTCCAAATAGATTTGAGTTGACTAATGTAGCGTCTTCTGGGAAGTCGTTGAATGGCATTTAGTCTTTTGGGGGCTCGGGCTATTTCTTACTCCTGTTGGATTTCCAGAGTGTAGCGCCCTGCAAAATAACTTTAAATAGATGTTGATTACTTACGGTCTCTAATAAAAGCACTATGGTTTTGATATAATAAAGTGCTCTTTTCCCATAAAGGAAATGACCTATTTCCCCTAATTTAAAAAAATATATGCTCCTTGTTTAAAAAAATTAGAAAAACATTGAACATACATTATTTAAAAATCATTACATTTTTATCCTATCATGCAGAGAAAAAAGCCCTAGTTTTTGTATTTTAGTATTGTAGATTTTTAAATAAGATTTAGGATGTGCATACTTTTGATAATCCTTACTGAAATCACTGGCATACAGAACTGTGTGTGTGTGAGAGTGAGAGGGAGGGAGTTAGTTAATGGCCTTTTATGGGGGAAACATACTGAAAGTAAACTAGCAATCTATATAAAAGATCTCTGAGGCCAATACTTTTTTTTTTTTTACATTTCTTTAGAAGGAATGACTGCATGGACGGAAGAAGAATGCCGGAGCTTTGAACATGCACTCATGCTTTTTGGAAAAGATTTTCATCTTATACAGAAGAATAAGGTAAGTTAGGCCAATTAGTACAGATTGCTTAGAAGTTACAATAAATATAAAAAATAGGTTACTTAGGTAGGAAAAAAAAGGAAGAACTCATTACTGCTCTTCTGCCATTTACATTTCTTATATTGCTTTAAACATGACTAGGATTTGCCAAGGCACGCTTCTGGGGATACCGCTAGTGTACTCACCCCGACACATACAGTTGTCATACTCCTAGAAAATGGATTTACTTGGGACACCTGGGTGGCTCAGTCAGTTAAATGTCCGCATTTGGCTCAGGTCATGATCTTGTGATTTATGAGTTTGAGCCCCATGTCAAGCTCTGTGCTGACAGCTCAGAGTTTGGAGCCTGTTTCAGATTCTGTGTCTCCCTCTCTCTCGGCCCCTCCCCTGCTTGCACTCTGTCTCTTTCTCTCTCAAAAATAAATATGAGAACAGAAAAGAAAATGGATAGACTATATTATTCAGGTAGTCTTACTCTTTTACCGTTTTTCTTGACTTTGATTTCTTTCTAAGCTATTCAGAGGTTTGTGGCCTCAGAAGTGTTTCTCTTTAGCATCAAGAACTGCAATTGCCGAAAGAAACAGTGGTTATTAAAAGCAACTGTAAATGTTCTGACAACATCAAATGCTGGTGAGGATGTGGAGCAGCGGGAATTCTCACCCATTGCTGGTGAGAGTGCAAACTAGTACGGCCACTTTGAAAAGACTGTTGGTGGTTTCTTGAAAGATAGTTTGGTGGTTTCTTACAAAGCTAACCATACTCTTCCCATATGATCCAGCAATTGTACTCATTGGTATTTACCTGAAGGAGTTGAAAACTTATGTCCACACAGAAACCTCCACACAAATGTTAATAGCAGCTTTACTCATAATTGCCAGAACTTTGAGGTAGATGAATAAATACACTTTGAGAGGTAGATGGGTAAGTACACTGACACATCCATTCAATGGAATATTATTCAGTGCTAAAAAAGAATGAGCTATCCAGCCCCAAAAAGACATGGGTGAACCTTTAAATGCATATTGCTAAGTCAAAGAAGCCAATCTGGAAAGACTATATATTGTATCATATCAACTATATGACATTCTGGAAAAGGCAAAACTATGGGAACAGTAAATAGATCAGTGGTTTCAAAATTTTTCGTGGAGGGATGAATAGGCGCAATACAGAGGATTTTTAAGGCAGTGAAACTATCTTGTATGATATTATACTGGTGGATAGATGTCATTATATACTTGTCAGTAGCTATGTAATATGTAATACTGAGTGAACCCTAATGTAAATGGTAGATGTTGGGTAATGAAGGTGTGCTGGCATAGATTCACTGATTGTAACATGTACCGTGGTGGTGGGGAATTGATAGTGAAGGGAGTTATGCATGTTTGGAAGCAGGAGGTGTATTTGGGAACTTTGTATGTAGTTTCTGCTCAAATCAGCTGCGAACCTAAAACTTATCTAAGAAATAAAGTATTTTTTAAAAAGTATATGTGTATGTGTGTATATTCTAGTAGTTTGGAATAATTTTCATTAAAGTATGCTTTGTTTATTATTATCTCTCTTTATTCTGAAGGAACATAAGATTCTGAAGTGTTTAGGTGGGTAGGTCAATATTTTCTTTTTCATTAATAAACTTTGTTTTTTAGAGAATTTCGGTTTATAGAAAAATTGATCAGAAAGTACACAGGGTTCTCATATACCTCCTTACCCCCATATACATAGCTTCCACTATTGTTAATATCTTACATTAATGATTTGTTATAATTAATGAGTGAATATTGATACATAATTTTTCACTGGAGGCCATGGTTTACATTTAGGTTCACATTTTGTATTGTATGGGTTGTGACACATATGTAATGATATGTAACATTACGTGTATAGTGATATCCACCATTATAGTATCATATAGCGTAGTTTTCCCAGCCCTAAAAATCCCTGTAGTCCAACCTCTTCCACCCTATTCTCTCCTTCCCTGCAACCCTACTCCCAACACCTGGCTTTTTACTCTTTCTTTACTTTTTCCATTTCAGAATGTCATATGGTTGGAATCATATAATATGTAGCCTTTTCATATTGGCTTCTTTGATGTAATAATATGAATTTAAGCATTTCTCCATGTCTTTTCATGGCTTGAAAGTACATTTCTTTTTATCACATATCTTTTTATCCCATTGTATGGATATGCCATTTTATCCATTTACCTGTTGGAGCAAATCTTGGTTGCATTCAAGTTTTGGTAGTTACAAACTACTATAAACATCTAGTTAAGGGTTTTTGATTTCTTTGGCTAAGTGCTAGTGAGTGGGATTGCTGGATTGTATGGTAAGAGTATATTTGGTTTTGTAGAACTTTCAAAGTGTCTGCTAAAGTAGCTTTACCATTTTGTATTCCCACCAGCAATGAGAGTTCCTGTTGCTCCACATCCTTGCCAGTGTTTGTTGTCAGTGTTTTTTAGATTTTGGGTGTTGTCATAGATGTGTATCTTGTTTTATTTTGCATTTCTCTGATGACATATGATGTAAAGCATCTTTACATGTGCTCATTTGCCATCCGTATTAAGGAGGTGTCTGTTACAGAGGTCTTTAGCTGGTTTTTTATTGAGTGGTTTGTTGTCTTATCATTGAGTTTTAAGTGACAGTCCTTTAACACATAGGTGTTTTGCATATATTTCTCCTAGTCTGGGGCTGTCTTCTCATTCTGTTAACAGTGTCTTTTGCAAAGTAGAAGTTTTTAGTTTTAATGAACTTAAGCTTAACAAATCATGCTTTTAGTATTACATCTAAAAAAGTCATCCTCATCCCCAAAGTGATCTTGGTTTTCTCCTGTTTTATGTTTTAGGAACTTTATAGTTTTGGACATTACAAATTTACATCTATATTCCATTTTTAGTTAATTTTTGTTAAAGTTTCTAAGAACTGTGTGTAGTCTGTCTCCTTTTTTCCCTCCTCCTTTCCTTCATCCTTTCTTCATGTGGCTCTTAAGTTGTTCTCGCACCATTTGTTTAGAAGACCGCTTCGTTGCATCACCTTTACTCTTCGTTAAAGATTAGTGGACTGCATTTGTGTGTGTCTTTTTCTGGGCTCTCTATTCTGTTGTATTAATCTGTATGTCTCTTTTTTCACTAGTAGCACACTGTCTTGGTTCCTGTAGCTTTATTGTAAGCTTGAAGTTGGGTAATATCAGGCCTCCAGCTTTGTTTTCTTTAAATATTGTGTTGGCTATTCTGTTTTTGTTTTGCCTTTCCATATAAACTTTAGAATCAGTATGTCACTGGGGCGCCTGGGTGGCTCAGTTGGTTAAGCCTCCGGCTTCGGCTCAGGTCAGATCTCAAGTTCGTGGGTTCGAGCCCCGCGTCAGGCTCTGTGCTGACGGCTAGCTCAGAGCCTGGAGCCTGCTTCCAGTTCTGTGTCTCCTTCTCTCTCTGCCCCTCCCCCTCTCATGCTCTGTCTCTCTCTGTATCAAAAATAAATAAAACATTAAAAACAATTAAAAAAAAAAAGAATTAGTATGTCAGTATTTACCAAATAATTTGCTGGGACTTTGACTAGAATTGCGCTCAGTCTATAGATTAAGATGGGAAGAGCTGACATCTTAACAATAATGAGCTGTCTTACCTATGAAAGTGCAATATTGCTCCATTTTTTAGATCTCTCACTTCTTTAATCATAGTTTTATAGTTTTCCTCACATAGGTCTTATATTTTGTTAAGATTCATATCTAAATATTTCCTTTTGAGTATGCTAATATAAATGGTATTGTGTTTTTAAATTTCACATATCATTTGTTCATTGCTGGTATAAAGGCAAACAATTGACTTTTGCATATTGACCATGTATCTTGCAGTCTTGTTTATAATCATTTATTCTATGAGTTTTTTGTGGATTATTTGGATTTTTCTTTGTAGATAGTCATGTCATCTATAAACAGAGGCAGTTTTATTTATTCTCAATTTGTATACCTTTTATTTTTTTCTTATCTTACTGCTTTTGCTAGGTATTTCAGTATGATGTTGAGTAGTTTAATACCTTTTTGTATGTATGAAAATCTTGTATTTTCTCAAAGATGAGATGAAGTATTTAATTTAGTGAATAGATTAAACTTTTTTTTTTTTAAAAAGGCTGGGTGGTTTACATCAAAATAAAACTTAAGTTTTGCAATGACTTGGGAAATTTGTCTATTCATTCCATAAATAATTAAGTTCTACCATTTAGTGGACATTGTTTTAAGCACTAGAAATACATCAGTGACAGGAAAGGTCTCTGTCCCCAAGAAACCAATGTTTGCCACAGAGGCTTATAGTTAATGATGTTTATTGAAATGTACACTTTATTTTTTGGCTTAAAAAGTTTGTTCCTTATGTTATACACTTATTTGATGATCACTAATCAGGATAGAGATGCTGTATGTACCTCATGGGGTACCGATTAAGCAGTGGAGAAAACATTTCTTACATAAGGACACAGAAGTTTGTATGTTTGAACTCTTCCTTTAGCTATATATAGTTTGAACAGCCCTAGTCTGGTTGTGGAGACACATTGGTGAGGGTCAAATTTTATTGTTTGGTTGTTGTTGTTGTTGTTGTTGTTACCAAACTCCTGCAGCTGTGAACCAAAACCATGTTGAAGGAAAACACCCTGCCTTTAGCTAGAAAATTGTCTTAATTGCAGATGGAGTAGGGTCCTGATCCCTTTCCTAAGGGTTCTTAGTCTCTTTTGCATTATGGAACCCTTTGATAATCTGATGAAGCTGCAGCCCTTTTCCCCAGCAGAGTGTACCTGCATATAATTTGGAGATTTAATAGATGCCAGTGAATCCTATTCATGGACCCCTCAGGGTTAACGGCTCCTGCTACAGTCAGAATCACAGTAAGTGTTCAGTGAGGAAAAGTAAAAGTTGCCAGTGTTTAGGATTTTCAGTATCATTTCTGGATACACATTTATTTTATAAACTAATACATTCTGATTTAAATAACAAATCTTGGCCTTTTGAAGGTATCCTTATTATTAAGTAGTATAAATATAAAGACATTTTTCTAATGAAATGTTTTTTTGGGAGGAGAGAAAATAAGAACCATGGATTGAAGCTACAGTTTTATAAAAAAAAAAAAAAAAAAAGGAAAAGCAAAAACTTAACTAAAAAAAGGATTGGGATTGTTGGTTTCTATTGAAAAAAATCAACTTTTTTTGTTAGGTGAGAACTAGAACAGTTGCTGAATGTGTAGCATTCTACTATATGTGGAAGAAATCTGAACGTTATGATTACTTCGCTCAACAGACAAGATTTGGAAAGAAACGATATAACCATCACCCTGGAGTTACGTAAGTACCATGGGCTTTATTTTAGAGACTTTTGTTTTAACTCTGATATGCAGTTATGAAATTATTGGGGTGTGTTTTTCAGGGACTATATGGATCGTTTGGTAGATGAAACAGAAGCTCTGGGAGGGACAGTAAATTCTTCAGCCTTAACTTCTAATCGACCTGAGCCTCTTCCTGATCAGCAGCTGAACATTCTCAATTCTTTCACTGCCAGTGACTTGACAGGTAAAATGAGCATCTTTTTGTGTTCTTTAGCTTAGGGCAAAATTGTGCCCTCTTTGTTTCATCACACAGGACCACTTAAACTGTTTCCCATTTCTTTTTAGCTTTGACCAACAGTGTAGCAACCGTCTGCAACCCCACGGATGTTAATTGTTTGGATGATAGCTTTCCTCCATTGGGCAACGCACCCCGTGGACAAGTAAATCATGTGCCTGTCGTAACGGAAGAGTTACTCACCCTGCCTAGCAACGGAGAAAGTGATTGTTTTAATTTATTTGAGACTGGATTTTATCACTCAGAGCTAAACCCCATGAACATGTGCAGTGAAGAGTCAGAAAGACCAGCAAAGAGATTGAAAATGGGCATTGCTGTTCCTGAATCCTTTATGAATGAAGTTTCTGTAAATAATTTGGGTGTGGACTTTGAAAATCACACACATCACATCACCAGTGCCAAAATGGCCGTCTCTGTGGCTGACTTTGGCAGTCTGTCTGCCAGTGAGACCAATGCTTTCATCAGTGCCCATGCTCTACATCAGCACGCTGCCCTTCACTCTGAGTAATGCGAGTGAGGAGCTCAGACTGTAGGTGTGCAGCACCAGTAAACTTGAGGAAAGGATCAGGTTTGCTTAGTCTTTCACTGGAAGTTTGAACCTTTTTCACTATGACATCAGTGATGTCAGTATGTATAGAACTATATCTTGATTTATCAAGAGTATTTTCATTTTTCAATCCATAAATGTGGAAATGAACTATGATCAGCAGAGTTGGGAACTAAGATTGAACTCTGTGGTGCAGCTTTAAGCTCTGCTTATCTCTTCCTCATCCCCCAGTACCTCTTCTCCACTCCCTTCTTTTTCTATTCTTTTCTGTTCCCCGCTGCCCTCACTCCCAATTTTAAAACCTGTAGACAGAGGCCACCGGCTCAAAACCAGCACAGATGTTCTGAACTGAATGGAGTGGCTTCTTTTCGTGTAAATTCCTTTTGCCGTAATGGATGCAGTGGAATAACAATGTTTACAGGTACCAATCCCAATCCCTGCTCAATGTAGCATTTTTTGGTTTTATTTTCTTAATTAAATACAAGCAGGGGTAGGTTTCTTTAAACTGCACAAACATGCAAGGGTGTTTTTTTTTTTAATGGAAACTTCTCTCATGTTATTCAACTAGAGCACTTCAGTTTACAAAACAGCAAGTCCATCTTTATGGAAGCCAGCACGAGGAACTGCGTGCAGATTATGAAGACGCTTGCTTGGATCCTGTATCAAAATTCTAGACCAGGGCTACCTTACACAGAATCATTTTACTGTGGAAAGAGTTCTGTGTACCTTCATTGATTGGCTAAAATTTTGGCTTTTAAGATGTGGTATTCAGATGGGGTTTTGTCCACCATTGTCAAGATTATAATTGTAAAAATCATACTGGTCATTGATAATTAATTTATCCTGAGGCAACTGACTTGCAGGACACAATCTACAAAGCCTAGGATGTTGCCACTCAATGGTTTACATTTTGGGATACTTCTTAAGTTGTTTGTAGCACTGCAGTTCAAAGTGTTAATATTTTGGAGGGACTTCTAGATTTTACACTTAATGCAGTAGAACCTTGAAGTATATTTAAACTTTTTTGTTTAGCTTGAACAGTTGGCAAGAAAAATGTGAGTTTCTGTCTATTGAAATAGAATGGTACTTTACCACTTTTAAGTTTTAAAAAGTGATAGACGTTCAGATGCATCTCAAACTCAGTTTTATTTTTATTCCAGACATTGTGAATGAGAAGCCATTGTCATAAACTTTGGCCATTTTTGCTTTTATAGATATGCATCTTTAAGTTAAAGGTGAATTCACACGATATGTAATACAGTATTAGGATGTAATAAGCTTTGCTTTTATAGTTCAGTTACAGTGGAATTTTGCCTTTTTTTTTTTTTTTTTTTGCACCACCTTAATTGAAATTTTCAGTTGCTACTAGTTGTCTTGCTTTGCAAAAAACTTAAATGTTTGGCTGCATTGCTGATATTTGTAAGTATAAATCGCTTCAAGGTTGTGCTGATGAATAGATAGGTTGTAGTGACCTTAGTAGTGATGGAAAGGGAGGGTATTTATTATATAAACTGTGAACTGCAATGACATCCTTAGTGTTGGATGATGTCTATTCTTATTTTTGTTTGCAGCCTTTTAATGAAGATTGCTTTGAAGTGTTTACGCAGTAGCATATTTACGATAAAATTTAGTTTAGCACAGTGGACAAAAATAAGTTAATAACTTAAAATCAGTCTCTAATTTATACATCTAAAGTCTAGCATTCCTGTATGCACACAGTAAATAGGTACCCTGGGATCTATGTTGCTTTCAGATATTTTTATCCAAGTTATCAGCTTCTTGTTGCTGTGGTGTTGTGCTAAACTTTGAACCTTATTTCTTTTGTTAAAAATCAGTATACCTTTTATAATTTAGTAAGATACTGGCCATAATCTTCCATTGTTATAACTTTAATTCTCACTCTGGGTTTACAGTGGCTGGTTTGTGTAAAATAATTGACACAAAGATGACTGAATGCTAATGCCAGTTGCACTTAAATGAACATGCCCATTCTCAGTAGCTGATGCAGTAACATATTCAGTTTATCTATGCATTGCTGGGATCTTGATATAAGATGGAAACAGTGTTTCTTATCTAAAATTTTGATTATCAGCAAGTTGAATGGACACTTTAGTTATTTAAATAAAGATTTTTGACCAAAATCCAGAAAAATGATATGAGAGAAAAATAAATTCCAGCTAGTTTAATAGATTTTTAAATGTCAATCTGATTTTAACCTCTTAGCGGTAACTAGCTGGTAATGTTTACTTTTAATTCCTTGTTAAAATGAGGCAATAATTTGCAAGATTTTTGTACATATATGTAAATTCTTCATATCTTTTTAGATCTAATTCAATATTTTCTGACTGCTTCTGCCATGTATAATACCATTTTTGTGCATGCTTGATGTGACATTCATAAATTGTACCACTCTGACTTTATCCATGTAAAATAGCTATTTATTGAATTTTCTTTTAAAAGCTGGATTTACTGGGTTTTGTTTTCTCCAGTTAAGCATCTTAACAGAGAATTTGTTACTGTTTATTAGAAGAATTGCGTTTGAGAGCATGAAAATAACTGATTTACAATTTTATGAAGAAACAATAATGCCTTTATTAAGTGTGAAGCACAATTCTTATAACAAACTGTGATAAATTCTTTTGTTTTCTTTTGCCGCATTATTTTCTTATGAACAAACCAAAAATCCATGGTGAGCAGTTGCATTGTTGGCTGATGTATCTTTTATGTACAGGGAATTTGAAGAGGACAGTGGATTCATTTAGAAGTGTAACTGGTGCTGTGATTATAGCAATACTTTCGTTAGTCGTATGTCATCTTTCCCATGCAAGCTTCTTAAGTGTTTAGTTTTCCTCTTGTCATGGTCAACTGCTGAATTTACTTGAAGGATGTAGAATACTGTTTAAACAATACTAAAGTGTGTACAATTAGGTCAAAGAATTGTGCAATTGTTTTCTTTTTAATTTTTAAAATTGAGGGTCATAAATATTTGAGAACGTCAGATCTAATAGAGCATAGTGATACTATTTAATTTAACCAAAGTCTCTAGTGAATATTTCAACTTTGAATGTAAACTAATGAATAAACCTGACCACCAAGGAGATTGTTTGCCCAGAGTTTCAAAGCACATTGTCTACAAATGGAAATTGAGATAATTTATAAAAATATTGACATTACTATGTTTTTTAAAAAGTTCTTAATTTTTTCACTAAAAGGAGGGAACTATTAGTTTTATTGTTAAATATGGTAGATATTAAAATTCCTCTTAAATGACCAGTGATTCCAATTGTCCCAGTTTGAAATAAGTACCCTGTGAGATTAATTAGTGACAATCACAACAAGTTTTAGTATCAGATGTTCAAGAGGAAGTTGCTATTGTTGCATTGATTTTAATATTTGTACATAAACACTGATTTTTTTGAGCATTATTTTGTATTTGTTGTACTTTAATACCTGGTGTACAGTTCCAGAAATAAACATCTGGAAATCTTTTTTTTTCTTGGTTCGTGTGAGTGTTTGCCACAATTAGACTTCTATTTAATGAATCTTAAGCTTTAACTCATGGGACGTGGGTAGATATTTAATCACTGTTCGGTTGGTTTTTGAGGTAGTAAATAAGATATTTGATAGATAAGTGACAAATGGTAGATAAAATAAGCTTTCTTTAAATCTCCTATAACAAATTCTATCTGGAATAAAACAGCCATCCCAAAGTGAGGCTGGCTTATTATACTTTTAATTTAATTCAGGAAATATTTGTTGAATGTCTGTTGTGTTTCAAACATTGTTCTAGGTAACTCTGTCTTTTAGGAAGACATGATATCTATTATTCTGTTGTTATTTGACAATATATTTATGGCAAACTCGTCTCTCTTGTCCATAGTATACATAGTTTAGTAGACTTGAGAAATCTTTTTTAAACCTTCATCTTTTCAAGCTGAAGATCTCATCTTAACCTGATTTCACAAGTTTGTTTCCATATTTTACATCCTTTGAGCAGAACTTTATCTAGTCAATTTTTTTTTTTTGAGAGAGAGAGAGAGAGAGAGAAGGAGGGGTTAGGGAGGAAAGGGGCAGAGGAGAGAGAATCCCAAGCAGGCTCTGCACTGCCAGCAGAGAGCCAGAAGTGGGGTTCGATCCCATAAACTGCAAGATTATGACCTAAGCTGACCTCAAGAGTTGGGTGCTCAACCGACTGAGCCACCCACGCGCCCCTAGTCCATTCTTAACATGCTGTGATCAGACAGCACATAAGGTCCAGATTTTGTACAAGGACACGAGGATAAAATGAAAGCAAACACTCTTGACTCCTCTGCTCTCGTTACTTGTCTAAAACCACGTTCCTTCGTGCACAGACGCCACGGAGCTTTAATGTTCAGAGCTCTGTGGCGGACACATACACATTAGTGCCTTCAGGTGGAGACGGGCACAGGAGTTTTCTATCCAGCCAACCGTGCAGCCAAGTACCACGTGAGAGCTCCAGAGTACTTCAGGCTTTTAGGGGAGGGAAGAGAGCCTTGTGGGAGCAGAATGATCTCTCGTGATTTGTAGACTCTCTCCTTCTTGACCGTAATTTTCATCAATGATTGGCGTTGAGCCTGCTGCTTCTCTGACTTCTCAAAGGCCTCGGAGCATCTGTAAGTTGCATACTTCATTATGTACACTTTGATTGAATTTAAACTCGTCCCAGGGACATAGTGGTGTTCATCATTTCCCATCCAGATAGGTGTTCTCTAATTCTTAGAGTCTGTTTCTGTATCTGTGTGGATTCTCTGACAAAACTATACTGGAGCACTGTAATCATGATTCTAGATCAGGAGTAGTCAATGTTTTTCTATGTTGAATACATTATTTGATGTTTACTTTAGAGAGACCCACAGGCTGTTGTGCAACTCAAATTTGATGAGATGCTTATACAAAGGTGAAGCTGATGCTGCTACAAAGTTTTTTTCTAGTGTAGAACTCAAAAGCATTTCATAAGCGTGTCAGAAATGAAATGTCATTTATAAATCTAAAAAAAATAGTAAGAGAAGTATAACATGGTTTTTCTGTTTTTGTTTTTTTTAACATTTATTTTTGAAAGATAGAGACAGATCATGAGCTGGGGAGGGGCAGAGAGAGAGACACACACATGCAGAATCGGCAGCAGGTTCCAGGCTCTGAGCTGCCAGCACAGAGCCCGGCGTGGGGCTCGAACCCACGAACTGTGAGATTATGACCTAGGCCCAAGTCGGCCGCTCAACTGACTGAGCCACCCAGGCACCCTATGGTTTTTCTGTTTTAAAATGTAATTGTTACATTAAAATAATTTTCACCCCTCCAGGGGAGACCAAGTCATGATACTAGGTGAGCTTTATACTCTCACCATGAGCATTTTTAAAAAAAAATTTATTTATTTTTGAGAGAGAGAGAGAGACAAAGCATGAATGGGGGAGGAGCAGAGAGAGAGGGAGACGCAGAATCCAAAGCAGGCTGCAGGCTCCGAGCTGGCAGCACAGAGCCTGACCAGGGGCTCGAAACCTGAGCCGAAGTCAGATGCTTAGACGACTGAGCCACTCAGGCGCCCGTCACCATGAGCATTTTATGAGGAACAATGTTTTATTCTATGAATCTCCCAGGACCCTTCACCTAGTAGGTATTGACTCAGTGTTTGATGACCTAAATTACTTTTAAGCTAATGGTGACTTGACCCCTAGCTTTGAAAGAAAAACTTTTTAAGACAAAAGTTGAAAGAATGGTATAAAGAACAACCCAGATTGAACTGACGTTTTACCATATTTGATCTTTTTCTATGTAACATATTTTTTTTTCTGCACTAATTTTAAAGAGTTACCAACATTGCCACAGTTCACTCCTAAAAACTTCAGCCCACCTAATATATCCATAAGAGTTAGTATTTCTGTATTTTACGTAAGGTTCTGAATAACAGGGTCTTCTTGGTCGAGTAGATTGGCTTTTTTTTTTTTCAATAAGAGTAGTTCCCCCTGGTTTTTCAGGATCTTGCTGACACAAAAGACAAAGGAGGCTGAGAGAAAGATCCTGTCACAGATGTATGGTTACTATCTATACATGATACATCTGATACAGAAAAAGAAGGAAAGTGTAATGAGATGTTTCAGGGCTGGCACCTGGGGGTTGTAAATTTCAGCAGGCTAGTTGGTTAAGGTGACAGAGGGAGGACATGAACCATGTGGCTCTCCAGGGGAAGGCCTTTGTAGGCACAAAACACTCATGCAGAAGCCCTGAAGTGTCCGTGTGTCGAACAGGTTCAAGGAGTGGGAAGGAGGCAGATGTGCCCGGGGTAGAATGAGCAGATGAGATCAGATGTAGTAAATGGCCATATCATATATGTGAAGGACGTTAGCATTTATTCCACTATATGAGAAGTAATGAGAGGGTATGAAGCAGAGGTGGATCAAGATCTGAGTTACAATTACAAGAACTCTCTTGGTGATCAATTCTGTAAAGGTGGCAGGAGTGGAAACAGAGAAGGCAAGTAGGGTGTTATTGGAATTGTAGTAAACTGAAGAAAGTTGTTATGTAGCAGTTAAGGTGGTTAGAATCTGGTTTTACGGGTTCCATGTTAGAATTTGAGGAATGCAATAATAATAACCTCCTCTCCATTCAAGATTGGAACTGAGCATTAGATGCAAAAGTCAGGTTGGAGATGAAGGAAGGATTATGAATGAAACTCACTGGAGAATGTGGCTTCAGAGCTGTAGCCAGGTCAGCTTACTAATACTCCATCTCTGAACTATTACACTCACTCTATCACTAGCGGGGCAGAGAGAAGACCAGGATCCCTTCTCTGCCAGCAGAGTCCACAGAAAAGGAAACAGAAGGGTCTGGGCCATAGGTGCCTCGTTCTCCAACAAAAATAACCTTAGAAAATCATTTTTCTTCCAAAGGGTAGAGAGAGAGGCCAGGAGTATCAATATTGGCAGTGCTCCTCCTTGGAATAAGAGAATGGGGAGGGGCATGTGAATGGCTCTGGAGAGTAAGTGTCTGATTCTTGGTTTCAACTCGGGTCATGATCTCACAGTTCATGAGTTCAAACCTTGCACTGGGCTCTGTGCTGACAGCACGGAGCCTACTTGGGATTCTCTCTTTCCCTCTTTCTCTGCCCCTCCCCTGCTTGCTCTTTCTCTCTCCGTCTCAAAATAAATAAACTAAAAAACAAAAGAGGAGAAGGGGGATTACATGTTCCTCACATCACCACTATCTTTTGAGTCTGTTTCCATGCTAAAACAATCCCTCTCACAGTCTTTTAAACTTTGTGTGTGAATGTTCAACAAGACTAAATTCCAATTCCAATTCTCCCTTACCTAGCTAAAACAATCCTTAAACTACACACCTAGACACACATACAAAATTAACTCATGGCAACAAAATATTTTTGGCTTTAGTTTATAATATAAAACTACAGTTTTTACAGACGTTTATCCACCTCAACAGTGCAAGAATTAGTGATGACTTAAAATTTTATAAACCATCACACAGATACAAAATAAGAGAAAAATCGAAATTCTAATTTCAGGCAGTAGGCTTTAATTTAATCAGCTACTGTGTATTTAGCTGAAAACCATTTAAAATTGTAATTGCATTACAAATTTGAAATTGTAATGAAGCAAAGAGCTTTTAATCTAAACACATTATCATCAATAAAGACAAAAATTCCCACTCTAATTAGGCCTCAAAATATTTGTTCTATAGGTGGAACTCAGAGATACAATTAACAGAAAACATTTAGAATAAATAGTTGAGTAGAAAACCCAATTTCTAATTCATAGTTAGCTGACAATCGTATAGTAGTTTGAAAACAGCTCTTCTCCTTGGCTGATGTCCCTGAGTGCTACGAGAATGACACATCGAAGTGGGCTGGAAACAGAGAATACACGAAAGTTAGAAGGATTAACAAATCCAAGCTCATATTTTTAATACAACCAAGTTAGGTGTTACAGCACAATTTTATTCAAATTCTGTACTATTGTCTTAGTTATTTGATTTCCATGAATAACTAGTTCTTAGCCTTGATGGGGCTATTTTATTATCTTTATTTTTTATTGATGGAGTTATTTTAAAGTGCATTATGTCTATTCCACATCATTTTTAAAAAGACCACACATCACTAAGTTTATACACCTACTACTACTTCTGAACATGTTGTTTTTATGTTCGGGGCCCCCAACTGGCATCACAAAAAGCATTTTAAAATAACATTTATTATGGTTTAACATTTTAAAATTAATTTTTATCTTTATATTCTGCAAAGATGGAAGCACTTAACATTAACTGGAATTAAAAATATTTTTATGGACACTGTAAGACATAAGTAATCTTCAATGTTTCTACTCAGTTAGCTTTTCCTGTAGTGATATTATGCTCCAGAGTATATAGCTACAAAAACCCAAACTGTTAGATACACAAACACATCCACTCACACAGAGACAGAGTATGTATCTGGTACAGAGAAGAGTCAAAGTTTGTTTTATTTTTAGAGACAGAAAGTGGGAGTGGGGGAGAAAGGAGAGAGAGAGAGACAGAGAGAAAGAGAGGGAATCTTAAGCAGGCTCCATGCTCAGTGTGGAGCCCAATGAGGGGCTTGATCCCATGACCCTGGGATCATGACCTGCACTGAAATTAAGAGCTGGACGCTCAACTGACTTGAGCCACCCACGTGCCCCCGAAGAATAATGTAAGTTTTAAATCTCATTCATCTTAAAAGGACAATTTAATGGGGCCCATACAAAATGAAGTTTGCTAGCAAATGGCAGCTCAGTGACGTGGCAAAAAGATTGTATCTTCCTAAAATATTGTTGGTAAAGAACTCTATAGAATTATTTATATTTAGAAAGTGTTACTTGAATACTTTCAGACTTTCCACTTATTGAACAGATATGTTACATTAAAAATATGTATCTTCTGAATATTTCCTACTTTTTTTCTTTTTTCAATGTTTATTTATTTTTGAGAGAGAAAGACACAGCACAAGAAGGAGAGAGGCAGAGAGAGGGAGACACAGAATCTGAAGCAGGCCCCAGGCTTTGAGCTGTCAGCACAGAGTCCAACACAGGGCTCACATCCATGAACTGAGATCATGACATGAGCCAAAGTCAGGCACTTAACTGACTGAGCCACCCAGGCACCCCTGAATATTTCCTCTTTTTTCATGATTAAGTTTCCAAACCTAATAGTGAAATGAGCAAAAGAAAGAATAGTATAATCTGTCCTTTTTCTTCAATTGGGTGTTCTTAAGTGAGATGAAGAACATAATCCTTAAAATGACTAAAACAAAAATATATTTGAAGATTTTTTAATTAGAAAAAGGATGAATCACCTGAAAAAAACTTTAAAGTTGATACTTATAAAGGACTACAGATAATAAAAATGGGTAATAAGCAGCAGAATGGACTAAGTTAATGGAAAATATTAAAGTTCAAATAAGCCTACACTAACTCATTATGTATGGTGAAAATAAAAACTTAAGTTACATTTTTTTCCTAAAAAAAATTACTCTAAGTTCTATATAGCTTTTTCTTAGAAAAAAATATATCTATTAAAAAAATTTTTTTAAGTTTATGTATTTATTTTAAGAGAAGACGCACACGAGAGGTGCAGAGAAAGAGAAAGAGAAAGAGAGAGAGAGAGAGAGAGAGAGAGAGAGAGAGAATCCCAAGGAGGCTCCATACTGTTACTGCAGAGCCCAGTGTGGTGCTCGAACCCACAAACCGTGAGATCATGAGCTGAGCCAAGATCAAGAGTCAGATGCTCAACTGACTGAGCCACCCAGGTGCCCTGGAATATATATGTTTTCTGAGTAAGCAGAAGACAGGGGATAAGAAAAGTCTAACCTTTGTTTGTCACAGCTGTAGGCAATGTTTGGAAGATACTGCTTTAGCTCTATAGGGAAAACTGCAGGCACATCAAATTCCTGGTAACAGACATTAGCTGCTCTGTCTAGGAACAAGTATATAATGATTAGAAATAGCCATTTTATAAAAGGTCATAGAAAACAGAACTGAATTATAACACTTGATGTGTGGTTTTCTAAATTATTAGAACATGCTCAAATTAATAATCACTATTATGTTCCAGGTATTACTAGATTATGTATGTTTTATTATCTACTTTTTGAAGATTAGAAAGCAGAAGCTCAGAAAGTTTGAAGGTTGAGTAGAAGAGTCAGGTTTCAAGTTCATATCTCCTTAACACCAAAACCTATGCTAAACGTAGCCAGATCAAATTTATATTTTTGGAAAAGTCAAGCCCTAGAGAAGGTAAATGATCAAAACGTAGCAACAGAAAGGGGATACCAGTCTAGTTTAACCTATAAGTTTCTATTGAGACCCTGACAAAATGATCTCGAATGCTCTTTTTTTAATGTTTTAGTTTATATTTTGAGACAGAGAGAGACACAGAGACAAAGAATCTGAGGCAGGCTCCAGGCTCTGGGCTGTCAGCACAAAGCCCGACGCAGGGCTCGAACCCACAAACTGTGAGATCATGACCTGAGCCAAAGTTGGAGGTTTAACCGACTGAGCCACCCAGGCGCCTCAGCTCTTTCTTTTTTTAACTATTAAAAAGGCTAAAAAATAATGATCAAAAGAGCACTTATCAATTACCTATATTTACTGCAAAACCAGAAGAAAAGCAGTAAAGAATTCCAACTAATGTATATCATTATTTCCTCAAATTCTTCGATATCTGCTCTCTCAGTATTACAATTTACTTACAGGCTTTGAATAGCTAAGATGTTAAATTTAACTGCTTCTGGCACTCAGTCAGAAAGGAGGAAAGTCACTGCTGCCGTATTTATATCTCGTCTCACAGACCCATAATGCCAACTTACCATTCGAACAATTGTTGACATACTGTCCTACAGCAAGTGGGTTACAGATTTCTGATGTTAGCCACGTGCTGTCACTCATTTTTAAAGGACCAAGTCGATCCCTCCCATTGCAGGATCTGAAACCAGCAAAAGCATTAGCTGAGGGATTGCTCTTATATCTTACAATAAAATCCAAAAGTACAAAATTAACTCTAGAACTAAACAAGTCCAATTTCTCTTAAAAGAATTTTGTCTAGTCAATAGGGCAACTGAGTTGCCACTTAGCAGCTGTCTAAATAGATTTTTATTTAAAGTGAAAAGGCCAGGGTCATCGTCATTTTGCTGTGGTCTGTGTCCTATCATTATGTTTGAACACGGGCACTAACTTACCTGTATACAACTTTTGATATTCCTTTGTCATTTCCATCAATGAGTACCCCATCCAGGCATCTAAAAATAAATGGATTTCCAATAGACTGGAAAAAGATTGGCTCATGCTTCTGGTATACTGTACCTATTATGAAAGAAGATAAGGATATAGCAACATGTAAAAATTATTAACATCATAATAAGGACCTTTCTCGGGAACATAAACATAGCATGAAAGGAACTATTTTACTTCCTCTACCTTTTTCTAATATTTCGCCTCCAGGCTAGATCATCACATTCTCTTTGGTTACTTTTTCCCTTTAAAGAATCCCCAAAAGTAAATGGAGCGGAGGATCAACCTGTTCACATAGCCAATAAAATGTGACTATTTTGATTAGTTAAAATGTGAACACCACATTTGAGATTCAGCTTTACAAAGTTATGGAGCTTTTTGTTTTTTAAAATACAGTGTGGTTTGACATCTATTACGAAGTCTTTTGGGTGCATGGATGGCTCAGTGGTAAGTATCGAACTTCGGCTCAGGTCATGATCTCATGGTTGTGATTTTGAGTCACACATCGGTGAACACAAACCCTGCTTCACTTCAGGTGAGCTCGAGCTCCGTTTCAGGTGAGCCCGTGTCTGTCCGTCTGTCTGTCTGAGTCTCTCTCTCTTTCCCCTTCCTGGGATTCTTTCTCTCTCTCTCTCTCTGCTCCTCACTGACTTGTGCCCTGTCTCTCTCTCTCTCTCAGTCTTTTAAGAAATGTATTTTAGGGGTGCCTGTGTAGCTCAGCTGGTTAAGCGTCTGACTTCAGCCCGGGTCATGATCTCATAGTCATGGGTTCAAGCCCCACATCAGGCTTTGTACTGATGGCTCGGAGCCTGGAGCCTGCTTCAGATTCTGTGTTTCCCTTTCTCTCTATTTCTCCCCTGCTCATGCTCATGCTCTGTCTCTCTCTCAAAAATAAACAAACATTAAAAAATTAAAAAAAAAGAATTTAAGAAATGTATTTTGTTAATAACCAATTAAATAACAATCAGGTTGTTTCTCCTTAAACTAAGCAATAGAGGAAAGGAGAAAATTAGTATTTACTGGGTGGCCTCCTATGTGACAGGCATCCTCATCTACTAAATTTATTTTAGTATTAATTTGTTGCCAGCTTGTTCTATTTAGTCTTTACAGAGTTAGGTTAGTTGTGTAGGATGAAACCAACTCTTTTGCTTAGGGATGTAAAATTAGAAAAGAGTAGAATGACTTTTTGAAAACATATGTCTGAATTAAACATTCACAAATAATGTAATCTTAGTTTAACAAACAATATACCCTACTGAGCATTCTAGTCAATATCTTTTTGCAAAGAAGCTGCTTTACTTTCAAAGTTTAGAAATGGCAGGAAGGTCTTTATTCACTGATTTACAGGTTTAAATTCTGTCATTCCTGTTTTAACCCGTACTATTTTTACCTTTAGTTATCAATTATGTAAGCTAACTGACTTACTCTCTAGGGCTTTCTAAGTAATTCATCTTATCAAAGTAAGGCATACTATATTCTACATTTAAACA